>NW_022170249.1:5398645-5526256 GCF_008802855.1 Photinus pyralis
GGACCCTACATAACTTCACCAGACACAGACACAGACACTAATCGTTACTTGATTTTAATCCGTGCGATTAGTTAACCAGGCTA
The DNA here is from genome assembly GCF_008802855.1 of Photinus pyralis. NCBI lineage: Eukaryota > Metazoa > Arthropoda > Insecta > Coleoptera > Lampyridae > Photinus > Photinus pyralis. Next base: position 5,398,729 of record NW_022170249.1, read on the forward strand.
GACCTGAGTTCTCACAAGAAACACCGACCATAATAATATATATTCAGGCTAACATACATGGAGTACTTACACATCGTCAAAAATATCACAGTCACTTATCTAAACAAATGTTTAGAAGTATCACAGGTAAAATCAAAAGTTAAACATTCTTGATAGCTATAGAAGCATTGGTTACTTAAAAATGTTTTTATTTTATTCTTAAATTCTGTTGTGTCTATGTGTCTTAGGTGCGCAGGGATGCAATTAAAAAATATTTGAGATTGTATTCTAGGACCTTTTTAAGTTTTGCAGAGTCGACCGAAGTTTACTCGTACGTCCTCTTTGTGCCTCGTGTTGTGGTGATGTATTTGAGAGTTTGTTGTAAATGAGTGGAAATTCTTCTTTGCGTAGCACAAACACTCAAGGATGTAGGCACACGGCAGAGTTAATATATTTAGATGTTTGAATGCTTTGCGACAGTCTTCACGGTACCCCAAACCCGCAATTATGCGCACAGCTCTTCTCTGAATTCTAAATACCGCATTGCGTTTCCCTGAATTACCCCACACTATGATTGCATAAGTCATAACACTATGAATATTAGAGCATAATATGCGTTAATTAGCACTTTCTGAGACACATTTTCTGCTAACGTTCGTAGAAGGTAGGTGGCTTTATTCATTCGAGTTACCAAGGTAGAGCAGTGATCACTAAAATTTAACTGGCTATCCACGGTACAACCTAGGAAAGTCACACTTTTGATAGTATTGTCCGTATTCGCGCTTTTTAAGGACATGGTCATGGTTTCAGTTTTATTTACATTTAGGGCTAATTTGTTGGAGTTACACCATTCTTTGATACTATTTATAGCTAGCTGTAGTTGGTCATCAGTTTGTAAGTCTATGTCACCACGAGGGTTTAAGAGTGTGGTATCGTCAGCATATAATATGCAATGAATATTTTCCCTTACATTAAATGGCAAGTCGTTTATATATATTAGGAAGAGCAGAGGCCCTAATATAGATCCTTGGGGCACTCCTGTATCGATGGGTAAGTACTTTGACCTCAGTTGGTTATGTAGAACACATTGCGACCTATTTTGCAAGTATGATTTGATAAGTGAAATACTTGAGGTATTAAACTTATAACATATGCTCAGTTTCTTCAGAAGAATTTCGCTTGAAACGCAGTCAAAAGCTTTCGACAAATCCAGGAAAGCTGCGGACATGGAATCTCCGGATTCAAAAGAGTCGAGCGTTTTGTTAATTAAGAACGTTAGTGCGTCTGTTGTGCTTCTTTTCTTTCGAAACCCATATTGTAAGTTATGAAATAAATTATTGTTTTCAAAATAATCACTGATTTGTCGATAAATAATCTTTTCAATAACTTTTGAAAATACTGGGAGTAAAGAAATTGGCCGATAGTTATCCAATTCTTTTCTATCTCCTTTCTTATGTACAGGGATAACAAGCGCTATCTTCAGTTCGTCTGGGAAAACTCCGGATTTGAGTATGGAATTAGTTACTGTGGTCAGGGGATCGACCAGAACGTTAATATTTCTCTTCACTATTTTAGTACACATTCCATAGACATCTTTAGTATTACTATTCTTAAGTGAAGCAACAATATCTCTTATTTGAATTTGCGTAACGCATTTAAAAGTAAAGCAATCCTGAGACTTAATATTTACTGTCTTAAACATTAAGGGATTGATATCAGTTGCTGGAAGATTTAGTTGAGTACGTTTAGATACGCTGGTAAAATGTGTATTAAAGTCATCTGCAGAAATATCAGTCTTTGTGTCTTTCCGTGAATTTTTGTAGGAATTTATTATGTTCCACATTGCTCTAATAGAGTTTCCGGAATTCCTAATCACTTGATCATTAGCTTGAATTTTAGCTCGCTTTAATTCCTGTCTGTAACTGCATCTCAATTTTTTTAACAGATTCCCCAATTCAGTTGAATTACATTGCATGTACATTTGCCTTACCATCTGCATGGAGTCCCTTAGTTGTTTTAAGTGGCTATTAAACCATTTAACTTTATTATCACCGAGCCTCGTTTTTATAGTGCTCTCAGGAAATGACTTCAAAAATGCATTATGAAGTGTACCAAAAAATGACGAGAACTTCATTGCTGGATTAACGAATTCATTTTTTAAAAAGTCCCAGTCGTGGGTGCACAATAAATTGTAAAAGACGTTGAGCCCTCTTAGCGTAAGAGGACGTGATATTATCACTTCATACGATTGTTTATGTAAGTTAGAATCATGGTTAAAATTTATTGACTGGCCTAGATGATCTGAGAGGCCAGTTTGGAATAACACTACTAATATGATCATTTATGGCAAAATTAATGAAGATGTTATCAAGACAATATTTACCTCGGGTAGGTGTGAGTATGGTTTGATGAAAGCCATAAGATCCGAACATGTTGCAAACTTCACGAGAATTCGCACAGGTTTCGCCAAAGTGTACATTGAAGTCACCCGCGATTAGAGTACGATGGTGCTTTGACAGCCTCTCAAGGACCAGTTGCAATTGGTCCAAGAAGATATTGATATCACCCTGGGGCGAGCGGTATAAGACCATAACGATGATGTTCATGTTGCATTTAATAGCCGCTACCTCGAAGTGCAGATCAATCGCTAGTTCATTGATATTTTGCATGGGAGTTACGTGAGTCTTCTTCTTGCACAGTATAAGCACACCCCCGTGCGTTAATTTGGTTCTTGTATGGGCAGTTGCTACTCTCCATGGACCTATTTGTACAGCTGTAAGTAAATTGGCGTCGGTGATCCAATGTTCACTAATACAGACAAAATCCAGGTTCTTATCGTATAGAAAAGCTTCCAGCTCATTCATTTTGTTTGATAAGCATTGATATTAATTTTGGTGCGTAGAATCCAAAACAATTCGTACTTTTTCGCTCAATCAAAGGTTATAGACTAGAAACCAATTTCGAAAGAAAATTCAAAGGGCTGTAACTTTTGAACTAGTAGCCCAATCTTGGAACTGAAAATTATGGATTCTACAGGCCACGTTCTATAGAACATTTTTTTTCCGGGTCGATCTGAGACAATTTTTTTTTTCGGGCGTCAAAAAAAGGCAGTGTGTAACCTTCCTTTTTTACCAAAAATCGACTGCACCAAAATTTCTCGGGAAAACCGAATTTTCGTGTTACTATAACCGCACTCCTGTGTTTCTTTTTTCTGAATATAGAGGAGGGTGGAGGGAAGTGAGCGCAAACGTTTGCTACTAGAACTGTTTAAATAAACTAATTTATTTAAACAAATATGTATATATTAGTACATATACATAGACAATATAAAACAACCGAAATGCATATAACTAATTTATATATCTGTATATATATAAACAAAATTCTATATTCTATACCTAAGGGCCAGCCCTAATACCATAACATCAACTAAACTGCACAGTATTTTTTAAAAAGCAAGATTTTATGAACCTTCAATTAACTAAATAGGTGTATAACATTACCTTTATCTGCAACTACATCATATAGGTACTGTCCTCCGGGATCATTAACCACTTCACAATGATTTTGTAGTTAAATTTAATTGCGTTCATATTACTTTCACCAGCACAATAAAATTAATTCAAAATTGAAGTCTTATACAGATAACTGCTTCTAAGGTACCTATACTGAATGTAGGTGCAACTGCAATGGCATCATTCAAGAGATGTGAACAACCGACTGAAATAATAATGGTGACTGACTCAAGTCGAGACAATTGCACAATATTGAGTCTATTTGCACAATCTGGTGTTAATCTAACGAAGAATCCGTGTATTCTTTACACTGACGAAAAAATTACCCCACATTGAGTACTTTTACAAGTTACGGTGTAAGTCTTATAGAAATTCTACACAATTGCGTTTTACCAATCGTCTCATAGTAAGAAGGTGTAAATCTTACCAGATTTCGTGTAGCACTATACACGAAAACAACATACAGTTTGCATTTTCAACTTTACCTACACCGAAAAACTTTTAACAGTAGGTGGATTTGCCCAGGGATCGAAGTATTTATCTCAAGTGGCTTTTTTTAAACCGAACTCATGGGAAAAATACTCTCAATCGCGCTTAGAATATGAGTGACGATTTTATTGGAATTGAGGGGAACATGGTGAAAATTAGAGGGAACTTTAGAAAAACTTAAAAACGATAAGAAGACAAACTTGCCAATACATTTCAGAAGTTAGATTCCGGATCAAGACATACATGATTGCGTATAGGAAAATTTTCTAAAAACTTCTAATATAAAATTACAAAAGTACTAGTTAGATTTCCTCATACACCACGGGCATCTGCACAAATTGAAGTAACCCACAGTGCAAAGAGCGATATTAAACTCAAACCGGTGTCATATTCAAAGGGGGCAACGCATACCGAATTCTCTAAAAGAAAAAAAATACTTCAAGAACTGCAACAGGCCCATTTTGCGATTGTTTTAAGTTGAGGGATGTAAGGAATAACAATTCACAATATTCAGTTCACATAATTTTGGTGTTCATCATGAGCTGTAGACGAACGTACTGGAACTACAAAAAAAGTGAATGCATAAATTGTAGAGAATTTCGTTATCTTCAATTTCTAATAACGATATTTGTAAAAGTACTAGTTTCTGATTTATATTGAGAAAAAATAAACCCGTTTTTTTGGGTTAATATAAAAAAATAAATCATATTTCGGGGTCACAATTTTGGAAGAAATTTTTATGGGGTCATTTGTACTGGCAAAAAGATGAAATTGACGAAAAAAAAAGCTTCACTCGTAATTATTTCATTAATCACACAATTTTCGATCTCTGACGCCTGAACTACTTGGATATATTTAGATATCGTGACAGGTGGGCCATTGCAAATACCTTTCTTCTTCTTCTTCTGTAATCGCTTACCTCTTACAAATACGCAATTATGATTCTATTAAGAAATATCAAAAGTTGACACGTTTGTTAAAAAGCGTGAAACTATCAAAAATAAACTCACAGATTTTCCGAGGGGCTTTCAAAACTTTTTTGGTAATATCAAAGCGGAGGATTCAGGTATCGTATAGAACTACAAATGCGCCTTCAAAGTTCAATAAATGAATTTGAAATAATCCAAGACGATATCGACTGTAGTTCTGATTATATTCTTCTAGAACAAGAAACAAGTTCGAAAAGAGTTTGAAGTTTTTATTGGTTTTTTTCATATTACCCCTAAATTTAGTGACCATTTTGAATCTTCTTGATTTTCACGATTCATTTCAATTGTTAGTCAGATTCAAAAATTTCATTATTTAAAAACAGCAATTTCCGGTGCAGCTGCCAAGGTTATCAACTCGTTACCAGTTTCTTCAGATAATTTTACTGTTGCCTGGAACACAAACTTATCGATTTGCAGTCATACTAAAGCGATTAAATTAATACACCAAAGTGGTAAATAAATCTCCGGAAAATCTTCGAAAGTTAGGATACATAATCTTAGGGCATTGAAAGCTCCTGGTGAACCCATAAAGTATTGGGACACTTTTAAATTACATTGTCCTCAGTAATTCTAATACTATACGTAAATGGGAATCTACAAAACCTATACCAACACTTTCAATCAAGTAGTTGATTTCCTTAAATTTCGAGCTGATATTTTGGAAAAAATTGAAAACAATACAAAAGATACAGAAAAAGAAAAGGTGCCTGGCAAGTATAAAAGTACTAATTTTAAGCCATTTGTGTCGATACGAGCTAAATACCAATATTGCAATGAATCTCATAAAATTTTAAATTGTCCAAGGCTTTAAGTGTTAATCTCAAAGAACAGAAAGTGCAAAAAAGTAGCGATTTTGTTTAAATTGCTTTCATACTATATAAATAAAGATTGTATCTATGGCAAATGTCAAAATGTCAATTTTCTTCGACCCGTATCTGTTGTCCGATAAGTTCTAGAGAAAGATGGCATTTCTTTGGCTTTAAATGTATCTGTCTAAACGGTCATTTAACCACTCATAAGCATCTTGTACAGCTAGCGCAATTAAATTCAGATACTGGACAAACCTTTAAACGAAATAATTATAATTTTTCTAAGGCACGTCCATCTTGACCGATAGACACACCAACAGACACAAAATTATGATACCACGGAATTTCACTTCTTTGATTGTACTCAAACCTCGATTTAGACAACACTGGGTTCGATGTAATTAGTGATGTAAAATTGGCCCTTTGATAGTACACAAAACTCCCTTTAACTAAATTAATGTGAAGACCTCCTCTTAAGCGACAAACGCTTCATAATCACACTCCGGTTAAACTTTTTCATAAACGGGAAAACACACTTCCGTTTCAACCGACTTAACGTTCACTTCTGACTTTTAATACTCGTAGCACTCAATTACCGCAAAACGCACGGCGAAAAGTTATATTTCAAATGTCCACCACCAAAGAAGCCACGAATAACGTCCCGTTCTCTTGTTTAAAACTTTTCTCTTTCCTCACAACCGTTCCTTCTTCTTTAACAAAATAATACGCGGTCTTTGAATAGGTAATCCGCACCTGTGTTGTCTTATCGGCGATAAAACGTCCTTTTAATTAGTAGTTCTTAACTACGACACGACCGGAGAAAAACATGAGATAACCTTTACATGAGAATACCTTTATAAGGTTATGCGAAATTATACAAATGCTGCGGTTAATAGGGAAAAAAAGGCGTACCTCGATTTTATCTCTAAATCAGATAATGAAATCTGGGGACGCCTAAAAGAACTACATGTTTATAATAACATAAAGTCTTCCGAAATTCCTTGCCATCTAGATGACGTTAATAAAATAAACGCCGCCTTTGCCAAAATTTGTAATGCTAGTAAGTTGCACAGTTGAACTGGAAAAACTTTCAAATTTCTATAATAATACACCGACCAGCTCAATTGATAATAAATTGGAATTTTTTGGTATTGATGAAGGCATTGTATTACATCATCTTATGAAAATTAAATCAAAATGTATTGGATCTGTTGGTATTAGTCTTAAGATGCTCATTATTTGTTGTCCACTCATTCTGCCAAAGCTTTAGTGATTTGCGACCCATAAGCATCTTACCGGTTTTGTCAAAAGTCAAAATTCTTACTGAACAAATAAATACGCATGTGTCCAACTTCAATGCTTTGCCTGTGACACAGTCGGGGTTTAGACCTGGGCATAGTTGTGTTACATCGTTGCTTAGCATAACAAATGATATCATCAAATCTACCGATCAAGGTAAATTGACAGCATTAATATTGTTAGATTATTCGAAGGCATTCGACACTTTAAACCATAACATTCTTGTAGATGTATTACACCGAACCGGATTTGGCGACAAAGCTTGCTCTTTATTACGTAGTTACCTTACAAACCGTAGGCAGCAGGTTGTCAAAAAGAAAAATGTTTCACATCAACTGTTCACTACATCTGGGGTACCGCAAGGCTCAGTTCTTTGTCCGGTCTTATTTTCACTGTACACTTCCAAATTTCAATTCGCGCTCAAACATCTATCAGCATATCAATATGCAGATGACACACAATTGTTGTACAGTTTCCACGCATCTGATGTTGCTCAAGCAAATGATAATATGAGCTCTGATATTGACTACCTTGTAGAAATATCAGAACTCCACGGTTTAAAAATTAACACTTCTAAGTGTTCTGTTATGTTGTTCGGTCCAAAAAAAGATAGAGAGTTAGTCAAGAACTGCACATCGATTAAAACTCAAAACTCAATAATAAAAATAAAAGAGTGTGCTAAAAACTTGGGATTGTACTTGGACACTGATTTGCGATTTGAAAGACACATCTCGGAAACTTGCCGGAAAGCATACATAAACCTAAAACTAATATTTGGTCATCGACAGTTTCTTAATCGTAAAGTGAGGGCAATGCTGTGTGAAACATTAGTTCTTTCGCAGTTTATACTACTGTGACCAAATCTATGGTCCTTGTTTGAAAAACACAGAAATACATAAAATTCAGAAAATGCAGAACTCATGCCTTCGTCTGATTTTTGGAATAAGGAAGCATGAACACATCTCTCACAAGTTGAAAGAAATTGATTGGCTCAATATGTCGAAAAGGAGATTATTACATTCTGCATCCTTATTTCATAAAATCATATCTACTAAGATGCCTACCTACCTGTATGAAAACATTAAATTCAGTTCTAGTAGTCGACATTACAAATTAATTACCCCTCCACTACATAAAACGCAAATGTTTAAGCGATCTTTTTCATACAACATAGCAAGTGTATATAACAATATTTCCGCGTATATAAAAAGAAAAGAAAAAGGCGCATTTAAACGAAATTATTTTCATTTACTTCTACGCGAGCAAAACAAATGATTATTTTTCTTCCCCTTTTCTTCTTCTTTATTTAGAACCACGACGGATTTATTTATCTCTGTCTCCCTTTCAATATACATATTTTTAAGTTCATTCCACTAATTGTTTTATTTTCTTAGTTTAGGATGGGGTTAAGTGGTAGAGCAGTTCTAGGGTGTCTCACCATAGAACTGAACTTCGCCCCGTTAGATTACGGAACATTGATTTCATTTTTCATTTAATTTTAATTATTTAGTTTATTATCTATTTGAATGTTTATTTTATGTTTATTTCCTTCTGTACTTCCAGTAATCTAATAAATGTCACTTATTATTATTATTGTCGGTGTTTCTTGTGAGAACTCAGGTCTAGCCTGGTTAACTAATCGCACGGATTAAAATCAAGTAACGATTAGTGTCTGTGTCTGGTGAAGTTATGTAGGGAGGGTTCTAAAGAAAAATAAAAATAAAATAAATATTCACACACTCACATTGGAAATCTAGAGATAGTATGTAATTCATACTTACCAACATAGCTATTAATGGCCCCAATAGTCAACGCTATCAGGAAAGAAGAAAACAAAACAAAACTATCATTATAATAATTCCTGTAATTGTATTAAATAGAGTTTATTGTGTAAGTGTTTCTTTGGCTTTGCGTTTGGGTTGAATACGAGTGGGTTGTGATAACGTGGTGTGTTTATGTGAAGAAGGAGTTTTGTGTTTTTTAATTGTATTTATGGTGTTTCTTTGTTCCTGAGGTCGTATTTGTGAGGTTGCTTGGGTTATTGATGGAGATATTACAGTATTTTGTGAGCTAGTAGTGCTGTATAGGTTTCTGCGTTTGGGTTGAATACGAGTGGGTTGTGATAACGTGGTGTGCTTAATGATAACTCTACGTTGGTCTGCAATGCGTTGTTCTGTCAAGTGTGCTAAATGTGGGTATTGTGTAATGAACGCGTGATATAGTTTACCTCTGTATGCTGTCCTGTCCGTTTCCATCTTCGTGATCTCCAGATACGTACCAAAAATGAAGCGATTCATCCCTTCGTCCCATTTCATACGTCTTTTGGAGGTTTCCTTTGCGCTGGTCCCATCCACAAGCGGTTGAGAAGCAGGCACAAAGGTTTTATTATTATTATTATTATTATTATTATTATTATTATTATTATTATTATTATTATTATTATTATTATTATTATTATTACCTTTTACAAATACTACTACTATACTATTTCCAGATGTTCTTTATTTTACTAACACAAAGTAATAAATGAAACAAAGCAATTATTTAAAGAAATTAATAATTCTGATACACAATTAACCTCGAATTCAAGTAATATGATCGGATTTGCGTTTAATAGGGTAGTGATACCATATGGCATGGAATAAACAAACCCTCTGATTTTATTGGGTTGCGTATCAGACCTGTCTCAGACTAGAGGAAAAAACCCGGAGGCAAATATCTTGAAAAAAATAAGATTACGCGGATAGATGGGCAGAGAAAGTTGCCCACAATGATGTTTTCCAAAAATTCGGAAATAGATTATTCAATAAATAAGTTGTAAATTAATTAGAATTAAAATTACATTACCCTCAAGTTCGTTTGATGCATTTTGCTATAAGAAAGCAAGTTTGCTTACCACCGCGTTTAAACTATTAACAAAATATATGTAGCAAATTGGGTTTAGCTTATAGCTAATCCAAAAGATGATGACTCCTGCTCGGTATTCACTATAGCATAGGTAGATGCATAAACATGACTGCATATTTAGAAACATAAAGTTAAGTTATTATTAAATTATATTTCGGATGTTTTAGTCTCCAAATTCTTAGAAATTGAAATCTGGCAATAGCACGAAATCCCGGCAAAGTATCTATAAATCTATCGCTAAACGGGCGATCAACACAGGAAGGTACTAACCATTTTCTACCCCATTCTGTCAATATGGATTCAGTCTCCGAACATGTTTCGTGGGTGTGTAGTACAGAAAATTATATAGCAGTAGGTACATTGCATACAAACAACCTTCTGAATATTACTCTTGAAGCGCTCCACGTAATACCCCTTCGAATCCTGTGATTAAATGCGGTCGATTGCTTTACCTCCATAGAAAATGATAAAACGCTTAAAACACGACCGGATATCCAATTTCGTAGTCTAAGTTTATTGGTCGTCGATGAGAATAAAAATGGCGAATCTTTTTTATCTGTACGTTAATTATTATTATAAATGAAAATAATACAACTAAAACTGTTACATTCATAATAAATAACAATTGTTAGTACATGGTCGATTAATATAATTATATAGATTTCAGATGGAAACCCATTTCCTTCCAGAAGGAGTACACAGGAAAAGTATTTTTAAAACACACAGTCCATGAACTAATGCAATTTGTTCAATAAAAATGCTTCGTGTCGTAATGGATTACATATATTTCGGCCCAATAATTATAGGTGGGCCATTGTCAAAGCTTAAAATTATAAATGGTGCAAAACACAAGTTATATAACCATCAAACACTAAAGAATCTGAATTATAATTAATTGGTTTGTAGGACGCGACTGCACGATGTAGTACTGTATGTTACTTGCGACTAGTACACAGTTTTCTCTACAATGTAAATGTAAGAGCAAGACCCGTTTTTTATTGCGTAATTGAAAAGTAATAAGAGTACCTACTTATTATTTATGTAACATAGCATACCCTTAACTTTGACCATTTCCTTTTACCTTTTTTCCTCAAATATTGACAATTTTTCGAATTTATATATTTTCCAGAGAAACTAAATCACGTCGGCGATTAAATTTTGAATTGAGGCCTCTTCTCTTTCACATACCTACCGGGTGATTGGTGAATATTGCAAAACCTAACATAGACAATTAACATGGGAAAAATGTTTTGTTCATTGTTCCTCCCCATGTTAACTTAAGAGGGTTTATAATTGCACCAATCGAAAGAAGATATTTTTCTCAAATGATATGCGAGATAGTTCATTTTCAGTTGTATTTCTCATTCTTTCATAAAAAATTCAGCAATAAATAAAGCCAATTGGCCAAATCATGTTAAGCTGCTATGACTTTCTAGACAATTGAACGTTTGAATATGGTTTTTGTCTTACTAGTCATGGCTGATTTTGGTAATTGCATTTATTTCAAAATTTTTGATTAATTAATGAGAAATACTATACGAAAATTCGTATATTCCCCATGTCCCCATGTTAATTGCCTCTATGTTCGGTTTGGGAATATTTCACCCGGTATAGTAATTTTGTCAAGTTTTCTATTACAGAACGAAACAAATTATAGTTCCGGATTAGTGATTCAAAATTTCCCTGAAAAAAAACGGAAAAATTGGAAACTTTGGGAATAATAAGCAATATAATTTTCTTTTCGCATTTATATGTAAACAAAATGGAATACAGGGTGTTTTTTGGGAGCTTTAGTTAAACGTTTCTGGGAAAGTAAAATAGGCAGGTTTTTGAAAATTTGTACTTAGAAGTTACGCTGAAGGCCGAATCGATGTAAAATATTTTCAAAATGGCCGCACTTCCGGAAACACCGGAAGTAGATAGTAACTTCGTTATTTTAAATAGCAACCCCAATTTTTTATTGGGTTTTTGGATTCTACGTGAAATTTCAGTTCTTTGGATACCCATATGTCATATCTGCCATTTATGGTTTTTAAGTTATTTTTACTTTAAGAAAAAAAATGGCATTTTCTTAATATTGCATGAGATAAAGAATCGAAATGGGCATATTTTGACAATACATGTTCCTATAGCTATCTTTAAGAGTTTCTGACTTATTCCCATTTTATTGAACTGACACTATTTTTTTTTCGAATTTTCTTTTTAGTAGTTGGCCGTGATTTTATAACAATTGAATTTTAAACAATTCTAGTAACACTAATCCGTCACCTACTGTTATAGGTTAACATAAGTTTTTCAAAAATCGAAAAATGACTCGCAGTGGTTTCAGCTATTTTTGAATTTAATTGTTATTTATGGTGAAATGGACAGAATCGCGGCACGTGCTTGCCGTACATTCATTCGAACACTGGAACGAAAGTGTATGAATTTTGGAAATGTTGTACCCCCAAAGGCACTACAAACCGTTGAAGCACAAGTGATACAAAGCTCTACAAGAGAATATTTAAGAAAATGAATTGAATTGCAAATGCAAGATTAACAAAATAAATTCAATGTAAAATATAAAAAACTTCGTTGAAACATTTTTTGTATGGAATTGTTGCTAGAACAGATATCGCATTACCTCTCTGAATTTTTAGACTTATACGTTGTTTAAGAAATTCAGTTGAACGACTCTGTCTAGATTTCTCAAAAATTATCCGTCCTATATAAGATAAATGACTTATTTATTAATGAATTATTTAGACTAGAATCAATGATATTAAAGAATCCTTTTCTTGATTTGTTTAAAATTCGATTGTTATCAAATCATGGCCAACTACTAAAATGAAAATGCAAAAAAAATATTTTACATCGATTCGGCCTTCAGAGTAACTCCTAAGTACAAATTTTCAAAAACCTACCTATTTTACTTTCCCAGAAACTGTTAACTAAAGCTCCCAAAAACACCCTGTATATACCCTAGGAAATAGCCGTTTTATCGTACGAGCCGGTAGCGTACACGCGAGTGTGACTGTTTTTTGTTATTGTAACTTGGGGGAGACATACTTTTTCAAGTCCAGAATCTTAATTGTGGGTTCAAAAGTAGTGTAAAGGAACTAACACAGTATGTTACTGGATATAGGCATCCAAATTTTCCCAAAAAACGCCAATTTTTCCTTACCCTCCTCCTCCCTGATTTTGTTAAAGTTTTGCAAAACTACATAAAGGCATGGAGATGTGTAAGAATGTAACAAACGTTTTGTTATAATTGAGTTTTTAGCGCCGTGACATCATACAACTTTCTTTTTCCAATAGCAACGTAACATTTTTATTAAATTATTTGTGTACAATCTACAAAAATAATGCTTATTACAAAAAAAACTAAGACATTTTTTTTGGGAAAAACGTTAAAATTTTGGTACGCTGTTACAATAGTTATTTATGTATTAAGGGCATAATAGTGATGTTTATATTCTCGAGGGCCGATAGGCCCGAGAGCTTTTTAGTCACCCGAGAGTATAAACATCAGTTTATGCCCGTGGTACATAGAAAATTTTATGTCTTACAAATAGTTTTCTTCGTCAAAGTAAATATTCGTTTACAAAATAATTCATTATGTTTGATTAAGTATGCGTGATTCGAATTTGTTAATGTGATTGAAACCATCCAAACGTCAAACGTAATTTTAAATAATTCAATTCATCGTGAATGAGGAAGAAGCTCCAGAAACTATACGAAATAAGGCCAATCTTGTGATTTAGTAGGTATTGACAATTAATAATTGACGTTTCTAATTTTCAATGACCTGCAAATATTTGTTTGTTTTGTCATTAAGTATAAATGAGGTACTCTGGTGATACCTAATGCCCTAGGGCATAAAGTGGTATTTTATGCCCGCGTATCACAGATATAAAATGTGCTATGATAGGTTAGTAAGACAACAATTTTTTCAATACTGAGTTTTTAGCACCGTGACAAACAAATGTAAAAAAATTTTCTTTTTTCGAAGGACTGAAAGGCCTGCGCCTCAATGCAAAACTTCACCTGCGCGGCGCGATTTAGATTCTTTGGAAAAAAATTTGAAAGACTGTTAATTTTTGTGGAAAAAAGGAAATCGTTGATAAATCGATGATAAAACGAATCCTCTCTCTTGTGTGGAAGAAATAAACAAATAGATGTAGCTATAAAATGAATCACCAAGTTTTGGTAGACTCGATCAAGGCCATAAACAATACGTAACGTACATTTTTCACTTACATCAACTTTCAACACGGTTAAAGCAGTGCAAAAACGTTGGTCAATTATAGTATTTCGTGTTAGTAAGCGTACATTCCATGCTCAGGACTGGAAATGACTGTCAAATATGCGTCCTTGCGTAATTACGGTATTTTTTGAAGTTATGTGCTCATCAGCGTGGGAAATGACTATAATTACTAGGTACCAGATTTACATAAAATTGAATATGTCTCAAAATAGGGTCTATGGCGTTAATTGCTACTAATAGATAAGTAAACGTAAAAATATTCGATTCATCAGTGGCCAACTTTAATATTATGTTGGGACAGAGTTGTTCTATGCAGTTGCTAGAATTATAAAACAAAAAGAAATTGTAGCAGTCGACTGAATTACACTCAATATTACAAAGTACTTAAAGCATTCAGTTGTTGAAGTGGTTTAAATTCGACAATAGAACAATTGGTTCAGCGAAGCGTGTGACATGTGAAGTTGCAACGTTAAAAATCTCTTCTGAACATTCAAGAAGTAGGGTGCCGCTGAACGAGTAGGAAGGTATAATAAAAATGAAATTTTTATTTTTATCGTCTCTAAACATTATTCATTGCTTATTTATAAATTTGTGTTCTCAAAAAGATAATGAATTAATGTTTCCCGTTATGCCTTCTGTACCTATCTCGCAGGTCGGCGACCTTCTTGTGATTAAAAAGTAACATTTTACTTAAAAAATCTGCGTTGTACAACCTCCCTGAACAAAGACACGTTTACGCCTCCCCGTCGCGTTTTTTCAGCTTCACACACAATTTGAAGTTTCAATTTGTTCTCTTCTGCCACGAACCCATATAACTTTCACGTACCTCTTTTAAAATACACTTTACCTTTCATCCATACCACCGATCTATACAATTTAATAAAATACTACACTATTGTACGAATATTATGATCTATCGCTCCTTCTTAGTAACACTCGCTATTACATGCCCAGTGGTGCAGAAAAAATATGTCCGATAATCTACAATTAAAATATACATTACTTCTTGAGATCCGAGTGCTAAAGGTTGGTCACTGTAACTATAGCTATACACTTATCAAATTCATTGTTTGTATACACCTTGATGTTCTAAGAAATCTAACAAAACTATCACAAATTTATCTCAGAAAACTGAAGCAAGAACCTTGCCAACCGTGCTTGAAATCTGTAAGGATTGGATCACATGGTCAAGGTGAATTTAATAACCGATGAGATGCCAAACATTAAAAAACTCCAAAGAAACCCAATGATTTTAAATATGACGTAGTGATTGAGTCGCTGATGAAACATTACGCACCACCAGTTGTAATGGGTGTGAATATTTTAATTTATACACATAATGCTTTTTGGCCTGGGCGTAAAGTAATAAAATTTTGTAATCCACTGTAGATAATGTAGATTAGGTTGTAAACGTAGGTATAATTTGTTGTAAATTTAAATTTAGAATAGAGGGAATGTACTTTGGCCGAAGACAGACGATAAATTGTTATCAGTGCGATTGAAGTGGTTGTGAAGCTCGCATTCTAATCGCAGGTTTTTAACGCGCACCATTATAACATTGCAAAATATTTAAAAGGTGCCTAAAACTATTGTAAATAGTTCCTAGTAAAAGTGTAAAGAAAAGCGAGTATATATTCGGTCTATTACTAGTTAACAGTGTTGTTCAGCGCGTCACCATCTTACGTGTAAATATATCTGGTGGAAAGTTTCCTGGAAGGGAGATTTTTAAAAGAGTTTAGGAACTACTAAATCAAAAAGGGCAAACGGCTAAAGCACGCGAATGGTTTAATCGCTAGCGTTGTTTTTAAAATTCCACCAAGGATCAGGGACGATTTAAATACAAATCAAGTTACTGAAGTCCACTTATCCAAGCAGACTTACCTAGAAGGGGAGTAGATTTCCCAACAACCAGGAGGTGGCCATTTACGGCGTTAATAATTGGCGAGACTCAGAAAAATAAAGTTCAACATCGACCGAACCATTCAACAAACTCCCGATGAATCAAGAGACTTCATTCATAAGGTAAAAGACAATACTCCTTTATAGGAATTAAATCCAACGGCGTACGCATTTTAAAACTCGCGGTCATTTTGCGTGAGAATTAAGAGGGATCTATCACAACGAAGTAGTTTCTAAGGAGACTGAGGGGTACATCTACAAATTATGGAATACAGGTGGGTATGTCTTACTGCATTCGCTAATGCACCGAAAAGCTATGGATCAGAGCGATTGAATATTTAAATTTTACGCATGGTCGGCTTGTGTTTGGTAAAAGAATACTCATTTTTACAATACAATTCTTATCATTAATTATACCCACCAAGATGCCGGCAACTTTAAAAGAATCATAGGGGTGAAATACGATATGATAATTTCCAGATGAAAATTATCTTATTTGGAGATTATTTTATTTCGTTTATTGGTATACAAGTGCAATATGCAAGAAGATACAAAGAAAAATTCGACGTTTTCGTCGATAACTCGAATTCCGGTGGCGTGACTTTTTCGATGCGTGACCCGTACGAGAAAAGGAGGGTGGAATTGCTCGAAAACCAGAACTGCTCCCCCCCCTCTAAACGCACTTGATCGATGGTGCCAACTTGTCCGCGTAAAACGTATGGGGTCATGTCCAAAAACTATGGGTCGGTGTGGGGGGTAGAGGGGCGTAAAGTTTGCCCTTATCGACGTCACTTCGCTTTATACCTCGCGGTGCGAAAGCGAAACGACCTAGGAAACACACTTGGTCAAATGCGACCACAAACGTCCCCCAACTGACGGCATACCATACGACGAAGGGGGTGAGAGGGGGAAATTTTCGAACGAAAATCGGACCAAATTCGAGATATAGAATAATCGCCCGTAAAAAATATTTACGGCAGCCGATCGGCATCGGAGAAGGTAAGTTTTTAGGAAGTGGTCGAACTGTTTCATCTGACGTCCTTTTCGCACCCTGGCACCTCTCCATTAACCCCGCCTGGACAATCAAACGATACCTTTTCGTCGTTTGACGTTTATTCGGACTTCACATCCAACACTCCCCCCCCCCCCCCCCTTTACATTGGAATCGATGACAATTTGGGTAGATGCGCGATGCGAGGTCTTCATGTGAGACGAAGCCGAGCAATGTATTGAACAAGTAAGAACACACCCCCCAAAAATTCAAAAAAACGTTGTCGATTCGATTTACCGACATGTCGGGCGTTGTAATTTATGCCAAAGAAGACATTACAGAAGGTTTCGTTGAAATACGAAGCCTACTTCAAAAGTTATACGAAAAAATTCAAAACGAGAGAGAATTTCCATATAATGCCCTTCCCCTGGCCCTTCCTTTGGGAAAATCGAAAAAAAATTGTCAAAAATCGTCCCTTTTTCGATGATTTTTTGATGCATTTGGTCACGGGGATTGCAAAAATGAAAAAATCTAATAAAATAACGGTTCTGGCCGTAGGGCGCAATTTTCATTTTTCAAATTTTGCACACCTTACAAAAAAATTAATAATTTTGCTAATATTCAAAGTATTCGAACAGTTGGCAAGGCGATCGAAAGAGGAAGGATGGGGCTATCGTATGACACTTTCAGGGCCTCAAAAAATTCAAAAAGTATATGAACTAGGACGACAAAGAGAAACTTAAAAAACTAATAGAAATGGGCACTTGCCTATGAAATTCTTTGAACTTTTTGTCATTAAACGATTACTTTAGAGACGGTGTCCGATATTTATGCTTATCATCCCTACAGTACAGTCGCCAAGTGCGTTAAATCAAAATCGATACGAAAAAGCAAAATTTCTTTGAAATCAAAAATTTATTATTTCTGTTTTTGGCTAAAATCGCCGTTAAACTACGAAATTAAGTGAGTGCAAAAGTTTAGCGGAGATATGAGGTCCCTGTGACTCTTTTGGGGACTCAAAGCATTGATTATTAGTAAAAAATAGCATAAGTTTTTAAATAATAATAGGCAATTGAAGGTATAGTTTAACGCAAATAATCAATCGTAAAATATCGCGATTATGTGCAGATACGAAGACGAAAATTGAAATCGAAATTTTCATAAAAAGTCTATGTGATGTCCCCGAAAAGGCAAAATATCCCTAAAAAAATCAAAAACTTTTTTTGCGTAGAAATTAACTTATTTAAATCCAAGTCGCGAGCCGCTCTATCATCCCCCGTTGGTCGAAATGCGTTATTAGGTTAGATTGCGGTTAGCATAGGTTAGGTCGGGACTAGAAAAGTGCCATTTCACTCATCAGATTTAAGGGGATATAAAATTTCGGCCAAGGAATTTTTATACATTCTCGTGTAGAAGCTAAAAAACTTATAATGGTTTCGTTTTAGTAAAAGACACCGTCTTGATTTATACACAACGTGCTATTCAGCAAACTCCATAAACATTTTACAGGGCTCTACGCAGTGGCACAACGTATAAAGAACGTTAATATCCCGTGTAAAGCAAAATTGCGATAAACGAGCCGCTACAGTGAAAGGCAAATCAGTGAAAAGGTTTACTGGAGGGATTTCCTAATTTGAACCAAAATTCAAGAGCAACCCATTAAAATTAAGTTTATGTCAATGGTCGCTTCTTTTGCCAACCCAAATTTGTGCTGACCAAGAGGATTAACAAACGAAATCTGCATTTCAACGTTAATCATCAAAGACGTCCAAGAGCTGTTGTTGTTGGAGATTATTTCATATCGTCGGGTTTAAGAATGCATCCACGAAGTCACCTGTTAACTACCCCAGGGTATTGAGTCGACCGGTTAGCTGTCAGAACTCCAGGTTTCCAAATCAATGAAAAATCGCGCAGGAAAGGTACGTTCGTTATAAAAATGTTATCAGGATTGTTATATAGTTTTTGTAAATTTAAATCGACAGCTTTACGATCCATTACTCAAAAAAGGAGCAATTTTGACCATTACCTACTATAAATGAGAGATCATGTTGTTTTGTCTACCTATTTGTATTCTTATCGAAAGAAACCCATGAATTTGTGACTAGTCTTTTCAGACTTTTATATTGCGGAATCAAAATCAAAATCCATTTAAA
Organism: Photinus pyralis; assembly: GCF_008802855.1. Lineage (NCBI taxonomy): Eukaryota > Metazoa > Arthropoda > Insecta > Coleoptera > Lampyridae > Photinus > Photinus pyralis. The sequence goes on from NW_022170249.1 coordinate 5,418,005, forward strand.
TTTCATTATAAGGGAACCAAATTCAGAAGCCATTCATTCGTTAATTTGTCACCGCAAAACGAATTTATGTAGCATTTGTAGTGTAAATGATTGACGTTTCAATTTCAAATTATCGATCTATATTTAATCTTAGTAAAAGAGATGATCACCTAGAAACTAAAAAAATCTTTGCAGGTAGAATTTTAGTATTTAGACAATTCCCTAGGACAGTAATGTAACCATGGGGATGCATCCATAAACGTCTTTGATATTTTCCGCGTTTCTTTTTTATCAATATAAGTACCGTAATTTATTATTTCCGTTGTTGTGTTGGACAGTACAAAATTCAAAAACCCCTTTTGTAGTAAGTAACCATTTCAGCCAAGGAGATCTCTTAAGCAAATCAAGAAAGTCAGTAGAGAACTGACAGCTAGTCGCCGGTTTAATTAACTGTATGCTTATATTTTTTATGATACAATTTTCTGGTTGCAATTTCACCTTAAACAAAAAGCAAGGGAAATAGTCAATCAATAAATTACAGCATTAATTTGCATTAATCGTCCTATTAATGCTATTATTCCCTTTAATGTTGTACCTATACATTAGAAATTTCGGCTATTGAGCTCCCGGCTTATGATACGTACAAAAAGTGTACTTTAAACACGGACTATTTGTATGTCGCGTTCTCATTTTTTAAAGGCAAGAAAATTGATCGTAAGTACTATAATGGAAAACCATATTGCTTTGACGAAATAATATAGAATTAAACAGATGATTTAAAATTGCAGTTATTTGTGTAATTGGAAATGGAACCATTCTTTTTGTAGTAGTACGTTTTTAAAAAACGATGAAATAATGTACTACACTTCTTTAGTGTGATGATATGTCATTACTATCATGCCACACTAAATTTCGCGAATTAACACTTTTAGGCATCGATTCCTTTAAACAATTTCTACGTCCTTTTACAATAATTAAGCGCAACGAATATAATAACAATCGAAGCGTGGGTTTTGATTTATGTAGTATGTATGTGTCTCACGCTGTCCCTTGGCCAGTGACCGCCATTTCCGGTAACCTGCAGACAACTGAATAACGAGGACTCTCCCTTCCTGAAGTTTAGCGATGACAAGATATTGTTCGACCGGTGCTCTTCAAACTTTCAATGTGAAGACGATTGTTTCAAATGTAGGTATACCATAATTAAATTCGTTGCTGATTCGTTTACGTCTACTCAAAGAATTATGTAATGACATTAGTCACCTGAAACGTTTAAAAACGTATTAGCCAAAGTAACTAAGAAAACATACGCACTCGTTAATTATAAAAAAAAAGTCTGAATGTATGTGTAGTTTTTTTTGTAAACCGAGGACATTAGTAAATCGGAGGGCGACCAGCTAAGTACCTACCATGAAATGATATCCAAATAACAAAACAAAAAATAGAAATGTAATGCATCATCGCTAAGGGGGATGTTCGTTTGCCTTTCGACATCTCGTTCTAAATAATAACAAACGTAGCGTACGTATATGTTGAAAATCAAATCCGCGTATGGAAGGACTTGTAATACCAAGATTTATTTTTAAATTTTACAGATGCTTCTAAAGAAGCAAACGTAGCGGCCATATTTAAACCCAAATACGTACATGAGCAGCGTCAACTTTCCTATGTATGATGGTATTCTATTGAGATATTAACTACTGCAACGGCTTAGTTACAGACCCCACTGGTATAAAATAAAATTAAACCTGTACGGCACTGGCAAAAATTTCAATGACAATTAATTTTTTGGTTGCCCTCACGGCTAGCTCAGTAATAAAAATGTGTTTAAGTCCATTACCCTGTGGAAGTTTGGCCTTTTATCTCCGCTTAAAACCTGAAATTCAAAATGTATTGCTCTGGTTTGATTGAACTCGAATAAATACGCATATGACGTGTAACAGTATATTTATTTTCACTATTACAGTAACAGTTATACCCTGTATAATTCCAAATATTTTTAAAATGTGGACAATATTCAACCATATCATATTACAAAAAAAGGCACTCTATCGAAAAATCTTATATTCAAGGCACCAAGTTACTCCGCGGAATCGTTGACTCACCCTGTACATTGTATAAACGTATAACCACAAGGCGAGATTATCGACATCAAAAACACCACCTATTCGAAATAGGCCGCATGTTGTCTGGTTCAAAATAGTGCAAGGATTAATATGACATCAAAGCAGGGTGCCATCGTGACCGAATGCGAGGACCTTGGGCTGGTTGGAGAGGACCGTCCCTCTTATTAGGCCCTGGGATGGTGCGTCGCTGAAAGTTCAGAGGCACGTACCGAGGGTAACCAAGGTGATGGCTGTGTTCTACGGGCTCCCAGATGACCATCATTTTGAAGCACCTCCAGAGGCAAAATCCTGGTTTCAGGAGGAGTCTATGGAGGACATTCTTCCTCGGGGAGCAGCCTGGTAAGGTTCTCCTCACATGGCGAGGGTCTCGCGCGTGAAAGCGAGTGCTCCGGGTGCGCCAGGTAAGGGAGAGTGCTCCACCGAAGCTGCGAGACCTAGTGCCGTTGCGACGGAGGCGGTTCTTGGCTGCGACCAGGGGTCGGAATCGTCGGAATCGCTAAAGGAGGAGGGAACCAAGTACATCAGTGATGGGACAAAGTAACCTTCTTACAGAGCAATTTGCAGCACAGTAAGGGGGCGATCTGTTTAATAGGTCTTCAAGTTGCTGTAAAGCAGACAGGCGTATGCCTCATACAAGAACGTTGGGTTTACAAGGGAAGAGTAAGCGGCCTGGGCCAGGTGGAGGACTATCTTTATTATAAGAGGAACAGCCAACTGAACGAGGACTTGCATTTATGCCGATAGACGAATCGAGTCTTATCTACTATCTATCTATCTACTACTAAATCAAATCTACCCTAAAAGAAATTTAAAGTTCATCAAACAACACAAAGAAAATAAAAGAAAAAAATGTCACTTACTTCCAGATATAGATCGTCTCACGTAATTTGAATGGTCAACTGTATAAGCATTCAAATTATAAACATCTATGCGGTTATAAACACTTCGCTCATTCATTGGGAGTCTAGAGGGTGGTTCCAACGGCCCGAATAATTACCAGTTTTATACTTATCTTTATTCAAAGCACAGCGACATTGAGATGAACAATAAACTTAGTGGGAGGTTACACTACTTTCTCCCGATTCCTTTTTTACGTGAGACGATCTATACTTGTATTAATTTGTCGAAAGAAACGCTTGCAAATTTCATACAATTTAAATCTTATAAAATTAAATAAAGTAATCGTTTCGCACATACCTCTAGTCTACATTGATTAATCAAAAACGTCTCTATCTGCGGCGTAACTCTTTCTCAAAAACATTAGATAAATTGCACAAACTAAAATGTTGCGTGCTATCACAGCAGATTGTTAGTTAATTCAATGTCACGTACAAATATTCGACAATATTGACTATTGCGACTCGCCCCCAAGCTGAAAAAAACCCAGACTTGCAAAGATATGAAATTCTGAAAGAAATTTAATGAATAAAAAGTGCTAGAACCATTTTCGTACCCTTTAAATAATAAAGATTTGTTTCGGGATTATACAGAACGTGGCACTAATAATTCTGGAATCCTTCCCAATTCACAATATTGTGGATTACGTTTAAAACATTTGGCGGTGGTATATAGATGCTAGGAGTTTCTTGGTGTAGACTGGGTCATGAGTTAACACTTAGAACGCCGTAAGTGAAAGAGCGTGGTTTATATAAAACTTATGAAATTTATTCACGAAGGGTTCAGAATTTAGCAAAGAGACCAAATTTACAGTTACTACGAATGGGAGGCAGTGGAAACAGCGCTGATGAATAGGTAATACTCATTCAGAAATCAAATATCGTGCACTTGCTGCAGTAATCAAACTATCTATTCAAGTTCAATTCGAATGTATGCAGCATTAGATTGTTATCTCACGTTGCTAATTTGAACAAACGTACTAAGCTGAAAAGTATGTCAATGAATAGACTTTAATTTATATTTTATTGTAGAGCCCATATTAGAGTGTGGGGGACAGCACGGGCTTGGCGCAATCTTCCTCGCTCCGTTGCACTTGCGATTGTTCCTCCAACCGGAAGCGTATTCTTTCAACTGTCACAGCAACGAGCTTTTCCTCAGTGGTAATCTTTTTTACAACGTTGTACATGATACAAAAAAGTAAATGACTCTAGAGATATTCAACGTTTACATGAAAAGTGCAGCCAAGAATATAAACTGTTCAGAGATGAAATCCATTTCTATTGACAATTTAACTTACTACAGGATTTCACTAAAATACAGACAACGCACATATTTACAGATGCTGCAGTCAGACACATTTGTCAATTAAAAACGATTCCTGATGCTAAATATCTACGTCAATCACATTGAGCCATCCATCCTGTACAGGTTGTTGATAAGCAAGCGGTTGCAATTTATAATTAAGTTTGTAATTTCCTGCGTAAAACTATATACTTCAAATGTGACGATTTGGTTCGGATAAAAGTCTGCTTTCACAAGGATAATTAATTCTGAATCGTTTACCTTTACGGTATCAGTTTCTGAAGTCTAAGTCGAAGTATTCTAACCTACCCTGTTCAAAATCCTGTACTCTAAACAGAAAAAGTTGACAATTTTTAACCTCGCCAATACAAAAACTATAATAACTATTTATTGAATTCTTGTAAGCATTTGATAGATTTCTTATGAACTGAAAGGCAAAAGTGCCGTCCTTTTGATTGAGAGGTCTAATTGAAAAAGTACGAATTGTTTTGGATTCTACGCACCAAAATATGAAAAAGTTTTTTCCCGGCAAATTTTGGAGTAGTCGATTCTTGGGGAAAAACGAAAGTTATACAACTGCCTTTTTCTGAGGCCCGAAAAAAAAATTGTCTCAGATCGACCCAGAAAAAAAATCTTCTTATAGAATGTGGCCTGTAGAATCCATAATTTCAAACAGTTCCAAGATTGGGCTACTAGTTCAAAAGTTACGGCCCTTTGAATTTTTTTTCGAAATTGGTTTCTAGTCTATAACTTTTGATTGAGAAGTCTGATCGAAAAAGTACGAATTGTTTTGGATTCTACGCCCCAAAATTAATAAGAAAAAGTGTTTTCCCGAGAAATTTTGGTGTAGTCGATTTTTGGTAAAAAAGGAAGGTTATACACTGCCTTTTTTTGAGGCCCGAAAAAAAAATTGTCTCAGATCGACCCGGAAAAAATTTTTCTTATAGAATGTGGCCTGTAGAATCCATAATTTCAAACAGTTCCAAGATTGGGCTACTAGTTCAAAAGTTACAGCCCTTTGAATTTTTTTCGAAATTGGTTTCTAGTCTATAACTTTTGATTGAGAAGTCTGATCGAAAAAGTACGAATTGATTTGGATTCTACGCCCCCAAATTAATAAGAAAAAGTGTTTTCCCGAGAAATTTTGGTGTAGTCGATTTTTGGTAAAAAAGGAAGGTTATACACTGGCTTTTTTTGAGGCTCGAAGAAAAAATTGTCTCAGATCGACCCGGAAAAAAAATTTTCTTATAGAATGTGGCCTGTAGAATCCTTTCGAAATTGGTTTCTAGTCTATAACTTTTGATTGAGAAGTCTAATCGAAAAAGTACGAATTGTTTTGGATTCTACGCCCCAAAATTAATAAGAAATAGTGTTTTCCCGAGAAATTTTGGTGTAGTCGATTTTTGGTAAAAAAGGAAGGTTATACACTGCCTTTTTTTGAACCCCGAAAAAACAATTCTCAGAATCGACCCGGAAAAAAAATTTTCTTATAGAATGTGAACCTGTAGAATCCATAATTTCAAACAGTTCCCAAGACTGGGCTACTAGTTCAATAATAAAATAATAATAATAATATTTATTTCATGCATAGTTAACAAAAGAAACTTACATTCGTCAAAACAATGGAAAAATCTAAAATATTATACATGCTTAATAATTACATGGAAAAGTTTTTCATATCGCAAAGCAGAAACTCTTCGACAGAATAGAACGCTTTACTTAATAAGAAAGCTTTAATCTTTAACTTAAATAGTTTTAATTCTAAGGCGGTTAAACAGCTGGGTAGATGGTTGAATATTTTAAGTGCCATGTTGGTGGGTCCATTCTGAGTTTTTCTTAATCGACAATAAGGTATCCGTATTAAGTCCTTGTTTCTTGTATTGTATTTATGTATATCCGAGTGAAGAGAATATGTATCCAATGTAACTTTGACATGACAAACACATGTTAACACAAATAGACATGGCAACGTGAGTATCTTTAATTTTATAATTTTATAAAAAATAGTTACGGCCCTTTGAATTTTTCAAACAGTTCCAAGATTGGGCTACAAGTTCAAAGGTTACGGCCCTTTGAATTTTTTTTCGAAATTGGTTTCTAGTCTATAACTATTGATTGAGAAGTCTAATCGAAAAAGTACGAATTGTTTTGGATTCTACGCCCCAAAATTAATATGAAAAAGTGCTTTCCCGAGAAATTTTGGTGTAGTCGATTTTTGGTAAAAAAGGAAGGTTATACACTGCCTTTTTTAGAGGCTCGAGAAAAAAATTGTCTCAGATCGGCGCGGAAAAAAAACTTCTTATAGAATGTGGCCAGTAGAATCCATAATTTGAAACAGTTCCAAGATTGGGCTACTAGTTCAAAAGTTACGGCCCTTTGAATTTTCTTTCGAAATTGGTTTCTAGTCTATAACTTTAATTGAGAAGTCTCATCGAAAAAGTACGAATTGTTTTGGGATCTACGCTCCAAAATTAATAAGAAAAAGTGTTTTCCCGAGAAATTTTGGTGTAGTCGATTTTTGGTAAAAAAGGAAGGTTATACACTGCCTTTTTTTTGAGGCCCGAAAAAAAAATTGTCTCAGATCGACCCGGAAAAAAATTTTCTTATAGAATGTGGCCTGTAGAATCCATAATTTAAAACAGTTCCAAGATTGGGCTACTAGTTCAAAAGTTACAGCCCTTTGAATTTTCTTTCGAAATTGGTTTCTAGTCTATAACTTTTGATTGAGAAGTCTGATCGAAAAAGTACGAATTGTTTGGATTCTACGCACCAAAATTAATAAGAAAAAGTGTTTTCCCGAGAAATTTTGGTGTAGTCGATTTTTGGTAAAAAAGGAAGGTTATACACTGCCTTTTCTTGAGCCCCGAAAAAAAAATTTTCTCAGATCGACCCGGAAAATAATTTTCTTATAGAATGTGGGCTGTAGAATCCATAATTTCAAACAGTTCCAAGATTGGGCTACTAGTTCAAAAGTTACAGCCCTTTGAATTTTTTTTCGAAATTGGTTTCTAGTCTATAACTTTAATTTTGAGAAGTCTAATCGAAAAAGTACGAATTGTTTTAGATTCTACGCCCCAAAATTAATAAGAAAAAGTGTTTTCCCGAGAAATTTTGGTGTAGTCGATTTTTGGTAAAAAAGGAAGGTTATACACTGCTTTTTTTGTGGCTCGAAAAAAAAATTGTCTCAGATCGACCCGGAAAAAAATTTTTCTTATAGAATGCGGCCTGTAGAATCCATAATTTCAAACAGTTCCAAGATTGGGCCACAAGTTCAAAAGTTACGGCCCTTTGAATTTTCTTTCGAAATTGGTTTCTAGTCTATAACTTTTGATTGAGAAGTCTAATCGAAAAAGTACGAATTGTTTTGGATTCTACGCACCAAAATTAATAAGAAAAGTGTTTTCCCGAGAAATTTTGGTGCAGTCGATTTTTGGTAAAAAAGGAAGGTTATACACTGCCTTTTTTTGAGGCTCGAAAAAAAAATTGTCTCAGATCGACCCGGAAAAAAAATGTTCTTATAGAATGTGGCCTGTAGAATCCATAATTTCAAATAGTATGAAGATTGGGCCCGAGGGGATGTTTGGCATTTATGTAGGCCACGGTATATGATTTTATTATACACTAAATCAGTTACATATTCTGATCGATACTCCACTTCCGTTAATTTACGTTAGACTATTAATTACTTAATTGAAAATGGAGAGTGAGTAAAACAATAAAAGTTACAATGAAACAAACCGGTGAGTAGGTACAATGCAAAACACAAATGCACAGTTATCACCGCAATCGATTTATTAGGTAGGTATCTCATGAGAATTTTCCCTCATCATCGACTAATAATAATTAAGGTTTACTATTATTTTTTTGTAATAGACTTTTTAACACAAGGTACTACTGTAATAAAAGTACAGTTACGTTTTACGGTCTGAGAAGTGCACCTTTAAGAGGAGGATAAAATCGTTTCTTCGATAACAGACAATGTTACAAATTTACTTTTAAGAAAATAATATACCGGTTAAAGCAGAATATGTGAAACTGCCATACTGTAGGTACGCACATTTTGAAATGTTACAATTCTTGATGTGTCATGCACAATAACGATTATATAGAAGCTATTGACAGTCAACACTTATCTACTTAAAATTCCTTTCACTGGGACTGAAACAAAATTAACATTAACGCGCTAGTGTATTTCTAAAGGAAATTGGTGGGAACGATATTGAATCGCCCTGTATACGTACGAGCGGCTTGTGTAGGTTTACAGGCGGCAAAAGTCAACCATATTGTTACAATCGGGCCAGTTTAAATAACTAATTTTAATTCAATTTTTTTTATTACCGGAAATAAGGTTTGGAATTTTAATGTCAAAAAGTATGAATTTAAATAAGAGGAGGAGTCCTAGCGAAGTAATTGCAACATCCGTGATAATGCGCGGATTAGGTCATTGTAAATGTGAAATCATCTAACTTTATGCAACGCGTACAATCATAAGAATTCTTTCAGGTTTATTTTTTATTAAGCTCATTTCCTCCGGCTTAATAAATTATATCAAAACGTCGTTAATGCTTTAATTAAGGTCGAGTGCTCTTCCTTCGCCTTCTAACTGTGCACCATTTATCTTTACATAAACGTCAATTACAAAAATTATGGAATTGTGCCCGTGGATTAATGAAAATCGTTAAGGAAAAAAGGTGAAACTACAACCACCACAACTCGAGCTTATAGTTTTTTAATTGGTAAAGGCCGTTCACCCCATCATATATGCGGTAACAATTAAGAGTCCTCTGAAACCATCAACCGGGAGTATATTGTCTTAGAACGATACTCGTTTGTCTGCTAACAAATGGCAATCGCAATGTGAATCAAAGAGTGCGCTGGCCATTGCCGCCCTTGTTTTTGCTACGATCCAGTGTGTGAAAACAATGGCACATCACCGGGACCGCATTCTACCTTTGAAGAGCCGCGCAGTATAGGTATTCTATGCTCGCATGTGTTGAGAGCTACTGCAAATTTCAAACGTCTAGAATTTCTACTTGCTGGAGTTTTGTTAACGCATACCCTCTATCGTGACTCACGAAGCTTACACCCTTTTTCAAATTTTAACTGAGCAGTATCGTTCGATAGGTAGGTACCTATCTAAAGTGACAGTCATATACAAGTAGTCAGTCTCACCGCTAAACATTACATCTAATATAAAAAATTTTATACTATATACCTACCTAGGTACTAAATAGTACCTACAACCATTTGATATTCAACTACATAAAGTTCATTACCTACTCATCCAGTGAGGTGTATTCTGCACACGAATTGCAAATTGGCTGTCTTTAGCGCACTAGACGTGTACTTGTCCAATTTCGGACAATTCATTTTTCCGACCCAAAATATAGGAAAGTCCATAGCCTCGTCATTTTCACCGAAAATCGACCACTCCAAAAATGTTCGGGAAAACACTTTTTCCTATTAATTTAGCTTCGTAGATTTCAAAATGTGTCATATTTTGTCGATTGGAGCTCAGAATCAAAAGTTATAGGCAAAAAACCAATTTCGAAAGAAAATTCAAAGGGCCGTAACTTCTGAACTAGTAGCCCAATCTTGGAACTGTTTGAAATTATGGATTCTACAGGCCACATTCAGTGTATAACCTTCCTTTTTTACCAAAAATCGACTACACCAAAATTTCTCAGGAAAACCCTTTTTCTTATTAATTTTGGAGTGTAGAATCCAAAACAATTCGTACTTTTTCGATTAGACTTCTCAATCAAAAGTTATAGACTAGAAACCAATTTCGAAAGAAAATTCAAAGGGCCGTAACTTTTGAACTAGTAGCCCAATCTTGGAACTGTTTGAAATTATGGATTCTACAGGCCACATTCTATAAGAAAAAATTTTTTCCGGGTCGATCTGAGACAATTTTTTTTTCGGGGCTCAAAAAAAGGCAGTGTATAACCTTCCTTTTTTACCAAAAATCGACTACACCAAAATTTCTCGGGAAAACACTTTTTCTTATTAATTTTGGTGCTTAGAATCCAAAACAATTCGTACTTTTTCGATCAGACTTCTCAATCAAAAGTTATAGACTAGAAACCAATTTCGAAAGAAAATTCAAAGGGCTGTAACTTTTGAACTAGTTGCCCAATCTTGGAACTGTTTGAAATTATGGATTCTACAGGCCACATTCTATAAGAAAATTTTTTTTCCGGGTCGATCTGAGACAATTTTTTCTTCGAGCCTCAAAAAAAGGCAGTGTATAACCTTCCTTTTTTACCAAAAATCGACTACACCAAAATTTCTCGGGAAAACACTTTTTCTTATTAATTTGGGGGCGTAGAATCCAAATCAATTCGTACTTTTTCGATCAGACTTCTCAATCAAAAGTTATAGACTAGAAACCAATTTCGAAAAAAAATTCAAAGGGCTGTAACTTTTGAACTAGTATCCCAATCTTGGAACTGTTTGAAATTATGGATTCTACAGGCCACATTCTATAAGAAAATTTTTTTTCCGGGTCGATCTGAGACAATTTTTTTTTCGAGGCTCAAAAAAAGGCAGTGTATAACCTTCCTTTTTTACCAAAAATCGACTACACCAAAATTTCTCGGGAAAACACTTTTTCGTATTAATTTTGGGGCGTAGAATCCAAAACAATTCGTACTTTTTCGATTAGACTTCTCAATCAAAAGTTATAGACTAGAAACCAATTTCGAAAGAAAATTCAAATGGCTGTAACTTTTGAACTAGTAGCCCAATCTTGGAACTGTTTGAAATTATGGATTCTACAGGCCACATTCTATAAGAAAAAATTTTTCCGGGTCGATCTGACAGAATTTTTTTTTCGGGCCTCAAAAAAAGGCAGTGTACAGCCTTCCTTTTTTACCGAAAATCGACTGCACCAAAATTTCTCGGGAAAACACTTTTTCTTATTAATTTTGGTGCGTAGAATCCAAAACAATTCGTACTTTTTCGATTACACTTCTCAATCAAAAGTTATAGACTAGAAACCAATTTCGAAAGAAAATTCAAAGGGCCGTAACTTTTGAACTAGTTGCCCAATCTTGGAACTGTTTGAAATTATGGATTCTACAGGCCACATTCTATATGAAAATTTTTTTTCCGGGTCGATCTGAGACAATTTTTTCTTCGAGCCTCAAAAAAAGACAGTGTATAACCTTCCTTTTTTACCAAAAATCGACTACACCAAAATTTCTCGGGAAAACACTTTTTCATATTAATTTTTGGGCGTAGAATCTAAAACAATTCGTACTTTTTCGATCAGACTTCTCAATCAAAAGTTATAGACTAGAAAATAATTCAAAGGACTGTAACTTTTGATCTAGTAGCCCAATCTTGGAACTATTTGAAATTATGGATTCTACAGGCCACATTCTATAAGAAAAATTTTTTCCGGGTCGATCTGAGACAATTTTTTCTTCGAGCCTCAAAAAAAGGCAGTGTATAACCTTCCTTTTTTACCAAAAATCGACTACACCAAAATTTCTCGGGAAAACACTTTTTCATATTAATTTTGGGGCGTAGAATCTAAAACAATTCGTACTTTTTCGATCAGACTTCTCAATCAAAAGTTATAGACTAGAAAATAATTCAAAGGGCTGTAACTTTTGATCTAGTAGCCCAATCTTGGAACTGTTTGAAATTATGGATTCTACAGGCCAAAAGCTATAAGAAAATATTTAGTCGCGACCTATTTCAGACAATTTTTTTCCGGTCTACTCCCAAATTGTTCGGGAAAACATTTTTTGTGACTAATTTTGGTTCGTAGAATCCAAAACGTCTCGTATTTTATCGATTGGACTTCTGCAGTACATGCAAACAAGACAAAAACAGGCTGAATAGAGGAAAAAAATTATGGAGAAGTCAATTTTAGCACAGATGTAGGGGAAGGTATCCTGAACAACTTACTAAAAGTACTGAGGAGTGGGGTGTGAACTTAAGTTTTTTTTTTTTAGTTTTATGTGAATAATAATACTTAATAAGATAAATGAAACAATGCTCAATAACATATAAAGACACAAAAGTAGGTAAATTTTCGCAGATCTTTCTTTTAACTACCTACTTGCTCCTCGGCTTGCTCACTACTGACTGCACTCCATCCCTATTATGTACTTAGGTTGTACATATCTGACGTTTTAACTTGTTAATATAAAAACAGGGAACGTTACTAACTACTTAAGTAATTTCGATAAATATCTGCTTTTTTCGAGTAAACGAAGCCTTTGAACGTCTATTTTCCTCTTTAAAATGCACCTTTAAATTGGCCATCCAACATTGTTATGCAAATCGGTTTCGAAATGAGGTCTTCTGCCAGTTAGAGCCATCTGTGATGAAGGAGGTCAAGTTGTAAAGTTCAAACGCGAGGTTGCCCATGATCTCGTACAGAGGGCGGAATGTGCGCCTTTGGGGACATTGGAAGTTTAATAAAGGTAATTGATTAAAATTATAGCAATTTGTATGTTTAATTATATATTTATGCTATCGGGAAGCTATTATATCGTAGTTAAGTGTTGAGAAATTTAGATAAGTCAATCAAAAAGTCAGTGACTGTTTTGTTTGTGTTATTATATTATTAAATAGTTATTCTTTAATTTATTAACTGTTTAAATACATTTCATTTACACTCTCACTCTTATACATATCTGTGTATATAATTAAGTCACATTATTACCGGCAATTCAACATTTTTATTTAACAAGTACAATCATGAAAATTGTTGGAAATTACACCTCCATTATTATTATCATTTAATTAATTGTTTAACTCTTTATTAAGGAAATGTATACACATTATTTGCCTATTAGGCTTTTCATTCGGTTTGCCACCGTAATAAGATTTATATAATGAATCACTTAATGCGTTATTAAATCAATTCGATCGGTATTTTTGTCTTAAGGTAGGTAAACGCATTGAATTATTACCTACTTCATATGTAGGTAACTCAGTATACGTAATGAATTAATAATCCTAGTTATCAATTATCTAGATAAGGTGTTTTGTTTCTAAAAATAACCCGGTTCCTACAATGTACATTTATTAATATTAAAACTTAGAGAGTAATTTTAAATAGCTTATTTTTGAGTTGCATGTTTGCTTATTTAAATAAGCTTTTTTTGGGTAATTAATTACAGCACAAGGCCGACTATGCGTATGTATATTATAATTCCCGCATCAAATCACATGGTATTAAAACTGTGAAGCAGGTAGTACCTACCTATAGGTCACTTGCCTATAAAAAGGTAAATAAGTGGTAGCCTCCTATGTGTCATCTTACATCTGCATCAAATGTCTATGATCTATGGTAATAGCCAACATTGCAGACCGTACTCGTCTCCAAATCCTTTTCAGACAAAAATGCTAGATTTAAAGTCATCTTAAAATGGGAGCAGCGCGTTTGTCGTTGGTTTTCGTATTAATTAAATAAAATTTACTTTACGGACAAACCGAGGAACAAAGTTGAATAAGACCCAACTGATATCCCATTTTACAACCCTTTCTATTTACCAATGTCCCTATGAATCTAAATCAATTCTCTCTAACGTTAATCGTCAACTACTATACTTAATGAAATGAGACAACAGAAATATTCCTACAAAACACATCTCACCCCTATTTATGTATTGAACTCGTCATAGACTTGGGGTTAATTTGTGTTATTGCTTCAAAAATAATATAAATTGGAAAATCAGTAGGTAATTTTACACTTACTCCATGTGGATGAGTTCAGAAACTCTACATGTAAGTACATAACAAAAACAGCTTAAAATTATTTAGTGATGGTGGGCTAGCTTTATGAATTTTTCATTTCAAACTTAAAAACCAAAACAAAATCTCTACTCCCATACAATTTAGGGCGCAAAAGTTTTAAACTCAAACTTTATAATACAGAAAAGATAATAAACGTTACCTGGTATACAAAAAATCCTCCTCTGCCGATGTTGACAATAAGAGGAGCTGCGTCAACTGATTTTTGCTAATACAATACATCGAGAAATGACAACATACAGTGGATCTCAGCCGTCGGATAACTTGATCTTCCGGAAACGTGGTTTCCTTTTAGGGACCTTTGTGAAGCTGAAATCCAGGCGTGGAGATACAAAGATCACTATTACCCACGTTTAATTGAAACCCAACTTTGGTCAGGTTAGGCTAAGAAGCAATTGTAATCCCCACCCTCCCGTATGCCCCGTATCCAAAAACCACGGTGTGAAGTATGGAATACCTCCAGAAAAATGGGAACAAATTTCCCTACAACTGTCGTAACACCTGCGTATACTGGGGGATATTCCATACCCCCGAACCCCTCCGGTGATAAGTTTCGCCTCAAAACTTTCATCCCTAAGTACTCTTTCCAAAAACCTTGGTGCCAAGGATCAACAATACCAAGCCGGGCGATATGGAATACCTCCCTAGGAAAAGGGGACCAAATTTCTTTACCTCCTTAGGAAAAGGGGACCAAATTTCTTTTGCATACATTTAACGTACATGTGCCGTATAATAGTGTTCAAAGTCGTCTAAATTTAATTTGTTATTACTATAATTTTTTTATAAAGCGTCAATTACTTTCCTCCACTGATAATCAAATTGGCAGAATAAATAAACACAATTTCTTTAAGGAAATGGGGTAGACACCTTCGCTGTCGTTGTGGAGCGAAATAGATAAATGACTAAAGAAAGAAAGAGCACTGGAGCAAAAGAAGAAAAAGGTGCGAAGAGGCTCACTACCCTCCGACGGGAAGAGACGATCTTGAAAGTATTCAGCAGGACTGTGCGGAGGAGGGGGGTCACCCTGCAGTTGTTGCAGAGACTGTTCACTCCAGCCACTGGGGGAGCAAGGTGACCAACCGGAGGGGGGCGGGGCGTCTAAGAAGAATTTTTGAAACTTCAAGTATGACTTTTGAAACTGTCATCTGGTGCTGAAGGAAAAAATCTTCCTAGGTCGCTTTCTGTAAATGCAGAATATTTCTTTGGCTTGTACCTATCCTTTGGTTGAAGCTTTCACAAACGCGCGTAATTTAGGGTATGCTTCCAAATCTGTTCGACTTTTTAATCGCAGAATTGTTTGAAGTTTTGAATGAATGCACCAAAATACCTTTGACATTTCCTTCATATATGCCAGCATTATCGATGCATTTAATTTTCATATTCCTTATAATAGGATTTGGATTTTACACCTACCAACTTTTCTTTAGATTTTACAAGCCATTAATGGACGGTGTATTATCTTTTGCAACCTAAATCGTTTTATTGACAACGACAGTGATTTATATAGGCCAACGTCAAACGTTTAAAAACACTCCGCTTCGCGTCATGCCATTAAACTCGCGTGCTTTAAAGACTTTGATTATACACTTGTCTCATAATATACTATTTTAGCATTCGTTTGATAAACGAATATAACACCACTTTAATATAGTACGCATACACGTATATAAATAGTATATCAAAGAGAAATAATAAACGCATAATATCCCCACAAGAGTATAACAATATTCGCCTGACATTTACCTATGCGTATCCGTAGGGTTTTCGTCTACAATAAACTACAATAAAATATATGTGGCATGCATTACAATTTGTTGAATCAATCCGTTATTTTTCTTGGTGAGTGTAGAGTCTTGCTTCTAAAAGAAAAATATCGGAAATTTATTATGTAAAATAGGTACAATGAAATTATTACAGATCGATTTGATATATGAGAAAGGACCATTCTTTAATCTCTCCTCCTGAAAAGTATATTTAAAATAATAGTAATAATAATGTGTCTTCATTAAATATACCTATTTACAAATACATTTATGGGTGAAGTAACGTAATAAAAAGAATAAAAAGCGATATCAATAGTTGATCTTCCACTTAAAGGCACGCAGTTAACACATTCTGAGAACGAAGTGTTTGTATGGATATGATATTTAGAGAAAAACTATTATATTCGCATGTATAGCTAGTTAAATTTTTATATTTTTCGGTCTGAAAGTACCTATACTGTAGGGTATATGTAGGTATTCTTCGGATTGGGCAAACTGGAAATAAAAGAAAACCGAATGCAAGAGTTCTCAATTATAAGGTTCATCTTGATTATATGTTTTGATTTTCGTAATGTATCTCCGAGACAGAGTAATAACTGTGCTTGAGGCCGGGCTGTAGGTATATATTCAATTCCATGTACCTAAGACAAAGTGGCAAAGGTTACAGGTCATTTTAAGTTTTACGGGTCTATACTATCGTTAACAACAACGGTGTTTAAAATGGCAGTTAGAACCAATAAACAGATTCAAGGAATAGAAAAATCTAATAATTATAAAACTGCATGTCCATTGCATTTTATCTGAAATGTTAGATGGATACGTATATGATTATTGATTAGTAATGGACAGCGAATTCTTGTGCAAACGCCACCGACATGGAAATTAAAAAACCAAATTTGGTTGCACAATTTTCATGTTATCCTATACTTCCTGCATATGTAGGTACAGAGAAGTCATTTAATTAACATTTAATAATTTCCGTGCTTTCCCAACATTTTCGTTTCTGTTGGAAAATATGAAGCATTTCCTTTTAATAAGAATTCGAAGCCAAATTTGGTTTGAATTTGGTCTTAAACACTGTGTAGTGTTCATTAGTATCGTGATTGTGGGAATTACATAATAAGTATATAGTTTAGCAAATAATCCAGTTTAGAATTATCGTCAAATATCATTTTATTTACATATATTTTATACAAATACCCGCTATTTTACCTTTTACCACTGTACTGTAACGTCTTCTACGTGGCACTTGGGGAATTAATATCAAATTAAAAGCGAGATAGGGAAAATTTTAACCCAAAAATGTGTATTCGTTTATTATTGCATTAAATTAGGATCAGCATCTATAGGTACCTAATGTCTTCTGATATAACTTGGCGCTTGAACTGAAATATTTGATTGTTTCGTAAGTTATATCCTACCCTACCAGGTGCCTAGGATTTCCGATACCGTAAAAGTTAGTTGTTCAGGCATTTGGTACAATTCGTCATTTTATAAAATGCCTAGGAATTTTATCAAACGCGAGTAGATAGTAAAATGAATGCGTTAGTTCTCGTATTTTACAATCTGCCGGTTGCTTTTCAGCATTGAGTAAGTTACTGAATTCCCGATCCACTGACTGGGACTGCTATGTGGCAAAACTGTCGGACCGGTTGGATAGACCACCTCTGCTCTGTCGGAAAGCAGGGCAGGTGGAAGAGGCGGCCGCATTAGTAAGTGACGCCATAACAGCGTCCTATGAGGACAGCTGTAAACTGCGTACCTTTCGAGGAAAGAAGAGAACACCTTGGTGGAACTCAGACCTTGAAAAGGCTCGTAAGGAGGTTCGCAGGCTCTTTAATAGGGCCATGCGAACTAAGTTACCTGCGGACTGGGAAGATCTTAAGATCTCCCAGCGCAGGTATAAGGACCATATTCGGAGGTCGAAACGAGGATCTTGGAGGACTTTCTGTGGTAACATGGAAGGTCTTCCTGAAGTTCAAAAACTTCGTAAAATCCTTTTGAAGGACCCGGGGCAAAAAGTGGGGACACTGAGGCTTCCATGCGGTAGATATACGTCTACCGCGGGTGAGGCACTCACATGTCTCCTGGAAACACATTTTCCAGGCGCTGGGGACTACTTAACTTCGGACCCACCAAAAGGAGCTACTCGGGTCGATGTAAGGCCGATCAACTGGAAGGTAGCTTCCCGGGTGGTTACCGAGGGATCTCTGAGATGGGCGATCAACACGTTCAGCCCATTTAAGAGTGCAGGACCGGATGGGATATTCTCGGCTCTTCTACAGAAGGGCCTGGATCCGCTGCTCTTGCACTTGTTGCATCTCTTCAGAGCCTCTCTGGCTTTAGGGTATATCCCCGAAAGCTGGAGGAAGGTAAGAGTTGTGTACCTACCTATGCCGGGTCGTGCTAATTATGACGTGGCGAAGGACTATAGGCCCATCAGCCTATCATCGTTTCTTCTAAAAACGGTGGAGAAGCTGGTGGATGCATACATAAGGAATGGCGTACTGGTTAGTAGACCACTACATCCGTTCCAACATGCTTACAGGGCTGGTATGTCCACGGAGACGGCTCTACACAGCCTGGTGTGCAGGCTGGAAAAGGGAATGTCTTCCGGGGGGATAGCTCTGGGAGCGTTTTTAGATATCGAGGGTGCGTTTAACAACACCACGTTCGATTCGATTAGTGAGGCTGCTGAGAGCTTTGGTATTGATGGGTCGATCGTAAGATGGATCTGAGCCATGCTCGAAAACAGAATCATTATATCCTCAATTGGGATGACGGAGATGAGCTCATCGGTTACTAGAGGATGTCCGCAGGGTGGGGTATTGTCTCCACTGCTGTGGTGCCTGGTACTAGACGGGCTCCTCCGCACCTTGAACGAGGGGGGAGCGTATACACAGGGATACGCGGACGATCTCGCGATCGTCATAACTGGGAAGTTTCCAAACACCGTGAAAGAGCTCATGCAGGGGGCTCTTGAACAGGTGGATAGGTGGTGCAGTAGCCATGGCCTTTCCGTTAACCCGGAAAAGACCGAGGTTGTTTCATTCACGAATAGAAGGAGAGCGGATCTTACTGGGCTCGCTCTTCGAGGACGTCAACTGGGTCTGACCAGGTCAGTGAAATACCTGGGAGTCATCAGTGACTCCCGCCTGACCTGGAAAGGGCACATTGAGCGCATAAGCAAAAAGGCCACTGCATGTCTATGGGCATGCAGAAGGGCTTTTGGTTGTACATGGGGCTTGAACCCTCGATTGGTATACTGGCTTTACACTGCAGTGATAAGGCCAATAATACTGTATGGTGCACTTGTATGGTGGCCTGCCATGCGCAGGGTAACCTACAGGAAGCAGCTAGGAAAGGTCCAGCGACTCGCCTGTCTGGGAGTCACTGGAGCTCTAAAAACCACGCCAACCTTGGCCATGGAGGCACTTCTGGGACTAGAGCCTTTACACCTAGCTGTGGAGGCAGAGGCTCGGAAAGCTTCCATACGGCTAAACGATTGGGATGAATGGAAGGATCGAGGCAGCCTTGGGCACGGGCGGATCTGGGAGGAAACCCTCAGAACCGATCCCCTCCTTGCAAGGAGGGACGTGATCCGGGCTATCTTGCTAAGACCAAAGCGTTATAAAGTCATTCTCCCGGATAGGGAGCAGTGGCTGAACTCGGATTGCTCGTTCCTCAAACCTGAGGGGCTCGTGTGGTTTACAGACGGGTCCCAAACAGAAAGGGGAACGGGCATGGGTATATATGGTGATTGACCGAGAGCCAGCGTCAGCGTCTCCCTTGGTCAGCATAGCACCGTGTTTCAGGCAGAGATGTTAGCCATCATGACCTGTGCACAGGAAAACCTCCGTAGAGGTTACCGTAACAAGCATATACACATATGCAGTGATAGTCAGGTGGCGTTGAGGGCCCTGTCGGTAGACAGGTTCCGATCAGCTACGGCGCTTGATTGCAGGCGAACCCTAGATAGATTAGGTGAGTCTAATAGGGTAAGCTTGATTTGGGTGCCAGCGCACTGCGGAATAGGGGGCAACGAAAGGGCGGACGAGTTGGCTCGCGAAGGCAGTGGTGGGGTCTTCGTCGGGCCCGAGCCTACCCTAGGGATTGCCCCCTCCGTTGTTAGGGCCAGGATTAAAGACTGGTTGACCAGTCAATTCCAGGCTCAGTGGCAACAAGTAACCGGACTCTGACAGTCCAAGGCCTTTCTAACAGGGCCCGTTGGCAAATCGGGGTCTTCTAAGCTTCTAAAACTGAATAGAAGCCAGCTTAGGAAGATCACTGGTGTCCTTACGGGACACTGGATGGTCAACTATCACCTGCATAACATTGGGCTCGCGGAGGAGTCAACGTGCAGGTTCTGTGACGAGGCAGATGAAACTACCGAGCATGTGGTCTGTCACTGTGACGCTTTGATCAGGGACAGACTCCTTGGAGACAGATACCTGGAACCGAGGAGGGTGAAGCAACTTAGGCTAAACAGGGCCCTATCCTTCATTGAGAGGAACGGGCTCTGAACTCAGTTGCGAAGAAAGGGGGTAGGCACAATGGGCCTCTGGTGTGCCTAAGTGCTGCCCGGTCGGGCTCCCCTGCGAATAGAATAGAATAGAAGTTACTGAATTCAGTAAATGACTAAATATTGAATTGCGTGATTGTCGTAGGCATTTTGTAAAATCCATCATTTTATAAGATGCCTAGGCAGTTTATCTATGGGCAAACTGCAGCACAGTGTACTTTCTAGAACTTGGCGATTTATAGTTCCCTTCCTCTTTGAAATCAATAAATGGTATCCCTTATATATCTAGAAGGGGAAGAGAAACTGCCCCACTCGTCAAATTGTTAGCGTTTCACGAAATGACTAGGCAGTTTATAAAATGACAACGTGTTTAATGTACAGGGTGTAAATCGAAAAGTGGAACATAGGCGTTTAACATGGGAAATTACTTTTTCTTTGGGCAAACGTTTCCTAATTATTTTACGCAAAAATACTTCAAATAAAAGTTATAAAGATATAAATTCTGCATCTAAATCATGTGAAACGATTATTCTACCTCTTCTTGTACGCGAAAAAATTAATTATAAAGTGTCTAAGTAGTAGTCTAAGTAGCCATGGACTATGATAAAATAAAAACATAGTCCATGGCTACTTAGACTAAAAAATCGTGAAAACAGAATCCTTAGGCCAGGGTCCGTCAGGGTTATACCCGCTATTGATTCTAAGTGAATTAATTAATTAACCCAGCGTCCGTTAGGTACTTACTTGAAAATTTGTGGACTGTCATGTTTTATTTTGCTTTGCCTTTTATTTAGCTTTCACCATAGCACTTTTCCGAGCGCATTGTCACTTCTTTGTCGAGACCTACATGATGGTATGGTAGGAGCAATCTACTTCCATGTTTCAAAGTGAAGCGGCAATGTCTGGAGAGAGATAAGACCATTTGTAACCAGAAGAGAATATTATCCACGTCAATTACTGTAAAGTAATTTAAATCTATCTTTGTTAATTTAGTACTAGTGCTCGTTTGCTTCGAGGAATTTGCATAAAAAGAATTTGATTTGAAGTAAGTTTGATATTCCTAAAGAAACCGACCTCTGAGATTTATTTGCAGGAACAGATTTTGTATGGTATATTTAAAATCCAAATCAAAGTAAAGGATTTTGGTTGTGATTTGATTCTACAAAAAGTAAAATATCATGTTACACACGAAACAATGATGATTTGTATGTTCACGGCTTTTTCTCATTAAGACACAAATGCGTCTATATATGAACTTATACCAACTCTTACTCTTAAAAATGGTTAACTTACTCCAACTAAACGAACTTTCCGGTTCCTCCGACATTCTCAACTCATCGTATTACGATACCAACTGTTTCATAACTACGCACGGTTATTATTTTGTCCGCAACAATCAATTCACTGGATATTCTGGGCAATATAACTTATTAATGCGAGCTGCCAAACTAATTAATATTAGACGAGACCTAAAATTTTCACGGCATTCTCTCAATGAAAATTTTGTTGCTCATACCTTATTAAATAAATATCAGTTTTATAGCCAAAAAGACATTTCGCATTGTCCAAAATCTTCTCAGCTTTCAGGACCATTAAGAGGAACATTGATACAACATTTCAGTCAAATCGGTCTGCATCTTACAAAGTTATACGTATAAGTCAATAAATATCGATTTTATTGCCAAAAAGGGATTTCCCATTTTCGAATCGGCTCCAAAAGCTTTTTAGCTCTCGAGCTCATTTAAGGGAACATTTTTTTCACATTTCAACCAAATTGATCGGGTAGTTTCGGTTGGAGCTGCACAAGAATCGCACACACATAGAGACATTTTCTTAAAATAGATTTTTTGGACTCCAGGGACGTAAAGGTCCAGTGAAATCTCAAAATCGAAATTTGCAGTGATTTCAATAACCTAAATTGTTTATTGACGAGGTTGAAAATAGAAAACTAAATTACCTACCTACCTATTTGTCGAAAATTTTGGGTGATGTCGATAAGGTGCCCTGGTGTGGTACTTTGCTACTCCTCCTCCATTTATCATTAAAAATATGAATGTAAGTACACTCTATGAGGAAAACTGATGCTTTTCATATGTAACTATTCGGTTTATATAACTTGGACTTGCATTAAAAATTAATTACCTAAGAAGTGGTAGTAATGAAAAAAATTTAGGTATAAGTGTAAATACTAAATAAATTTGGAGTTCAGATGCTGAGAATTTTTTTGTATGAATTTACTCTTACGTAGGCAGGCATCTCGAATGTGAAAAGAGATGGTTCCATATTGTCTTACAGTTTATATATAAGTAATTCTTATACAAAACAGCCACCATCTGCTTCGTATGTGGGTGGAAGGCGTGGTTCTACATAAACCAATCCCCATCGTTCGTAAACAAATATTATATTCCAAACAACCCACTACTACAACACTAAAACAGGTAGAAAAATAATATTTACTTTAAATCTTAAATTGGAGTCTGTACTCACACTTGCTCGTCCACATTTATATTAATTCTGCTCGAAAGTTATCCTGTGTGTTCATTTATAATTACATATTGTAATTGCTCTCTTACCTACCTAGTTCTTTAAGATCGGTTACAAAGTCGATATCCCTTCACTAAGTGTAAAAAATTCCCAACACATCAATAAAAAAAATCAAACTCCAACCCTAACGCTAATATTTTATTTCAATGCAATAAATTTTATTTATTGAGGGATTCTAATTATCATGTACCTAATACATTTGATAAATAAGTAAGTATATACGTAGACGATAGATTAAAGCAAGGCTATGATCCAGACAAACAGACAGGGTTTACCCCAAGGGTATAATTATACTAATTGTAGATTCCGCGTCTTCCAACTCTTACTGCGGGCTGTTTCTTTTTCCGTGGATCTTGCACTTCACTTTGATGGTTGGAATTGATGAATCTAAAAAAAGAATCACGCGTTACAAACCCACATACTATACAGGTTCAGATATAATATTAAAAATCGTATAGGTATATTTGTTACTCTTTTATATAGCTACGAAACCGCAATTGAGAAACCCAGGGGTACGGTGTAAAAGATCTGCACCTCGAAAATAAGTTACGGTATTTTACAACGGACGTCCTTATTGGCGTATAGGTCAAGAAAAAACAGCTTGACTTTCTTCAACATCTATATATTTCAAGGCTTTTCCCTCGTTCTTCGGGAGTACAATGTATGTACACTGTTTATTCTGCTGATTGAAGTTACCTATACTATAATTATTTACAGTCTTCAAAAACTGTTATGAAAAATGTTAGGGAAGTATGACATTTACATGGATTAAGCTCAATATCCTTACATTAAACGCAAGTGTTAGATAAAACTTCAATAAACACAGGCAGTTCGACAGGAAGGCTTTCATCTACGAGTTATTCGCTGATACCTAATGACAGCTTTGCTTCCGTATCGCGTACCTAAGCTTTATTGTGATTCCTTGCAGTTTTTGCGACTTTAACGGACACAAGAGTTGATGTGTATCCGGACTGATTCGCGAATAACCTTTTGTTTATAAAACTAGTGTACGAAATACTTGTGTAATACAGAAATAATTTCAATTGTAACCCGCGATGTCACAGTGCTAGTGACTACTGAACAATTACAAGGCAGCTGTCAATTTTGTGGTAAGTTAGTAGCTTGTTAAAATAACATTTATATATTATATATTATATTATTTTTCTTCATAAAATATATAAAATATTTTATGAAGAAAAATAATATAATATATAATATATAAATGTTATTTTAACAAGCTACTAACTTACCACAAAATTGACAGCTGCCTTGTTAGTTGTAGAACCATAGAAGATACGACGATGGTCAAATTAGAGAATAGATGCGCAATTAAAGAGTTATTATCATGCATTAAATAAAACCAGACCATCTCGATTACTTGCCATAAAAAACCGAAATTTACCGAATTCGTTTTTACTTATTTCTGGTGTTATTTGAACTATAAGAAAAAAAAACACTTTCTCATTGCCCCTTTTTTAGCGTTACAAGATACCGTTGAGAGATTTGCAATACAACGTTTCGTTTCGTAGAAATCGAACTTTATTTTCTTATTTGGTCCGTTAAAAGTACATACTGTATTGAGTAACATTTTTAATTATGAATACATTGATATACGGTCCACGCACACAAAAAAACAAAAGTTGGAAACTTTTGGCTTAACAGAATGCACCTGCGCAGAATCCCCTATTCGAGCGAGAATATCTCTTAAAAATAAATCCGACAGTCGATCGCCTCCGCTGGAGTTCGTTTTCTGTATAAACCAGACACGTAACGGCAACTCGTAACAAATTCAGAAGGCACCCACGTCAATAAATTCGTCGAAATGGCAGCACAGTTTCTCTATTAATTCAGTAATTAATTTCAACTTTCATACTGAAATATAACATACGATACAGCGGCTAAGGGCTCTCTCATATCCTTCGACGACACGAACTCGTCAGGACTTTTGATTTTTAATAGAAATGCTATGCGATGTAAAAATGCCGCGCTTGAATTACCCCGACAGCTTGGTGAAGAATGCCTCTCTCCCACCAAGTTTTTGACAGTCTATCCGCCGACCTGAAAAACCGAAACGGCTCTCCAGAGAACTACTGCGTTTTTCTACATGGGTAGATGTAGCGGATAGTGCCCCTCACTGGCTTCGTAGCGACGGATGTTAGAACGGGCAACACTGTAAAGTTTCGACTTTTATATGCTTGAACACTCGTTTCTTATCTTAACGCGCTTTACTTTCTCGTACATTAGTTCTGTTCCCTTTCATTACAAAGCGGTACACGTACAAAATTTCCTATACTTCTGACTACATAACGAAGTGGCAATTTACTCCACAATCGACTGTCAGATAAAATAATTTCATTTGTAATTAACTGCATCGGAGCCGTCTAAACCGATAAACTTAGAGAGCACCCTCTCGGCTCTCGAGCCCTGCCGAGTTACAGGGCGAAGTAGATGTTCTCTCCAACTCCATTGTGATTTGTGGAGTCATTTTAGCAGACATGTCCTCTAAGAAGGGGCATTTGACGAGACTAAGCAGTGTCAATTGAATGGTCAAAAAAATAAATATTAAATATTAAATTAAAATTAAAAAACAACCTTTGAAACTATAGCAATCCGAGGCCATTAAGCGATTGCCTATCCTAGAAGAACGATCGGACTCACTGCGTGAGATGAGGCGGCGCAGTCGTCAAAACCGAGTGTATATCCCATCTGAGAAAACAAGATTTCCCAAAGGGGGTCTGCTAGTATTTTAATAATCAAATATTGCTCTGATAAAAAAGATTTCGAGAAAATCCCCAAAAGCTGACAAAAACAGTTTTTCGATATACACGTTTTTTGGCATGATATTAAAACTAAATCTACCTGTTGAATCCGCGCTAATAGAGATTTTTCGCAATCTGCCTTCTCTCTTCTCTTTAATGTTACTAAAATATGTGCTTTTGTTTCCTTATGCTCAACTATTAGATACTTTAATTAAAACATTCTTATTGTCCCTTTTTTCTGTTACCTATTATATGCTTTGCTTCCTGCACAATTTGTTTCCTTCATTAACTCAGTTCATTTTTTTTTCTTACAACTGTTACTTGGATAATTTTCGATTAAAATTAATAGTTTTACTACAAATTGCAAAATACCACTTTTCAACCCCCTGGATTTCGCTCACGGAAACATTCCGCTGTTTTACTTATTTTTCCTCGATTTCTATTCATTTCTCTTGCATGAAAAAAAATCGGTTTGGATCGCGAACTAATTTTATTTCTTGTAGAACTATTTAACCTGGACTATGGTAAACTATTACAGTAGTAGCAATGAAACACGCTTCACATTTTTATTTAACGCAAAAAATAGCAGGTTTTACCTGCATTATTGGCATGGTAAACCCAAAGGGGGCAAATTGGGACCATGCAGTTGGTAGTATACAAAAAGTATGGAACCCAAAAATCGTGCCATCATGTGGATTCACAACGCTATGCATGGTCTATAAATACCTACTAAATAAAAAAGTTTCACTTATGCGTTAGCGCAATGTTGTTGTTGAGATTCTACCACCTTTGAAAAATAAAGCAAAAAGCTCATATAGTTTATGTTAATGTCTTTAAAATAAGTAACTTGTAAATTTGATTGAAGTCTTAATTTTAATTTCACTTACAGTATGAAATGTATGGGAACAAATCATAATGGACAACCTGTTGCATCTGTAATTATTAAAGGCCTTATAAATTCTAATTATACAGACGTAACCTAACAAGTAAATTTATGAAGGAACGCGCTCTTCAATTTTCAATATCTTTTCATTGGCTAAAAGTGTTACCTATACATTTACATATGCGATCCCAATTTCTAATGCTCGCCAAAGTTTGTGGTTGCATGAAAGATTGTAATCAACACATACATTAAAAACAAAAACAAGATATAAGGGGTTAGCGCGAAATGCACAAAAAGTGGAAGCTGATGGCCGGTAGGATAAAAATCGATGAAAGGTAGGTAAGTATCTAAGAAATGGCAGTGAAACAGAATATCTTGTAAAGCGGAAAGTCATGGCGTACACCGCAATAAAAAATCGGACTTTCTCACAAAGCAACACGATTCCTAGAACCTGACATAGTGAGCCAAGAAAAATGGTTAAACACGTATACCGCGATACACACGCGATGTACACTCATGAGGAAAGATATGCACGAAAATTTCTACGTGGTCACGATATCTTTCGTACACTTTCAAACAAAAGTACCGTACATATAGATAAAATAATTATTTACGTTCGGCATTAGATTTTGTTATGTAAATAAACCCGATCAAGCGTATCAGTGCAATTATAACGATCAATAGAAAAATCCCGTCCCAGACCACACACACATCATTTTAGTGTATATTTGTTATTCAATTTTCCCTTTTCTGAAAACTAAATTGCAGTTTTTGCAACTGTAATTATTTAAGGCAGCTACATTTTTGTGGAGAACGTCGTCGTCATTTTGGATTATAGTGTTGGGAGCTTTTCTAGGGAGAGTAATGCGCTGTGTGTTACGGTATTGTAGTTTTACAGCACAATGTGACAAGGACGAGGTTATTAATAAGCGACAAAAAAATTAATAACACGTTCAGTTAAACGCAACAGTAACAATATTTAGATGATTGTATTCACATTTTTTGCTGATTTACAGAAAGGATGAACGTAACGTATAATGATGAGATCTCAATGTCGTCCTTAATCCATTGTTTAAACATCTGCATGTAAATAACTATTAACAAATCGTTGAGTTGTTTATTCGCTATTTGCAATGCTGATGTTCAAAACGATTTAGGGTACATTTAACGCTGATGGTGTTTAGACTGAAGAAAACTTTGATACATCTCGTTTTGTTATAATTTATATAGTGTTTTTTTTTTTTTTTTTTTTAATTAGGGTTCGACTGCTATGGTCATATCCCCTTTCAGCACAAACCATCTCTCACACTCTCCGCCCTATATATCTTTATACATATTTATTTGCTTCATAAAAGCTAACGTGCCTCTGCAGTTGTCTAGATTAAAGTTTTCAGAATAATTTGCCCTTATCTTATGTGTCGCGCGTTCCAAAACGTATAATGGACAGTTTCCCATTAAGTGAGCAATCGTGAGGGTTGTTCTACACCGGTCGCACTGTCGTGGATGCTCACGTTTATATATATGCTTATGCGTGATACCAGTATGTCCAATTCGTAGTCGGTGCATCTTCACATTTATTTCTCTGTCCCCGTCGCGCACCGTGTACAGTTTACCAACGTTCGGCTTTATTTGCATTAGGTGAGTATTACACCTTTCCCATCTCTGTTGCCATTCCAGTACACTCTTTTCTTTCAGATACTTTTTCGCATCTGTAGCCATAACAAAGTTGACGTCCACACGATCTTTACATATCGCCGTTCGAGCAGCACGATCCGCCTGTTCATTTCCAGGAATTCCGACGTGACCTGGTACCCACATGAAAACTATTTCAATGCGTTCGAGTATGGGGTTCAAGGCAGATTGACACCTTCTAGTCATAACGTCATCAGAAAATATTTGCGACAGATTATTGATAACGCTCAGGCAATCGGTGACAATTAAAAATTTCCCTTCAACAACCATGGAACAATACATAATCGCCTGCCACAGCGCATATTGCTCAGCAAAAAGTATGGAAGAGAACCGACATAGTTTCCATTCATGTGGTATACCATCGATGACGATTGCGCTCCCAGCACCACGTTCAGTTTTTCCCCCATCCGTGTATATGATCTCATGTGCAGGATACTGGTTACAAATGCTTTGGAACTCCCGTAGGTAAGTATCATTGTCAGTAGTTTCCTTTTTAAGCCTTGCCAGGTCTTTCCTTACTCTAATGATGGGCATCGTCCATGGTTCAAATTCTAGCATATTTTCTTCTAGCAGTATAGGCAGAGTTATATTCCGCCATTCAAGATGTTCGCAAAACCGCACATAAGAAGGGCGCGTGATGGTCGGACGTGTGCGATATAGGTCCAAGTCAACGTTAAACAGCACATTATTTGGATGATCCGGTAATGACTTGATCTTTATGATATAGTTAGCCATTAACTGCTTTCTCCTAATGTCTAGGGGAGGAACTCCCGATTCACAATACAGACTGTCCACTGGACTTGTAGGAAACGCCCCTATGCAGTATCTTATGGCAGCGTTGTGCACACAGTCTAGCGTTGCAAGCAGCGATTTTCGTGCGGACGAATACGCCACGCACCCATAGTCAATTTGGGACAGTATCAATGCCCTATAGATCGTGATGAGACATTTTACTTCCGCTCCCCATTTAGTATGTGCCAATACTTTTACCACATCGAGACGCCTGATACACTTCGTTTTTAATTGTTCGATGTGTGAGATCCATCTCAGTGCTTTGTCAAACGTAAGCCCCAAGAATTTGGCAGTTTCAGTACATCGGATAGGATTGTCGTCCAGGTAAAGTAGCGGATCATAGTGCGGAGTTCGTAGTCTGCAGAAGTGCACACATTGGGTTTTCTCCCGTGAAAAGGTCATTCCAATGTTTGCTCCATTCCCAACAATTCGATTGATGGCCGGTTGCAGTTTACGACTAATTTGACCGATTGTTTTTCCAGAGAAAAAAATGGCTATATCATCCACATACATACATCTACTGACAGACTCGGTTACATTTATAGTAATATCGTTGATGGCCATTGCAAACAGCGTGCAGCTAAGGGTGGACCCTTGAGGTACTCCATTTTCCTGGATCTTAAGTTCAGAGAACTTATCTTGGACCTTCACACGAAAACGCCGGGCAGATAGAAAGGATTTTATTAAAAGCGGTAGGTTGCCTCTTAAATTTAGGTTATGGATTTTTTCAAGAATACCATGTCTCCAGGTCATATCGTATACACCCTTGATGTCAAAAAAGATGGCAACTAAGTGTTCCCTTTTACGAAAAGCTTCCTGTATAGCTTGTTCCAATAGGAGAAGGTGATCGGTGGTGGATCGATTTTTCCTAAAACCAGCCTGACACGGTACATACAGGTTGTTTTTTTCAAGGTACCATTGCAGCCTATTATTAATTATTATTTCAAATAATTTTCCCATACAGCACGTAAGGCTTATTGGACGATAGCTGGCAGGATCTAAAGGAGTTTTTCCAGGTTTACGGACCGGTATAACCACCGCCTCCTTCCATTCATCCGGGTAAGTACCTTCATCCCATAGCTGATTATATAACTGTAGTAGAGCTCTTGTCATTTCAGGTGTGAGATTAATGAGCATTTCATTGGAGATGCAATCGCGCCCGGGTGCTGTTTTTTTTTTTGCAATGTCGAAGCGCAAACTCCATTTCTTTTAATATAAATGGTGCATTATATTCTAGGTGACGTGCTGTAGCAAAACATAAATCGGTTTCCCTTTCATTTTTTGTTTGAGAGAAGATATCTGGGTAGTTAGCAGAACTACTCATATTAGCAAAATGATTGGCCAACGTGTTCGCGATCTCAAGGGAATCTTCAGTAGTTATATTTTGGGAGGTTTGTATCGATTGAATTATTGAGCTTTTATAATTTCCATTAATTGCTTTGATTTTTTTCCAGGTACTGTTCATATCAGTTCTTGTTGTGATACTTGATGTGTACTCATTCCAACTTTTCCGCTTGCTCTCCAGTACGATACGTCTGCTGATGGCTCTGGCTCGTTTAAACCCAATGTGATTTTCAACTGTGGGATGCCGTTGGTAGTTTCTGAATGCCGATTTTTTATTTTTCACCGCTTCTTTAATTTCAGGATTCCACCACGGAAGAGGTCTTTTAATAGGTTTGTCTCCCGATTTTGGTATGCTAAGTTCTGCCGCATTTAGTATTGACGCCGTCATAGTTTGAACACTTACATTTGCTGGAACCCGAAGACTTTCTCGAAACAGCACCCAATTGGCTTTATGGGCTAGAAATCGTCTAGCTACGGTCTTTTGCGGCATAATCGTGTCCGTTTCAATAATTATGGGGAAGTGATCGCTGTTGTGCAGGTCATCAATCACTCTCCACGTCAGTTTAGTCATCAATATGGGTGAAACCAGGGTCAGATCAATAGCGTCGAATGTATTCGATCGAGCATTATGATACGTAGCCGATCCTGTATTAAGGAGGGCCACGTTATCTCTATTTAACCAGTTCTCAACAATACGTCCTTTAGCATCATTTTTCGAAGAACCCCACAGGAAATTATGCACGTTAAAGTCCCCTGTCACAACAAATGGTGCAGGTAGTTGTTCGATAACCGTCTCAAGATCCTCAATATCCCAATCCTGATCTGGAAGGTAAATATTACATAAGGTGATCTTCATTGGCGTATTTATTCTGATGGCGACTGCCTGAAGTCTAGTCCTTAATGCTAGTGGTTCAAAGTACACTCCATTTCTAATGAAAATAGCAACCCCACCCGATGCTCTTTGACCGTCTGTATAATCCTTTCGGATCAAGTCATATCCTCGTAAAGAATATGGTTGACGTACTTGTAAATGTGTTTCTTGAACACACACGCACATAGGATTTAAATCATGTAAGAGCATTTTTAGGTCCGTATATCTTTTCATAAGTCTCCTACAATTCCACTGTATAATACAGTTGTACATCTCGAATTTTAGACGTTTATAGTGTTCAACAGTTAAAAATGCTCGTAAATATAAATAAATTAATATTATATAAATTTAAAAAGGCAAAAACAATGCGTAGAAATATCACAGATTGGTAATTCAATAAAAAATAAATTAAAAGACAAAAAGAAGAGATTGAAATATCACAGATTGGTAATTCAATATACAATAAGCATAATGTAATTAGATTATCACAGTAAAAATAAAAGAATATATATCACATATGATATCAATACTAGAAAGAGTTTTTTCTGGGTTTCCCCTTTGCCCATCCTTTTTTCTTCTTTTGTTGAAGAAATTGTTTCCTCTCCATATCTAAGGCACACACTATTTTTATCAATATCGCAACAATACAAGTTCAGATCTCATCAACACCCTCTCTTTTTCCATATTTGGCATTGGAGGACACATTATTACGAAAATTTGAGATTTATTATTTGCAATTTTAATGAAAATGTACACAATCAGGAGTGGTCAGTAAATTTAGGACGAGACTATTTCCCAATGCGTTTCTGACATCAAGGAGTTGTAGTTAAAAGAAGAATATGCACAATTGATTTTTGTTTTATTATCAAAGAGGTAAATGGTAAATGGAGTCTGTGAAATCATATTCGTCGTTAAGACATTGAATAAAAACGTCTATTCAATGGTGAGGTAAGGTAAACCTGCCAACGACGTTTCAAAATATATGGACTTTAATATAAAACCTTATAATAAGTTATAACAGAGAAGATTCTTCAAGGATAGAAATAGATAAATTAAATATACGATCTGGGGTATGTTGTATTGGCCCTTCAGCTCATATACCAATTAACTTGCATTAAAAAGCTCACCTTTTATTCAATGGATCATACACGCAGCACGCCTAGTTTGAATTAATACATACATTTACTCACTATACACTACAATAATGATATTTATCAACAAATGCTACAAACGTATCCTTTCAAAGGATAAATTCGGTATTGGTAGTATGGTACCGATATATACGTTTTTGTGTAAACCGATTTTATACCTACGTTTAAAATACGATTTTTATTCATAAATATAATTAAATAAACGGATTACAGCTTCCCCATGTAATTGAATAATAGATGTCTATAATCTTTTAAAAAACACTAGTTTCGACGTTTCCGTCATCTTCAGGTAAAAAGCTAGACTCAAATACATTATAAAATTTGAACTAAGACTAAGGACTACTTACTAAAAGGGTTGGTTGTAGGTAGTATTCAGGTAGTAGAGTAAATTTAAAGTTGAAAATACTTGTTTTATCGAAAAGCTAAAAAAGTTCTAACACATTTCAATTACTGCGACGCTCTTTACGGTCCTTGTTTAGATTTGGCCGACGTAAATAGAATTCAAAAAATTCAAAACTCTTGTTTAAGATTAATTTATGATATAAGAAAATATGAACACATATTTCACAAATTAGAACACTTAAATTGGTTGAATATGGGAAATCGGCGATATGTACATTCTGTTGTTTTATATCATAAAGTTGTCACGTCCAGAACACCACTTTATGTATACAGTAAAATTGAATTTAGCAGTAATTCTAGATTTGTTTTGTTAATTAAACCACCTTGTCATAAAACATCGTTTTATGAAAGATCCTTTAGCTATTGTACAGCGAATACTTATAACGCAATTGATAACGTATTTAAAAAACTAAATACCTCTACATTAAAAAAATTAATTCGCCAGACCACGTTTGACAGGAAATGTAACTATTTTAATTAATTACAGTACTAGTCCACCTCATAATTTAATTGTTTTTTTCATTGAAACATTCTTATTATTTGAGCCATAAATTGTGCCATTGTGTTATGATCTTTTCTGTAATAATGTATTAAATGATTGGGTTAAGTGGAAGAGCAGAATTGTACTTCGCCCATTAAGTTGCATTATTTTAATTTTGAAATATGCCATTTAATTTTTTGTACCGTAATTGTGTAACCTAATAAAAGACTTTATTATTATTATTAAGTAATCTTAAAGTAGTTATTAATAGATACTTACAATAAACGGAAATATAAAAGGCGGGACGGAGTTTTTTTATGTTGGCATAGCATTTTAATTAAAAACCCGCAATTAAGGGCAGGTTGGTTCTTGGAACTACACGATTAATGTAGAAACATTACTACACACGAGGTCCCTTGGGGTTGGTTAAACGGGTTAAAAATTTAGTTACATTTCAAATTAAAAAATACTGCGCAGCCGAAATCTAAAAAATTTTAATTACAAATTATGTAACAATAAATAGTAAAATAACTTACTGGAGATCCATGAGGAAGAGCAAAGTTGAATTGGTTGAATAAATCACATTATTAAGTTAAATTAATTGAAGAACCTTAGCACGTGGAAGACGTGAAATGTTAGGTCAAGACTACTTTTAAGATTGCTTAAAAATCGCTTTTTTATCTTTTCGACAAAACAAGTACCTATTTTCAACTTTAAATTTACTCTATTACCTGAATTATTGTTAACTACAACCAACCCTTTTAGTAAGTAGTCCTTAAACCTTAAGTACAAATTTTATAATGTATTTTACTCTAGTTTTTTAACTGAAGATGACGGAAACGTGGAAAACTGTGTGTTTTTTATAAGATTATAGACAACTATTATTAAATTACATGGGGAAGATATAACCCGTTTATTTAATAATTGGAACCCCATTTCGAGCCAGAATGGACAACCAAATTTCATATTCATATAATATATAAGCAATAGAGTTCACTTTCTACGTTGATAATACGTATATAAATAACCGTTTTTAGCATTCGTTTTATAAACGTATATAACACCACTTTAATATCATTGGGAAATAATAATATTCCTACAGGAATACAGCAACAACCGCCGGACATTTATGCGTATTATATACGTAGGGTTTTAGTCTACAATAAACCCTTTTTATACGGAACTGTGTTGCTATTGAAAATGTGCTACTCACCGCAGTCAATTCTTTGAAAATTGGAAAAGCGCCTGGCTTGGAGGGCATTAGTTTATTTTTAGTTAAGTGTATATTTTCTAAAATATCTGAAGTTGTATTACGCTTAATAAGCTTGAGTTTTCAAACGGGGATTTTTCCTTATCTAAAAGTCTCAGTGGTGATTCCTATCCATAAGAAAGGTTCGGAAACGCAATGTAATAACTACCGACCCATTTCATTTTTAGTGTCCACGTTTTTAAAAATTATAGAGAAAATTAATAAATCTAAATTATTAAAATTTTTTGACAACGGGATTTTTTAGTAATAATTAATATGGCTTTAGGGAAGGAGTAAATACTGAAACAACTTTGCTTAATTTTATGGGCATGGTTTGTAATGGACTTCACCAGAAGAAACGTGTCAGTGCTCTATTTTTAGATATAAAGAAAGCCTTTGACACGGTCGACCATAGTACCTATACTGTTAAAGTGTTAAACTGTATAAATGTGGAGTAAGGGGAATTGTTTTGAAGTCCAGAAAAAATTAACTATATAAATTTTAGCCTTTGAGATACCGTCAGTTTTAATGCTCCCCTAGTTTGTAAGTGTATAGACTGTATATGTGAAAATTCTACTTGTACTATCAATAGACTCTGTGGAGATTAAAGGCTGTCATGCTGTAAAATATTTAGATCTGATTTGGGATTGTGATTTGTGAAGTAAGCTGGAAATTACACATAAGGTTTCTCAAATCCAAATTAAGTAGTACCTACCCTAAGAATCTTTTATTGTCAAAGGAAAATGTGCCCTCAGCGTATATTAAGATTAGGTACTTTATTTTGCTTTAGTAGATAGTCGATTGGATTATGAAATCTCGTGTTGGGGAGAGACCTATATAAAGCCACTGTTATAAAACTTCAAAAGAAGTTTATCAGAATTACCTTAAATAAGACAAAAACAGATCCGTCATATCCGCTATTTTTAAGCCTCAAAGACCTACCACCCTTAAGATCAATGTTTGTCTTCAAAGTCCAAAAACTTTTTTATGCATTTAGTGGGAATTTACCCGATGTCGATATATAATTATCGAAGTGGATCTCAACTTGCCTAACGTAACTCATTTTATCAAAACATTTTATTTTTTAGCACCAAGAATTTTCAATAAAATTCCTATCATAAAGTGTTACAAATCCAAACGGGCTTTTCTTTCACGGATAATTCGATGGTTCATAATATCTCCTGAGTGACGGTAATTAATACCTAGTAAAATAAGAAGTTTCCCGAACACCGCAGTTTAGTTGAACTTCATTTTTATTTAAAAATTAATGTAAATTTGAAAGAGAGGTCATTGTAGTAATCAAAACCTTAAAAGAAAATTACGCAATCTATACATGCATGTCAGGAATACTAAAAAATCGTCTTGCAAATGCTCCTTTTGGCGAGAGAAACTGGGAACTTCGTAATTGTCAATTTTACGCATCTTCACGAGAATAAGAAATTTTTATTTGAAGTAATTTCTATAGTCCTAAAGGAATCGACCACTGAAAATTATTTGCATGGAGCATATTTTGTAATTGTATATATTGATAAGAATCAAATCCAAACTTCATTGCCTCATTGATCGGGACGGAAATTTTGCATTTGCATTCCTTTGGTTGGATTAAAATGTTGTTTCGCATTCAGAGATGTATCTATATTTTAAACGGGAATTCATTTGGCATCAAAAATGACAGGTTAGATAGGTAAGGACCAAATTTATCATGGACACGTGGTCACGAAATAAACATTGCATTTTTTGTATTTCTTTAATGAGTTTAACTAATATTTTCCGTCCAGGTACGTGTAAAAAATTGGAAATTTTTTTATTAATATATTTCAATCGACTAATTCATATGCGTATATTTATTCGAGTTCAATCAAACCAGGGCATTATACCTATTTTGAATTTCAGGTTTTAAGGGAAGATAAGAAGTCAAACTTCACCAAAGTAAAGGGTACCTACAAAAAACAACTTTATTACTGAGCTAGCCGTGGGTAAATTCAAAATTGTCATTTTTCGCGATGCCGTAGAGATTCAATTTTATTTTATGCACAGTGGGGTCCTCAACCGTAATCCGTTACATGTCATAAATTTGAGTAGTGATACATAATAATTAACTGTTATAAATTAATGCTTTTAAGGTCAATAATTAATTTTGTGTAAATAAATCACGTAATGAAATTTACGTTAGGTACATTTCTCATTTATTCTTAAGTTCCTTAATATTTTATTAGCACAGACTTAAGTGAAGGGACAAGGAAGGAGAAATTGGTAGGTACCTATAATAAATGCAATCACACGATGTTTGAAAGAAATAAATTTGCTATTACGAAATCAGCGCATGAAACGAAAATTCGGAATGATGCATAATTACAAGTGCGTTTAATTGTAATATTCCCACCCTCCCAAACTATATGTTACATAGTAGAGTAGGTGCACATAAATATATTTTTATTCCATTACTTAGGTACACGTTATTACTGCTTATCGAGTGCCTGATTTTTGAACTTTAATAGCTTAATGCGTCGCATAAAAGGAGATAGAAATGTTTTGCGTCACCATAAACTACACGGAAAAGTAATTACGATGGCCCGATATAACACTACATCATGTGTGATGTGTAAAATACAGGGTTTGACGATATGATGTTTGATTTATTATTTTATAGAAGGTGCATCGAGAGAAATTTATTAGTAATGGGAATTTTTTCTTGTAACAGAATTTATGGATATCGGTGTTTATAAACCGATTCCTGTTGAGATCAAGATTTTACCTTTTTAATTTCCTTAACAATGCTTTATCCCATTAGGTTTTATTGTAACTATAATTATAATCCATCTGGAGGAGGATTGATAGGTGTCAATAAATCTTGTGTTGCTTCATTTTTAACGTATGCTTATTAATAACGATTTTCTTTAAAAAAATGTTATTGGAATAAAAACGTTGATACGTTTTAAATTGTGGCTCGCGTCAGAATAAATATTATGCGCAATCAATCTAGGTGATATATCAGGTTTGTTTCCTAAAAACACCAGTATGAAATTGTATCATAGTATAATATATGACGATACAAAAAATAAATTTATGTATACATGAATCTCTCCAGCACCTACAATATTCATTATGTTAATGTGCTTACAATTCTTTCATTGGCTGCTTGGGGCACGCTGCGATTCCGACCAATACTACAAGAAACTTAAGACAGCTAAACACATTGTTCGACACTCCCATTTATGAAACAGAGAAAAAAATCATTAAAAATACATCAACTTGTGTTCCATGTCAAGGGTAAACAAAACTACAATAGGAAATGTTCTTTGAAGTCCTAAGGAAATGTAATGTTTTTTTGAAGACCATTAAATTTTGCGCACGCAACTTGTGTGACAAAAGCAACCTTTTTCGTAGTTTATTAAACATACACAAGAAAAGACCAACGTGAGCAACGCAGCACAAAAAGAACAACTACTATAATTACACCTTAAAATTTCGTATCTTAATTCCTTACAGCATATTAATCATTATTGCTCTTTTTAATTGGGCTTATGATTTACGAGCGTGACGGCGATTTTATGTAATGAAGATCGGCCATTTTTTCTCATTAGAAACTATTTAAGCATATAAGAGCCGAATTTGTTGTATTTTCTTCCGTTAAGTTACCTTCAATTGAGATTAGTACCTATACGTTTGCCCTACAAACAGTGAGTAATATTGTCTTATCCTTAGCTGAAAACCGCATATTATTCCGTATTTAAACTATACAGCTTTAAGTAAATTTTATTTTCAAAAGTTCCCTTCTTGATATGAAGAAAAAGAGTTTCAACATTTTCTCAATAAAATCAGTGAAAATGTAACCATTTTGATACCTTCAGATTCAAACGCACGTGGTCATTGAAAATCCATGAAATGCATTTGTTATGGGCATAGCTACAGCGTGTCTACGTTTTTTCAATGAAATAATTGCGTGAATAACCATTTTAATACCCTTTAGCCAAAATTCACGAAATATGCTTTCCGGACATTCTATAAGCTTCCAATCATTGAATCCACCGCTACCGTACACCAGACCAGCATCAAGACAAGGCATGAGACGCAAGTTGACATCCCACATCAAAATGACGTTAAAATGCAAAGAAATTCAAGACGACACCGGCGCTAGTGGTTAGTGACATGCGAATACAATGCGATCAAAAATGAGTTGCTGTCGAGTCACCTTTGGAATTTTTGTTTGCAAGGGAAATCGCACGTAACTTGAACTTCCAAAGGCGACTCGACAGCAACTCATTTTTGATCGCCCGTTATTAACTTTCTTCTGGTATAAGGTTAAATGATAGGTTAAATGTAATAAATAAGTACAGCAAAAGGAACTATAATCGCCTGTAACTTTTGAACTAGTAGCCCAATCTTGGAACTGTTTGAAATTATGGATTCTACAGGCCACATTCTATAAGAAAATTTTTTTCCCGGTCGATCTGAAACAATTTTTTTTCGGGGCTCAAAAAAAGGCAGTGTATAACCTTCCTTTTTTACCAAAAATCGACTGCACCAAAATTTCTCGGGTAAACACTTTTTCTTATTAATTTTGGTGCGTACCAAAATTTCTCGGAAAACACTTTTTCTTATTAATTTTGGTGCGTAGAATCCAAAACAATTCGTACTTTTTCGATCAGACTTCTCAATCAAAAGTTATGACTAGAAACCAATTTCGAAAAAAAATTCAAAGGGCTGTAACTTTTGAACTAGTAGCCCAATCTTGGAACTGTTTGAAATTATGGATTCTACAGGCCACATTCTATAAGAAAATTTTTTTTCCGGGTCGATCTGAGACAATTTTTTTTCGGGGCTCAAAAAAAGGCAGTGTACAACCTTCCTTTTTTACCAAAAATCGACTGCACCAAAATTTCTCGGGAAAACACTTTTTCTTATTAATTTTGGTGCGTAGAATCCAAAACAATTCGTACTTTTTCGAATCAGACTTCTCAATCAAAAGTTATAGACTAGAAACCAATTTCGAAAGAAAACTCAAAGAGCTGTAACTTTTGAACTAGTAGCCCAATCCTGGAACTGTTTGAAATTATGGATTCTACAGGTCACATTCTATAAGAAAATGTTTTTTCCGGGTCGATCTGAGACAATTTTTTTTCGGCGCTCAAAAAAGGCAGTGTATAACCTTCCTTTTTTACCAAAAATCGACTACACCAAAATTTCTCGGGAAAACACTTTTTCTTATTAATTTTGGTGCGTAGAATCCAAAACAATTCGTACTTTTTCGATCAGACTTCTCAATCAAAAGTTATGACTAGAAAACCAATTTCGAAAAAAATTCAAAGGGCTGTAACTTTTGAACTAGTAGCCCAATCTTGGAACTGCTTGAAATTATGGATTCTACAGGCCACATTCTATAAAAAAATTTTTTTTCCGGGTCGATCTGAGACAATGTTCTTTTCGGGGCTCAAAAAAAGACAGTGTATAACCTTCCTTTTTTACCAAAAATCGACTACACCAAAATTTCTCGGGAAAACACTTTTTCTTATTAATTTTGGGGCGTAGAATCAAAAACAATTTCGTTTCGGAAAACTGACAGGTAAGTTTAACAAACAAATTGAAGCGTCAAAATAAAATTTTAATACAATGTGACTTAGAATTTGTTTTGGTTTTTTTAGAAAAAACCATTTCAAATGCGAATTATATCCGAAACGAATCAATAGAATTTAAAAAGCAAAGCAGATTAGCAATCACGATTACATTGGCTTTCAAATAATGTGCCATTTGCCATAGGATTCCAAAATTTTAGGGGTTAAGCTCCCTACGTAGAGGGGTGAAGACTTGGGTTCGTGATTTGTATTCCAAAAGTTGTCCCCCTCGAATACAAAATTGACGTGTTCGAGGATTTTTCGAAATTTATAAATTTAATACCCTAAAAGCCCTCTGTATAAATCTCGTTGGGCCACTCTGTAGGTCAATAAAAGTCCAGGAAACAGAGACTGAAAATGGAACATTTCCTGCAAAACGAGAAGTAGTCCAATTTTTTTTGCATGTCATGGAGGAATATCTGGTGGTTAAGAATACAAGTTTTCGACGTCCAACCCATTGTGCTTCCTCCGTACCACCCCCAAAACCAAAGAAATTTGGTTGGTTTTTTAGTTTTTCAATCATATCTTTTTATAGATTCACTTTACAACAAAATATTGTTATTAAGAATTGTAGACCATCAAATTTTACACAAATTTTACCTTCTTACTTCTTTTTGGTAAATTTTTTAATTTAGAAGATACAGAGCTTCAAAGCTCCGAAACTTCTATGCATGTACAAATTTTAAGGAAATTGTATATTATTAACGATCCTTGAGATCGTTTATAATTTTGTATTGCTGTCTGTCCGTCCGTCTGTCTGTCTGTCCGTGTCCACGAGAACTTTGTGTAGAAACGTCCAGATCACTATTGTTTTTTGCCTACGTAGACTAACGAGCCAAAAAGTTACCGCCCAAAAACTGCCCAAACCTCCAAAAAGGGTTTCTCTTATAACTCTTGCTACAAAGAACGTATGAATGTCCGGTTTTCTGTGTTGGTAAATATTTCTTAAACTTCAGGCAGCTATGCAGATGCTAAAAAATATTGCGCATGCGCATTACAACTTTTATATTTGCGCAATCCCAATATTTTATTTGTTACGATATTTAATGGAAATTTTTTATAAATCGAATAAAAGTAAAACTAATGCCGAATCAAAACATTTGTTTTTCGCATGCAAACTAATGCCGATTCAAAAGTTCGTTTTACAAGCCATGCTGATCTGGTGGGACAGAATCAACCCCTTAAGGTTTATTGTAAAAATGATGTATGTGTGAAGATCTCGAGGATCGTTCGGTATTCATCAGTTGTCGCGGATTTTTATATCTATAATCATAAGATCCATATGAGAAAATACCTCGCTATAAAGTTATGGTGCTATTAATTTCCGTACCCTGCACCCTTATCAAAGGGGATGATAGCACTTCAACTCCTTGGTCGTAGTAAGTATTTGAATCACTGTCTGCTTATGGCGCTTTCGAATACAATTATATCAAATAAGAAAACCATAAGAAAACTTCATTTTAACCCCTTCATTTCAAAGGTATATTAGAAAGCGCTACAATGTCACAGTGATTCAAATATCCCCACTAGCAAGGGTTGAAAGATGAATTATTATGCATCCCCTTTGGTAAGGGAGCAGGGTAGGGGGATTTATACCACGATAAGTTCAAGATATTTTCCCATAAAACTCTTAATTATAGAGATAAAGTATAAAATTTGGTTAAAACATCTATATGTACATAGAAATTTCAGAATTCTTAAAAATATAAGCATAAGTTCTATGTCTTTTTTAATAAACATTTCACAAAAAAGTAGTGTATATTAAAGTTGTGTAAAACTTTATGGTCTACAATTTCTGATAACAATATTTCTTTCTAAAGTGAACTATTAAGATATGATTGAAAAACTAAGAAATCAATCAAATTTCAGAGGTTTTGAGGGTGGTACGGAGGAAGCAGACAGAATGGGAGGTCGAAAACTTAGATTCTTAACCACCAGATGACTGTGACATACAAAAGAAATTGGAACTACTTCTCATTTTTCAAGTTAGAACCCTTATTCCCTGGACTAGAACCGCTATTTGACTTTCATTTCATAACTTTTATAACTAAGGACATATTTCACTTGTTTGGAAATTGGTGGTTTTTGATTTTTTTTAATAACTTTGCACCTACGCCAAACGTACAAAGCTGTCAAACCCATTTAACCTCATCCCTACCTTCAATAATAATAACAGAGTTAAGCATGCAATGCCATTCGATCTGTGACACCATATAGATATAAATTATTGTTGGATTTTCTCTTTCATCTGTAAAAACGTACTGTAGCGACTTTATGCAACTAATAGCTTTCGTATTAATTGACGTGCTATAATTAATTGAATCCAATATATTATTTGCCTCATCATTAGTGTAGAGAGAAACCGGAATAGTACATTGTTGCAAATTAATTAAACGCATATTTCTTGTTTTGAGAATTTAACATGAAATAAAATAAATGTAAAGTTATATATTACCTTTAAAAGCATCAATGTGATGGCTAAATGTCGTGCCCGAACTTATTTACTTCCCAAGGGTTGTTAAAACGGAAACCATGGCCCCTTTAGTTGCTTTTCCTGCCGCAATAGCGTGTACTATATTGGAACGCAAATTTCGACGTTGATCCTGGTAAAATAAACACACTTTAATTTCAATTAAGTGCGCCTCCCTAAAAATGTAACATACGCCATCCAGCTATTTTTAATCAATTATTTCAACGCCTTAGTTAATTACCCTACATTTTCCGACGCGTTTCCCACATACAGTTAATAATAATCCAATCACCTATATAGGTAATTATTTCTATTTTATCGCCAATGAATCTCCCAAGAATGCGACAGAAAAATATCTCTGAGTTTAATTGTTATTGACATTATCAACTTTCATTTTTATTTATTTATTATACATAAAATGACAGCGGTAAACTAGACATCCGTAATTTATGAACTTGTTTTTACTACCCGCACGTTAATAAAGGAGGTATTGCATTTGCATTTTGTACGGAAATGCATGTTTAGAAGCACCAGGAATCCGAATGAAACAAAATATCGATGGTGTCGGTCTGTCGGTCCGTCTGTACTCTCATTTCCGCTTACACGGCTGAACCGATT
Organism: Photinus pyralis; assembly: GCF_008802855.1. Taxonomy (NCBI): domain Eukaryota; kingdom Metazoa; phylum Arthropoda; class Insecta; order Coleoptera; family Lampyridae; genus Photinus; species Photinus pyralis. Next base: position 5,461,239 of record NW_022170249.1, read on the forward strand.
GGAACCAAATTCAATACACATATTTTTAGACATAAAGGGCAGAATCGTACATGTGGACTACAGTCTTTACAGTCCGTGTACCGAAACGTACTATTTAGGTGCATTAAAAAGGAACACTTTCGAGTCGCAAGTAGCTAAATTTTATCAGAGTTGAGTAACGCATTTGCGCAACGTCTTATGTGATAAATAACATTTTGTACACGCACTCACAAAAAAAGCTTAATTAATTAAGAAAAAATTATTCCCATCCAGAATCGTGTATTAATTTTACGAAATTGAAGCGGGTTTCTTGAATTTTCAACGTTACTAAAGTTCACGGTATCATTGAAGCGCGGTCTATTTCCATATTTCTAAAGGGAACCACATTTTCCGGAGAGAAATAGGATTAATTCGTAGTAGAAGAGAGTTTTACCTGTGTCAGTTACTGTAAGTTATTTTGAATTGTATAAATTGGGGGCCGGTTGTTGGAAATTTGCAATTTGCTGTTTGATTAAAGTAACTTTAATATTCCTGAAGAAATCGACTAATGAGAACCATCTGCATAAAAAGATTCCGTATTATGAACAAGCGAATCCAAACAAGTGATTTGGGGTATATTTCATTGATTCAGATTTTACATTTAAATTCAGCTCTTTTGGTTGGATTCACATTTGTTTCGTATTCAAGATGTATGTACTAAGTGTTCATAAAGTATCGAACCTTTGGTCGGCATTTATTGATCATCCCCTTCAAAGTAATCACCTTGGTGACGTAAGTGTAAGAGCTGGGCCTTTTTGCTAATTTCGAGACGGAATTGCTATTCGTTGAAAACTTAGCAGACGCGCGTCCTACGTAAATTTTTGTATTGTTCGTCAAATAAAATTCATTGGAAATCATCTGAATTTGAGTGAAAGTTTTGAAAAGACGTATTTAAAAGTTGAGTGTAGTAGTTTTCATTGAAGTTGTCGTCTACTGAATACTTATGGTTTCTTCTGTCATGTGTTTTGCCAGTCAGTCTAATTCAAGTGAGTAAAATTACGTCCTGAAGGGAGGATAAGTTAAAGAAACACAAGTGTTAGTGCGTTTTTCTTTTGCAATTAGTGTTTTTTTGCCAAGATTTTAACAGAAAACTGTAAGATTTCTTTAATTCGTCTAATTGACATTGAACGCTTATGCAGTGTGTGTAAACGGACCTTTTTGTTATAGCCCATTTTGATTGTTAGAATTTTTTATGATTAATTTGATTGGTGTGTTTAGAATAAATTTTGTTTGTGTGAATTCATGTAAATCGTTTGTTTATTCGAACCCTTTAACGATCCAAGTAAATGTCTCATTATGATTAATTTTGTTGATCGGTACTCAAAGTTAATTTCAAGTGTTTTCAAATTTTGTTTAAGTAATCCTTTTTGAATTTAAGGAATTTGATCGTGGCCATTATTTGCCGTAAAATTTGGAATTTGAAGTCGAGATTGGAATTTTTCAAAAAAAGGTGGCTAGGTCACGTGCTAAGAGCGAATAGTTTGCAGAAGGACATGATCGATGAAACAGTGGGCGGTACAAGGAAAAGATGAGGAAAACGAGTGAAGATGGTAGACGATCTGAAAGAGGCGAAAGGGAAAAGAAAGGCAATGGTAGAGAAGAGTGGAGACGACAAAATACAACCTGCATATGTATTAATAGCAGAAAACTAAAAAAAATCAGTGCTAATTCATAAGTCATGAGCATAGTTGCCAAACGACACATAAACAGTGACAAGAACAAGGGGAATCTAAATAAATTACTATAAAACCTCATACGAGAATGGTACAATTTTCCTCTTTATTGCCATGTATGGTGTGTTGCCTGTAACATGCGCTTGTAGTTGTAGAAACAGAAAAATTTAAACATTTTTAGGTTCCCATAAGTAACTTTCAATTTGTTGCACAAGATGCGATTTAAATAATAAGTGGTTTGATTTGTTTATTTTAAGACAAGTTTAATACCCAATATCTTCCCGTAATCCGGCAATTATCTTCCTTGTCATTAATCATATTTAGGTTTGTGGCATATTACATTCCTTACATCTTCACGAACAAAGTGTAATACTATAAAAATTCCATCGCAAGATAAATTAAAAAGATCTGTAGTTTCGCCACGGACCATACGAAGACCCACACATTTCAGTTACCTTTTCGGAATAAATTAGAAATATTTTTGACATACTTTCGATAAATCATATTCAGAAATCTCCTCATTGAGTATTCATGGACGTGATATGAGATCTACACTCGGCCACTAAAATTTTTTATACCAACGCAACGTTTTCGGCAATGGAACTTTGACTGGCGTTCTGTAATAAATTTAAGGCGTATCCCCATATATATTAATAAAATTTATAGTCTGTCAAACTCACCGAATGCTTTATGTTAAAAATAAAAAACCGACATTTTATAAAATAAAAAGGCATCAAAAATGTGGAAAATAATACGGTTCGCGCTTGTTAATGCTTAAATATAGCAATTTGTACTTAGTTTATAAAACAAAATTTGCCACTGAAAAATGAAAAGATTATTATATAGTATAAAAGTGTTTGCTTATGTAATTCTTTGAAATTAGTTAATTATTTCACATTTTTTAACAAACTCCCCTTGACACTTTGAAATCAGTTAACGTTTGTGAAATGTGAAGATCGAATTTAGAAAAAATAATTGTTACTTTCGCATAATACAATTTATTACAAATCAAATTAGATATTCGTTTGAGTTTTCTGTTCGTCGAATTCAACAATACACACATAGCAGATAATGTGTAATTGTTAACTATACAGGGTGTCTTAAATTGAGTAGGATAACATGGCTATCTTTGTTATTATTATACTCACAGATTCGGTTAAATTGGCAAAGTTGTGTAATTTTTGATGTTGATGGATATTCCGATGCGATATTTTGAAAAAAATAATTCGTTTCGTAGATAATTTGAAAAAAGTGAAATTCTCCATTTTTAAAAAGTAACAAAGAGAACTATTGAAAAAAGTTTCAAATAAAAGTTGCAAGATTCGAGGGGATAAATTCAATGGGTATAGGAAAAAAAATTTCAAAATGGCTGATTTCGAGATAATGACATCAACTTCCTTATTTTAAATTAACGCCATATTGGATTTTTACGTCACTCGATAGAGAAAAAAATTAAAAAACCAAACTAAACACTTAGTACTTCATTTGGGAATCAACCTTGCATTTTTGCCTCGAAGTTTGCAATGTATTTGTTATGGCTTTTTGTTACTAAATAATTTGAACTTTTTAATAATAGCGATTTTAGACACCCTGTATAGTCGTTATTCCTTAAGTAGGTAATCGTCAATTTCGAAAAGACTCCACGCGTACCTACGATAGAACAAATATTCGGTACCCCAAAATTGTGGACAAATCGACTTGCTATGAATCCATATGTCTCGAAATGAAATGCTGTCGATTGAAATCCTGCGTACAGGGTGTCCAAAAAGTATGAAATATCTTTTTATGTTATTTATTTTTTAAAAACATAAGCTGAAGGGATTCATTTTTTTCAATGACACCGTATTTGCCAATTTATTTGGTAGAGTGTTTTATTCTCTTTTCAAAAATGTAAAATATTAATAGATCTAATAATAAACGACTCATTTATCCGAAAGCCAACGTACTAAAATTTTTATTATGCTGCGATATGGAAAAAGAAGGGGCGCAGACCGAAGTTGGCAATTTGTACCCCGAATTTCAGATTACTCAATTAAATGTAAGTAAAATATGGCACAAATTTCAAGACATGGGGTCTGTTAAAGATTTACCAAAAACGAGCAGGGCTACAGTTTTTAATAATGAAGAAAGTGAGTTATTTGCAGACTACTTGGATCGCAGATTGGAATTTTTTCAAAAAATAGCTCACCATCTTGACATCAAGGCAAATTTCCACAAAAATATTCCTTTTACTGACGAGGCAACGTTTTGCTTAAATTTGTATCTAGAAGGACACATCCAGTACCAGCAGAAACTTTAATCCGGATATACCCCACGACGGAATATATGGTTACAACAGGACGGGACCCCTTCACATTTTCGGATTAATGTCCGCCAGTAAAATCGTTGGATAGGAAGAAGAGGTCCAGAAGAATTGACAGCTCGATCACCAGATTTAAGCTCGCCAGATTTCTTCCTTTGGGACAGAGAAGAGAACCATCACATTTGAAACTGTTTCAAACACGATTCCTGAATTCCAAAGTAGTTTATCGGTGCTAGGCTGTGAACGGTGCACAATTTGAACAATTATTTGCAGCTTTCTTTTTTGTTGTATCCAGATTAATTTAATATGAAATAAACTTGTTAGAAGTATTTGTCGCTAAAGGATCTCACTTGTTTCAATTGCGCTTAAAACGGTCATGACTCATGGATGAGATCAATGTTGAAATACACCTACGAGCAGTTTTTTTTCGATGCCCATAATTTGAAACAATTTGGACCACGAAAGCAACTTTCTTAAAACAAGAACTTTGTTGCAAACTTCATTACTAAATCGTTACGTTCACTTTGGGCAAAAGTAACAAAATTACCTTGAGCCAAGCGCACTGTAAGTTCAGGCAGTGTAGAGGTGAGTCGGGGCGAATTTGGAGGTTCTTGTTCACTAGCAAAAGTAAGCAAAAAGGAAAATGTAGTACCTAATAGTAATCCGGATAGGTGCCTCTTGGTCTTCAGTCAATTTCGAAAGAGACCAAGAGGGGAAACAAGGCAGACTAAGAGATTCTGGTTCTCGTCTTGTTAAGCTAAAGGAATAAAATACTTGATCGGGATTGACGTCACAACCGAGGGTAATCTAATCAAATGATCTCAAAAATAGTACAAATAGATCATTGTAATGTATAAATCAGCTGTCAAAGTTTTGAGTTGTAAAGTGAATATCAAGCAAATGTAATAATTGCAATTCGACTGTGTCGAAAACCAGTCATAAACGTTACATCAAGGATTCGACGAAAAATAAGAATTATCTTTGAATTCTGGTCGTAGCGGCCGTCTGAATTCAGAAGGGCGCTTTCTGCAAATCTGTAACAGATCACAACACAAACAAACAATTAAAAGGGGTAGTGAATCGCCCTACACATAAGATATTGTGAAATAGCAATGCTAACGTCTAACACGGAGGCAACGTATATTAAACTGTAATGTATACTCAAAAAGAATTACTAATTCGAATGAGTTTGCACTAGCTAACGCAAAATTTTAATCGACCACGGATTATCCTTACAAACTCGGGGTATAATAGCATAAACGTGACGTTAAATTCAAGAAAAATACTTTACACTCTATTTCTATTCAATAGCAATGCAATCTAATTAATTCAAAATGTAAACAAGCTAATATGAGCAAATTATTCGGAGTAAACAAATAACGTAACTAAAAAATTGTAGATATCGGGTTCTGACAGAGTTTTAGTAACTTCTCGACAAAGCAACGGTAGCTAATACCAAACTACATATTATCAGATAGAAAGGAGCGATTGGCAAGAGGATAATCTCCAAAGCCGTTTCGTTAATACTTGCAGTTAGTAACTATCTTAAAAACTCCAGGCATAAACAACTTCCTTGTAAGTAGGTTACGGGTAGAACCTCATGTTTGTTTTCACTGAAATGGTGGTGAAATCTACTGGTAACGTAGAAACTCATCTATCAATTGACCCACCAAAAGCAATACTTAATAAGATGGTGGATCCAAATGAAACACTGTCATCCACGTACGGCGTAGGTCATCCAGGTAAATCAACGTAAAAGGTAATCCAAAAGAAACAACAACGAGAAACAACATGAAAACTGTGAGGGACATTTGGGGGTTAAGTATTGAGTGAAGGTAAAGCGCTAGGAAAGCCTACCTAATGATAAAAATGCTGCGTAATCATGTAACATACCTCGTATCGTTCGTATGCAAATACGTATCCGTAAAACCGATTCAATGATCCCCACCGCAGACACCAAGAGAAGGAGAATCCACTCCAAAGATAAATATGGTAAAGCTAAAACACTAAACAGAAGGGATAGCATTAAGTGCAGAAAAGTACAAAGCTGAACTCTAGCAACAAAACAAAGAACTAGGTAAAAGAAACCACTAGGAGGACTTCTATACTAAAACAATACAGGGAGATTTACGTAGCCCGTTCGTTCGAAGTTTTTAAATTTGCAAGTAGAAACTTGAAATTTGGCTCACTGACCATTGCGAATCTAAGTAAAGTAATGGCAAGATGGCGCCGCTTCCGGAAATACCTAAGAGTAAAAAATAAGAGGAGAGAATATAACGGTGGTGGGAAATAGCATAACACGCGACGGAAGTCGTCAAAATATCACTTCCTTTGCGCTGGTCAGTTATGTCGACTTGACGTATCACAAAACAGAAGAGACGATGTCAGCTGTGTTTTATTACACCACTGCCAATAATGATGCGTTTCTCCCCACTCTTCTCGCACTTTTATCATTTCCTTTTTGTCCATTTCCGTCAAGTCCCCTTTTAATGCAAGGTTCTCTCCTTTTATTTTTTACTCGTAGGGAAATACCGAACGTTGACGCCATCTTGGTTTTTTTAATAGAAACATACAATTGTCTTTTTTTCTAAATGCGTCATTTAATTCTGATTCAATACATTTAAGGATTGCTGCCATTTTTGTAAATATGCAATCAGAAAATGTCAAAAACTTCACTTTTTTAAATTGAAACCACTATTTCTGATGCCAGAAAGAATGTAGATTTGAATTTTAAGGCCACTTTTATTAAAATTTCCGGTAGTTTTTGGGTTATTGAAAGAAATATGTTTATTTTTTCATTAAGTGTGGCAGACTAAGCGATCTTTCCGTTTGAAATGTAATTCAAATCAATTGTCAAACAGTACCAGTAACACATATCAATTTTTTCTATTTCGGTGTCACAATGATGATTTTGTACAACTGTTTTCGGCCGAAAACAGTTGTACAAAGACAGTGATTATAGTCGCTTTTTTTGGTAACTCATCTCTTAAGTTGGCAGTTACTAGTTAGTACAAGTAGGTACTTCGTTGGGTACTTCCATGTTTGAACTTCAAAATGTCAGTCTTACTACGCTGCCAACCTAAAACTTAACGGCATAAAAAGTGTTCCCAACATAAAACATGTTAGTTCTAATGTTCCCTATAGTTTCTGATAATGATTTTTTTAATTAAATTAAAGCACCGAAATAGAAAAAATAGTATGAAAAACGCGTGTTACAATGCTTTATTGTAATACTCCTATCTTGCGGACACTCGTGGTTACGCTTCGCGTCGCCACTCGTGCCACAAGATTTATATCTCATAAATCGTTCAAGAAAAGTGAGTGAGTTTTAATTGGTAAATTGTATTTCAAAAATCGAATTAAAATTTAAAAAAGGTAATAATAAAATAAGAACACACTAACAAAATAAATATTTCAATGCAAATCACTACACTACACTAAGTTAACATTGTTTGGCATTTGATTCGAATGACATTTCAAACGAAACGTTTGCTTCCAAAACCTACCACACCTAATGGAAAAATAAGGATTTGTTTTCAAAAAAAGTCAATAATTCAAAATCTACCGGATGTAGGCAATTAGGCATACAGATTGTTAATAAAAGTGGTTCTAAAATGCAAATCTACACTCATTTCTGGCATTAGAAATTGTAGTTGCAATTTGAAAAACTGAAGTTTTATACAATTTTTTAATTGATAATTTTGAAAAATCGCAGCAACCGTATGAATTCTTTCAGGACTCAGTGAATAGCACTTCGCTTATCTTGAACGGTTTAAAGATCTAAATTTTAGAATCGATCCTTATTGCATCTCCAATTTTTTAGGGAAAAAAGTGCCTTGAATTCAGTATAAAAGCCGCATTTTAGAAGAAATATAAAATTATATGTTTCTATTTGAAAAAAACCAAGATGGTGCCAACTTCCGATATTTACCGAAACGGTGCCATCTTGAAATTATTTTATTTCAATTCACAATGGTCAATGAACTAAATTTCAAGTTTCTATGTCAACTTGCATGTTTAAAATCCTCTAACAAACGGGTTACTTGAACCTTCCTGTATATTTTTAACGCGTTTTTGAAAAAAAATACGATATGGCTGTTTGGCTGAGATCTCAGCACAATACCTCGAAACTTCAAATTTTCACTAAAACCTTTCTGCTATAATGTAGCTGTCCAGACTCTAGTCTAGCTGTTAGATTACTCGTCAGATCGATAATTTTAAGCTTTGCTAATAAAATACTGATCTCTATTACCAAAAATGTGTTTGTGTTTGTTGTTTACAATCTATACTTTACCTACATATATCAAATTTGAAAAAATTGATGACAATTTTCATAAGCATTTATGAACAGCTTTATAGCTGCTTAAACGGGTGTTGCACTAAACTGTATCTGCTAACGATTGAGTGATTGCGTATAGTTATGGAACGTGGAATATAATGCATTACCAGACAAGTGTTTTCTAACGATTTCTACTTATTAAACTCGTGCTGCACTAGTGCAATTTTTATCCTACTAAGTATTAAATTTTGTGAAAATTGGTTTCAAAGCTCGTTGGTTGGATTGAAGTTGTATCGTTCACCGACTCAGTTTTTCTGATAATAAACTTTTTCCTTTTATGGCAGTGAAACCTAACTGGCATCAATAAATTAATTAATAAAATAGTTAGCATTAATAAATAGTTTAATTATGAGGAGCTGTTATTCTTATTAATAATTATTTGTTATTAATTAATCTTATCCACTTACAGAGGAAATTGTAGCGCAAATGAAATCAATTGACACGAGATTTTTTTGTCGTATTTTGTTTAACATACAATATTGGCTTGATTTGAATTTGATTATATACACGAATAAAGTACTTCCAACATTTGTTTTGTTAACAATTCCCTTCCGACGTAGCAAGGTTGGCCTATATTATAAGCATCCCCCAACTTACAAATTACTCGTACAACTTTAATGAGGTTTTTATTTTCGCTTATATAGCAATCGAAATTTTTCTAAATAGTATCCCGAAGCATAAAATCAAAAAGTGGCGCCGCGTTCGCTTGTACAAAACACAAATTTGTGCGTAAAATAACAGAGCGGGTCCGTGCGGTTTAGGCCCCTGGGCCAGGGCAGCCAACTTGCCGCGCAACAGACAGATAATTATTACTTATGGTACCGCCGTCTACGGACGTTCGTATGTTATTATATATTTTTTATGCCGGAAACGATGGGCATTTGGTTTTTGTGAATGCGACCGAATTTTTATTGTTTTAAGGGTTTTCGGTTTTTCAGACGTCAGATGACGCTTTCTCGTTTGAATGACAGATAAATACAAATTGGGGTCGATTCTGTTATGGCAGGTGATGCGTTTTAAACAAAGGACAAAATTGATCTGTCATTGTGAAATAGAAAAGTTTGCGTCTCGTTAAATTTACTCATACATTATATAAATCACGCTGCGTCAATTGTACACATAAATATATTATTGGTGGGTAGTACGAAGTTTCATTTGACTTTGAAAAATGCCACCATCGTAGAATATTCAAATGTACCTTCAATTCGGAATAATGATGAATGATAAATGAATGAATGAATAATTTTCATGTTCAGAAATACAAACATGTCTGGGAAATTCGGTCGCCATTGTTTTACATTTATACGAACACGACTTATTGCTACTTAGAAATAAACTTTGGTATAGTTGACAAACCTCTTACCTATTCTGCTGCTTTAAAAGGAAATTCAACCGATACGCTCTATCCTATCCACCTACTTTGGACGGAAACCTATACCTACACTAGTTCGCGTGCAAATTTTATGAAGCAAGGACAAGGTTAGCTTGGGGTTGTATTTCGATTATTCGGTTATCTGTGTACATAGCATTAGATATGGCATTTTAAGCTCATTACCTACTTCGCCTGCACTATAAAATGTAAAAGAATAATGATGCACGATCATAATCCGCCATTTCTAAAAATTGTTAGAAAGCAAAAAAAAAGTATATTATTATTGCTGTTGGTTTTAACTCAGGGGCCTAGTAAACTAATCGCACGGAGTAAAATCAATTAACGATTAATATTTGTAGGTATGTTCTGTCAAGTTTGGTCGAATCTAATCCTATTTTTTTTAATTAACATTATTATGTAAACATTATTTACGAGCTTAGGTACTAATTTAATTAATTTTTATTGTTCAGTGTGTTAAACGTTAGTTTGAAATGAAGACGAATGGGTTGTGATAAAGTAGTGTATTTATGAGCAGAAGGCGTTTTGTTATAACGGAAGCAGAAGCGGAAACAGAAGACAAAATTATTTTTGCGGAATCGGAAGCGGAAACGGAAGTGTACCGCATTATAAATTAGATAAATACTAAAACAAACTGCGGGGTAAGGTTTTCGGTATAACTCAGGTACCACTAAGAATAATGGAAACTATAACTATTGTGTCACTTTGACGTTTTACGAAATACACTGGCGGATTTACCAGTTTTTTTTTCATTTTTACTATGGATATCTTGTAAACCGTAAGTGATACAAATAGAATTTATGCTGATTAATTTTCTCTTTCAATGTCTCTTGTAGCTTTACACATAGCGTAGTTATGGCCAAAAAACCGAAAAATGTAATTTCGGAGAACGTGCTAGTGTTCATTTACCTATGTTCAAAGATATCAAACAATAAATTTTAACCAACAATTTTTTATGAGCTTTCTGACGATGTTAAAATCAAATTTTTATGATTTGTGGGTTTCGAGTCAGTCACATCAACTTTCTTATTTCTTATGGACGCCCTATTGGATTTTTACACTACCTAGATAGAGAAAAAAATTACAAAATCGGAAATACCAAATACTTCATTAAGAAATACATTGCATTGAAGTTTACAATGTATTTCTTATGGTCATAATTCTATGATGGTGTTGATGGAGATTGGAGACTATATAAACGAAAAAAGTTAAATAATTATAAGCAAGCCATGGAATGATTGCTTTAAGAAATACCTACATTGTAAAGTTTAATGTAAAAATTAATTTCCAAATGAAATACTGAGTAATGGTGTTTCCGATTTTGTCATTTTTAGCTTCCTAGCATGCGCTAGGTAGCTATTGCAATCACCATTTGGATCAAAATTTCATCAAATGTCGACGTTTTCACATCATTCACATCATCACAACTTTCAAATAATTTTTTCCGTCTGTATGTACGTGCGTACGTTAGCAATTTTCGGTTCAAATTTTGGATAGTATAGGTATATATTAGGCATACGGAAACGAAAAACGATGGGCCGGATTTTTGAAAAAAAAATGTTGGAGCGGGCAACGGCATCGAACTTTTTTTTTAAAAAAAACTTAAAATTTTTATTAAGGTATTCGAAAGACTTTATTTTTCTGTGTATTACCATTGAATAAAAACACTATTTTTATTCAATGGTATTACCTACAACAATTGTGACGAAGAAAATTTTTTTTTTTTGCAAAACTAAATTAATTCTAATTAGGATAATTACAAATATTAATTATATGATGCCTTGTGACATTAAAATAAAAAAAAGAAACAAAATCAATAGACAAAGATCAACAAAAATGAAACAAATTTTTCAAACCCTACTCGTGGGTGTTGCCGCGTTAGGAATTACAATTATTAATTATATGTTACTACAATACTACAAAATGATGAGTAACGAGCAAATATAGGCCATAGCAGCTATCAATTAGCGAAAACCCGAAGTTTTTAGGTGACGCAGGGGCTGAGATCCCGATGGAACAGACAGACAGACAGGCAAACAAACGACGGAAAATCGAGCACATTGCAAAAACAATACAATGCGATCAAATGAGTTGCTGTCGAGTCACCTTTGGAATTTTTGTTTACATGGGAATTCGTATTTAACTTGAACTTCCAAAGGCGACTCGACAGCAACTCATTTTTGATCGCCCATTAGAAGGAATCCAAAACAAAGCAATTTTCAATTATGTACCAATAAAAAATGGACCGTAATTAATAATCGTTTAAGATATAACATCCAAATTACATTGAATTCTGTAAAAGCTCATCAATTTTCCTGTGGGTGTTTAAACTGTTTAGTAATAAAAGGCACATACATCAAATGAATATGACTTTTGGCAGTGTTCATTAGATATAAAGGATGTATGACTATCAAAAGCTTTTTTTTTGTTAAATATTTGCTTCGAGCTAGGAAGCTAATTTAAATATGTAGTCATCTCAATAGTTTCAATACTTTTATAAGTTTATTTTTCCCCCCGGTTCTTTTGAAATGTGTAAGTACCCTTTAGATAATTTATTTTTAAATCTAAAACTTTGTCTATTTTTAGGTTAAATTCAACTTTCAACTTTTAATGTAATAATTCAACCCTCCGGTTGGTTATCTTAACAAGGCTTGATAATAATTCGTTTTGAAACTTAGGACAACCTTTCCGTTTTAACCACCCTTCAGGTTTTTCACTTGGCTTCGGCCAGTTAATAATTAAAAAAAACAACATGTTCGTCTTATTCGTCTTCAACGTTTGTAATTTACCGTTTTCCTGTTAACTTTTCACAGTAAGTACTAGCTCTTAATGTTTTCAAATTTGCTATATTGTGATACACTTCTAGTCGCCTGATGATGGCAGTACGCCGAAACTATAGTCGCTTTTATTTTTAAAAACTTCAACGAATAAAAACTATATGGGGAAGGTTTAGAGAGTTTTGATCACACAATGACTTTATTTCTCTTACGGTTTACGAGATCCTCATAGTGAAAATGAAAATCAAGTGTCAAATTCGTGACAGATCAGCTTCCTAACTCAAACCTGACACTAAAAAAACCTTTTTACGAGTATTACATCCTTTATGTCTTATGAATCCTGCCAAAATTTTAACGAAATCACAACAACCGTTTTGTCGAAAAAAAATGTGTTAAAAAATTCCGTTTTTTTTTAAAATAAAACCTACCATAATGTTTGTAGGTTGTACACATAACAAGAAAGTCTTTCGAATAATTTAACAGAAATTTTGCGTTGCTATTTGAAAAATAAGGTTTACGGCGCTCCAAAATTTTTGTTCATATTCCGGCCCGTTGTTTTTCGTTTCCGTATGCTTAATAATATCCAAAATTTGAAAAAAACCGTCGAGTCGTTATCTCGGAATAAAAATCTTATTCTTTAAAAGTTGCTTAAAATGAACGTCGACATTTGATGAAATTTTGATATGTCCAAAAAACGCTGGGAAGCGAAAAAAACTCACTCTGTATAAATAAAGGAAACGAATCTCTAAACATTAACAAAAATCTCAATATTTTGGTACTGTACTACAGTCGTACATGAAAAATTACTAAGCGCTCTGTAAAATATACTTTTGAGATCATGAATTTTTAAAATATTCCAATGGCAATCCAATATTAGAATTAAAATTTAGTAGTTTTGTGTAGGTAAGCTCCAATAGGAACACTATTAGTTGTAGAATTTTTAAAGAATACACTGCACCTTATAATCAGTACATTATTGAGCTTTTTTTTAGCTCAACAGGTAAATTTCTCGTGGAATTTTCACTCAATCTTGGGTTGTAAAAATAATCTAGAAACTGACACAAGGATCCTCTAGGGCCTAGTTCGCGATAATCATGCTAATAAGGGGAAAAATCTGTTTTAATGAAGACGATAGACACAAATCAAAGTTGCAATTTCATTGGTAGAATAAATGTAATTAATTTCGGACTAGGGCACCGAATTTCAGTCAGTCATGGGCGGCAAAAGTGGAATAACCTACTGTAGCAAATTTGTAAATCCGCCACTGACGAAATGAGCTTTTTAGTTCATTTGTACCAAAGAACTGCAAAAGGAATAGAAAATACGAGATCTTTTGGTAGCGGAATTGACTAGATATTGTCACGAAAGTGATTTTTCTAAATTAATAATCTATCAATTATTAGGTATAATGATTCATGCAAAACCTTAGCTATTATCTTAACTACAATTTGCAATCAATATATTAGGAAACAGTCACGGATATGACAACCCCCATAGGGATTTCTGAGCCTACGAATCAGGAAACATTGGTTAGCTGCATTGCGTTAGTTCCGATTTCTCACAACCCATACAAAGGCTGCGGTTAATTAAAGTCCTGGATGTAAGAATTTCCATTGAACAGGGGCGTGAGATTTCCGACCTAATTGCGGCGGCGGGCACCAATAAATAGACGATCCAAGTCTCTTAAGGGGATCAGTCATCAGTCATCAGTCATAAGAAAGCAGTGATCAGTGGTCAGTAGTTAGTGATACAATGACCGATTACATGTAAGTACATTTTTTATGTTTAAATAAATAATTATTCAATAACTACATCTTAACATGACTTATTGATTTCGGTTGAAAGTCACACACCTCTGGCTATGCTGAGTGCTAAAACCAGAGCTACCAAACCCCCTAGTGTGACAATACCTCGAAGCGGATACGAATCTCCAGAAGTCTAAGTCCCTCCTTCGCTCTAAACAATCCATCGGAGCAGATCAAAACCAACCAAATCGTCTCCCTTTCTCCAAGTGCAGGGGTAGACAAACAGATGAAGTCGACATAGACGTCACAATTAAAAGAAGAGAGTATTCCGAGTTGAATGAATAGGTACATAGAGGAAGTTTCTCAGCCATAGAGAAGAAATCGCCCGTTGTAAGTAAAATGGGATTTACATTTTTCGGTGTAGAACATTTTCGAATTAGTTGTAGGTAGGTATAGTTTCGAAAGATAGTTTTTAACAAAAAAAAAGGTAGTGCGGAAAAAATAAAGTGGCCGTGTAGAATTTGACGTAGAGTTATTAACCGGAAAAGTGCCGTTTTTTAACCTATACAAAGATTTACTATTACCAATTAGATCTTAGGAGTCAAGTGTAGAGTGGCAAAACTACATAAATATAGACTTCATTTGAATACGAAAATGAACGTACCGATCGAACACAATCATTCCGCAAAAAATAAATACTGCATCTGATTCATGGCGAATAAGCTAAACCGTGAGAGATTTAATAAACCCCATCAAGTGGTGAAATTGTAACTAAAACTTTTATCGGCGTAATTATAACCACAAACTGGTTAGTGGAAATGCTTATTGCGAATTTTTTCCAACTAACGTAAAGCACATCGACGTAAATTTCCATTTTCAAGCAAAATAAATACCTACCGAAGAAGAATGTGTGCGAATTTTTCATGAAAGAAAACATGTATAACATCTGTAAAATCTGTAACTGTACTATATCCATGTATTGCATTTAAATGCTAAGAACAATCCATTCCATGAACGATTTATTTCTGTTCCAGCTTTCAAAATAAATATTAAATCCCTTTAAGATTTAATTAAACAAAACTAACTTGTAGAAGATTTAACGTAAAGCTTTGATTAATTGACCTTACAGGATTCAATCAATCTTTCAATTTTTGATTCCGTCATTTCAATTCATTCTGCACACATTCAAGGATTCATTTTATTACCGAATTATTACTATTAATTACGTACTCAACTTCAACTCTTTTTTGTTATAGCCCGTTAATCACAATCACAGCTTAAATGGTGGTATCGCAGGTCATTCTTTGCGAATCTCTTGATTTGTGGTATTTCAATTAAAGCGACTTCTTTATACGGGGTGGTGACTTGACGAATGCACCATAGAAATTTCAATAGTAATTTCTTAATTTCCGATAATTGGCTTCCCTAGTTATTATATAACAGTAAAAATTTAAAAACTGTCGCGTTTATAAATGTGTATAATGTCATAGAATTATGAAATCAAACAAAAGCGCCTGCATTTGATATGTGAGCTCAAACTTCCATGGCACCACTGATTTTCTTAAAATAGCCAGTTTTTAGTTACCCAATTTCTTGGTTTCAAAGTTTAAAAAATTCAAAGGATTCGTAATTTTTTTTCTACAAAAATCCTAAATAGACTATCTCTAAAATAATTAGGGAAGCTAATATTCAGAAATTAAAAAATTACTATTGAAATTCCTATGGTGCGTTGTTGAACTCACCAGCCGGTATATCAACACTCATTTAGTTAGGTATAACATACCTACATAACATTTATAATTCCCTTAATCCGCGGCTTCAAAATCTTGTGACCCACCGTCCTTTAAGAGGCTCCTTTATAAGTCGGAACCAGTGGTGTCCCGCAAGGGTCCACTTTGAATCCTTTGCGATTGTTAACCGATATTAACGATTTACTTGACATACTATCTATAGCTATTTACTATTATTTCGTAAATGCATTTAATGGTATATACCAATGGACTAATAGATACATAATATTCCTATACAATAATATTACCTATATCAACATCCGCAGGACATTTAGGGCTACTTGCCAGTATATGATTACGTTTTTTACACGTAAAGTTTTGGTTTACTATAAACGCTGTTTATACGGGAGTGTGTTTTTTGGGAAGATTACGGCGAATATCCTCCGGAAATGAATTTCCCGAGTTTGTCCTAAATAAAATCAATGTCCTACTCCAATAAATATGCGAATTTTTGATCTGATAAATGATAATTCATCCAAACCCTAAAATAACGTTATATGTTTAATATGAAAACAGTGTCTGATGTATCTGTTTTATGCACACTTTTATTTCTTAGACATTTCAATGAAAAGTGGAATTTGCCGTCGGACGGTCGACGGTGGAAAACCTGAAAGCAGAAGCACCGAAGTGAAAAACAATTCTAAATTGGTATCAATTACACAACAATTACAATGCCGCTTGTTGTGCATTGATTTATTTTCCATTTAATCGCATAAATTAGAATAAACGCTCCGTTACCACATCGCGCACACTTCCAAATCTTAGAAATTATTTATTCATCAAAATACTACATACTTTGAAGACTATTATTTATACGTTTCCATATATGGGCTCATCAAGATCTATTAATGAAGCTCAACAACCTTTAAACGGCGCTGATTTGCACATTATTTTAGACATCCGTTTATTATAGACGTATGTACAATATTAAAAATAGCTATTAAAAAGTGAATTATCTAATTAACAAATAATTACATACACTTAAATAAAGGAGACGTAATTTATAGTACGAGCATTTATGTTCGAAATGTGTTGAAATGCGGTAAATATAATGCCTGTTGACGCACAACGTAGGTATAGCGAAAATAAAATTGGAAAACGCATCCAATAGCTTTTATTTTTATAAGTGCATGCTGTAACGTAACAAACTCTTCCTAAAGTTTATTTAGTGACTTTGGAATAGAAATAAAACTCAGTTTAGAAAATACTATTGGCTTGGAATTAATAATAAAAAGGTCACCATACTTATAGACACAAAATAGTTGTCCTTTTTGTAGGTATGTATTCGTTGTTGGGGGTAAGAATATCCAAAGAGACCTCCAAAGTTGTTAAAAAGTTTGTATCGGTAGATTATAATTTCATAATTTTTGTATAAAAATGTATGTGATGTTTCACCTTTCTGTTCTAAATTAATGCTCTAGGGCATGATGTTACTTCGGTTCAGTAACGTTTAATGAACGAAAATTCTATGTGGGATGTTAACTACCTACTTAATTTAGGTTAGAAAGAAATATGTAATGCAGTTTTCAACGCAAAGAGCTTGAAGTGAAATTTTAATATCGCATCTAATCTCAATTTTGGATCCGACGGTGAATAAAAAGTTAATGTACGTAGCGTGTGTTTTCAGAGCTTTATTCTAAACTCCAGTATATGTATGTTGTATTTTGTTTGTTTTCCTCTTCCAAATTTTGTTTTAATGAAAAGAACTGAATAAATTTTCAAATGTGCACATCATGTCCTCCGGCTAAAATCGCAAAAGCGAAAGGTATTGCGGAAATTAAAAAATCGTAAGTAGAGCACTAAATGATCATTACTTTACTACATCAAGGAGCTGAACGTTATAGGTTACTATAGGTACCTACTAACATTTAGCAAGAAATGGAAAGATAATTTCCTTTATCATCAATTCTGTCTTTGAGAAATATTGTAATGCCAACATATTAACAAAATAAAAACACCCATTTTAAACCACAATAAACGTTAGAATTACGTATTTATGTTAGACTGATCAATGCATTTCACAAAATATAGGGTATTGAGGCACAGTTGTACGTTATTTAAAAATAAAACCAAAAACCTTAGTTATCACTGTAACTTAAGCCAAAAATTAGTCAAACAACCAGCTAGATCGATGTACGCTGATGCCTTTGGAAAAGATATGACGTTCCTAGAATCTTGAAATTCGTGACGTGATTTTGATTGTTACACAAATTGAAATGTTGTGTGGCTTTTCTTTTGTTTTTATTTTAGTTCAAGTATTTATGTGGGCTATGCCAGGGTTTTTGTCCCGAAGAAGGTTTCCCTGATATCTCCTGGTTGTGGCGTAATATAGTTTATAAGTTCTCATCTTTTCTTACGCACAAAGTTTTGAGTTTTTATTCAGTTTCCTTTCGCATTTGTGTATAGAAAAAATCGCAAGTTTTAACAAAGTCTTGCAAGATACATAATCTTTAATTTTAGGAGTAATGAAGGCACTTAATATGAAAGTGTCAGGTTTATAGAACATTTACGCTATTTATCCGACATCCACATCCAACAAATCGTAAAAACATGTGCACGTAATCCATAAACTTTTCCCTCAGTTTGAAGTTCTAATCCCATAACATTACATTTACAAAACATCTTTGCCCGACCCTCGACCCTAACCAAGCACCATATTTTGTAGCTGAGTATATGCAGCCCGGATGCACTGCACATGAGTATTTCGACAATCATGGGAGTTATAAAATTAATGTCACTATAATTTATGTATGGAATTTATCTGGTTAATTGCGGTCAACGTAATATATGTGTCATTTGTATGGGATTTTCTTCTTTAATAGCCTATGCTGCCTTCAATCAGGTTTCACATCCGTAATGGGATATATTGAATTTCATTTTTGAATAAGCATGAGATAAAACCACCGTGGAAACTGCTTAACTTCATTTTTTTTAAATCTGTGATTGGTATTACAAAAGATACTAACCAATAAAAAATCGCCATTTGTGAGCGTGAAAAATTGACTCAGTAATGAAAGAGGAGATCATTCGGAGTTGAAGAATTCGACATATGAAATCTCCCAGTAATCGAGGAGAGATCGCAAGATTTTAAGTAAAAGGAGAATTAGATTTTCGGTGTAAAAAAATTAGAATTAGTTGCTACGTTCCGAACGATAAGTTTGAACAGCAAAGGTAGTTCGGGAAAAGTGCTGATAACATTGAAGCTCTGCACCGAAAACATCATCACCTTTTAAATAATCCTTCTCCTGTTTCTTCGTTATCTTTAAATCATTGCCATCCCTGTTTTTGAAGTCTCTAGCTATTGTAATTGCTGAGATCTCAGCCGGACAGCCAGCCAGCCAGCCATAACGTACACGTGTAAAACGCCGCGTAAGTGTAAAGTTGCAATTATTTTTTAATACGTACCGTATTAAAGAAAAACATGCAGTTTTGATGCAGTAAATTAGCCGTGGGGGACATTTTATTAAATAGTACATAAAAGATTGTAGGTAACTAAAAATGTTGATGTTTCAATAATAAACTTAGTTCAGTCGCTCACACTGTGAGAGACGTCTTTGAAATCATCTTTTTGTGAATGTGCTTACTGAGGATTTTCTCTATATACTCTACTATACTAACAATTAGAAAAGTTAATTAAAATGAGTGCACGCAAATCACGTCATTCCAAGTTAAATTTATTTACAAGTAAAAATAACCACCCAAATTGAGCCCATTGTAATATAAAAAAATTCCCTTTGAAGTTATTGCCAGAAAAGTTCAGAATCGACGGGTTTCCAAATGCATGTTTTTAAAGAAAACATTTGATAAGCAATCCAAACTTTAAAACACAAACAAAGGAGTTGTTCGAAAAAGTTAAAGCTATAACAACAAATATTCCCAACAAAACACAGGACCTAGTCGCCAGTACGTTAAATACCTACATTAGGCCCACCGTCCGTTCCAGGCTCTCTGCTTCTCTGAAATTAACAAATTCAAAATAAGATTTCATGGCGTAACCCCTCTCTAAAATTTAGTCGAGTAATTTGTTTAGGGGGGTGCCATTTGAAAATTTTTAAAAATATGACATTTAGCGGAGGTCAATCAAAAATTTTATTTTTTCGATAAAATACCTAAAAAAATTGTGATTGTGGAAGAGCCACAGTCCAAAAATTAGCCGCCTGCGCGATTTAGTTTCCCTCAAAATAAAATTCCAAAAAACGGTCAAATTTTGACGAAAAAAGGTTATAACAGCGAAACCGTTAAAGTTAGGGGTATGTTACAATAATAAGTACTTTTCGAGTACTCTCCAAATCAGTAATAAAATATGGGGTGTTCCGTTTAAAAAAATGCAAGTTTGATACGCCACTAGAATACAGCAAGCCCCTGGTGATTAAAACTATTTTAGAAACATGCCGGCGGTAATTGTGTACAATTTTGCTCTAACACTTTTTTCGGTATCTTTTATGGTAAAGGAGTTATGATCCGAGAGATCTTAGGTGCTACACCCTGTATGATAATTGGTGGTACACGGAGGATTATTCAGATAAAATAAATGATATAATCATATATTAATCCTTAAACCACACAAAAAACCTAATTGCCCTTCGTCATTCAGTATGACCAATGTGCTATTTTCCTGACTCGTGGGAATTGTAGGGAATGAAAAAGTAGATTTGGAAGTCAAAAGTGTTACCAAAATGAACGACGTTATAAATCTCATCCCGCACCATTTAATGACAGTATTAATAAATGTACCTAAAGCAAGTATACGAACGGATTAGGAGGCATTGTACAAAATGGCTACCAAATCCAGCAATCAGTCCTCATTCGCCCAAGATATAATCCAAATAAATCCAGAGCCTTCTGGATAATTTTAAAAATTATGCTTTCATTTATAGCTAACTACGGAAAATTGATTTTTATTTTTTTTCGATAAGGGTCACAGAGACGACAAGATTACAAGACCCAAAAAGTTTATAAACAAAGCATAAAATTAAGTTCTCGTTTCATAATCTGCAAGTGGCGTAACGGAAAAAAGTTTATAGGAGAAAATTGTACGGAAGGTGCATGTGGAAACTATTTGAAAATGAAATTAGTTTTAATATACCGTTATATAGCCATTTTATAGTGTTGTTCTTTTTGCTGGCGAGTGGAAAAGAGTGTAGTTAAATTTTAGAGAAGCAATAATCTCTGCAGGAAGCAAAGCCACCAAAAGGTAAGATTTGGTAAAGAATTAGCTAGCCGACGGCAGACAATAATTCATTTTACTTTGTACAGTTTTAGAATTTCAAAACTTTGTTAAACTAAGGGAAGTTTCAACCTTTTATTGCAACAGGGACCTGTGCAGAAAGGTCCTTTATGAAGTTACAATGATATTTACCGTAGATTTCAAAAGTGAACCAGATCATCCCCAACTATTTTTAAGGGGCGATATAGATCCCACGATCGAGTCCTGAACCACAAACAAACACTCTCTAATATAACCTAGGCCAAGAATTTAGTTCAATTCTCTTATGTAGCATGTCGTCAATTAAAACTTGAAGGAATTCAATGAAGGCGAATGGTATGGGTACCTAGAGTCGTAACAATTTCAACATCAAAGATATTTTTTGTCCCTATGTTGCGTTTTTAGCGGCAATTAAAAAGGGTTGGGGGGGCTTTAGCCGTAGATGCAGCCCCCGAGTCCATGAATCCTTAATCTGTCACGATAATTAGTAAACAAATTTGCCGCACTAAAACGCGTTTGATGCTTTTTGCTGGACATGCAGCCTACACAAGTTCATACTTTGTTGCTTCCAAACTACACGGTGCAAGAAAAAATCTCGAAGGATCACAATTGCGTACGTAACTTTACTGCCTCGGGTAATAAAAATTGCGCAGATTTTATTATGGTGCTCAGCAATTCTAGCAAACACACATGTAGTTTGGAAGTATTAAATTAAACTGTTTTGCGAAACATGATACCAAATGCATAGAGAACAATATATTCTTTCAAGAAAGAAGAATAAAAAATTTTGCTACTGCACAGGTAAACTGTTCTTGTACAGAAAAGGATTATTAATAATAATACGAATTCACAATACCCGAGGTATAATGTCAAAATTGATGGTTCTCTTAATTTCTATTAAAAATTAAGAATCATTTTCAAGTGTCTATTTTGTAATAAGTACGTCATTTCGTTCTATCCGGTGTGATAAAATGCAACATTTAATAGATGTTTTCTGGACCATTCCTTATGCTTGAGTTTATTCTCTCTGTGCACATTTTATGAAAGGTACAATTAAAAGTTGCAATGAATGATGGCGTAAACGATTATTCAAAAAAATGTTTGCAGGTAGGTACTAAAAATTCAACTTCTGCTTTACATATTATATACCTATACCCACCTGCAGAAAGAAATCCGACGGATTGAAGAGGATACTCATCATGTGAACGAAAAAAGTCGGATTTTAATGTTATTACACCTTTCTTTATTTGAAAGCGACGTCCGTTCATATTAATAATAATATAAATTTAAATTTCGGCCCTATTCGTCTTCACAAATTACATGAATGAACGATTGAAATAGCTCACCTTTAAAAGCGTATACCTATAATAATCTATAAGGCGAACAAAGCTACACATTTGACAAACTACAATTAAAAATTAACGAAGGTGCCAATTAAAAATTTCTCTAAATAATGTTTTAGTCGTCAACCACGAACGGTAGAATCTCCTCGCATTTCATACACACCCCTTCAAAATCGGTAGCCCTACTTTATAAGTATTAATTAAACACTGGATTTAACATTTAGATAATGATTAGTTCACTGTGTACACCACCAGGGGCGCTCGGGTGGATTTTACTTATTGTTTTCTTCTCTTTTTGGCGCCATCGTGCTTGAGGCGCTCTTGGAACTAACAATTATAGTCTCGGTGCTTAGATATATTACGGTTGCTTACTTTATGGTTTTAGTATTTTATGTTTTTCGAACTCCTTTAGAAAGCTGCTACTCGTTGCATCATCGTGCAGAAAATTAAATATAAATTAGAAACAAAAAAGATGCACATGGCACAAAACTTGCAGAAGAGACTTTGCACACCGGCGGATGTATCTTAAAAGTACACATAACCTCAACGTAACGGTACTTACGGAAAATTGCATTTTTCGATTTTCGGAAAGATAAGCAAAATGAAGCACGCGGGGCATTGTTGTCGTCACAGCCGCCACGATCAAACTAAAGTGGACTGCTAAACATGCTTCCAGAGTAATTTGTGACGAAATAAGGGGAAAATTATAAAATTACATTGCTCGCTTAAACTACACTCTTTATTTAAGGCTGTGTTCGAACTCTCGCCGCGCATCAATTTAACGGCACCGATTTCCAAGAGAAGGCTACGAAACTTTCCGCAGCCCAAATTATAGTCCAAAAAACACATTACGTCCGATGACCGACATTAGGTATCCAAACACGGCCGAATTTTGTTTTTATAAAAAGCATTTTTTTTTAGATTAGGTGCACTTAATTGCGCATAACCCGCAACGGTCGTAGACATTTATAATTCAACAAAGTGAATCAATTTTACCGCCTGTTTATTAATTTATACATTTGACGCACGCTAGTACTACACGGCGACGTATAGAACTACATATAGATGAAGGTACAAACAATGATTTCGAACGCAGCCACAACTGAATTAACTTTTTTCATGCGGTCAAGATAATTTGAGTCAATTACGTCATTATAATAAACGTATATTGTATGTAGAAAGGGTACGGTCTAGGTATTTTTCTTAGAATGGAGGAATTTACGGCCTGATAGATTAAAGGTGATAGACATATCGCATCTTCATGATCAACGGTGTATTAAAAAAAGTAGGACATCTCTTAGCAGTTTAGTACATAGAAGTTTAACTTACTGGTAGCGACAGTCTAAGGCAATGCCAAGTAAACTTTGTTGTAAGATTCTATTTTCTCGCTCGCTCTCCAATTTTCTGTCGAAGAACCTGTACACCTCACTGCTGGAGTTATGGTATGGGGTTGTACAATGTACATGGCCTATAGGAACAGGTCTCGTTGGGTATTTCACCGCAATCTGAACACTAACCAGATGTTAAACTCTTGACAAAACAGCTTCCTAGCTCAAACCAGATATTTAAATAAACGTTTTTGACTGTCTTACATCCTTTATGCCTAATAACCGTTTTGGAGAACAAAATATGTTAGTTTTGTTTTGGCATTAGATGAGATTCGAATATGAATTTGCGAGCGATCATTCATTTTTGTATCTTTGAAAGTTTATTCTCGCCTTTTGTCTATGAAGTGTTCCATCTTGAGTATAGTGATAACGTAGTAAAGAATTTCAGGTACTCAAGTAAAATTTAATAGGTAAATTAATAATAAATAATAAATTTTACTTGAGTACCTGAAATTCTTTACTACTTTATTCTCGACATTTTAAGTGCGCTTAAATTAAATTCTTAGCGAATTATAAAAGCAGGCGCGTGTAACTTTATTTTGTGTATTTGAGAGTATTTTCCGTAAAAAAATGTAAGAACAGCCATGCACAATTCGTTCGTGCAAGTTCATGTAAAGTATCGCTGTAAACTGTAACTAATTTTATTTTGAGTGAAAAAACAAAAACCAGCTGTTGTTACTACATATCAATCGCATGGTTAAGAAGCGTGTAAGTAAAATCAGATTTGTGACAAATTCCGGGTTACCTAGTCATTGGTAACAAGTGATAAAATTTACGTGAAGGAACCTTTTAGAGTCGGTGAAACAAAAACCTCAAATATATAAACTGATATTAAAACTTATCGTAATAAACAAAGAAGATTTTGTCGGATAACTAACAGCAACTCGTAAGGTAACAATGTATTTTATTTATAGAGCTCGTGAGCGATGCCTTAAAATTTGGGGATCGCTAGATGTCACTATCTAACGATAACAAAGCAGATTTTGAATAGCATACCACACTGACGCACTGTGTATCAGACATACAAAAACAAGACACGGCGTTACCCGTAATTTGATGATATATAATATATATCTCTAGCTTATCTGATTGCTGGCAAACCATTTTAACCGTAAAATTGGAGCTACCAGTCGCAATATTATATCACAGCCCCCGTCAATCCACTGCCCGATCGACGCCCATAAATAAAATAAATAAATACCAACATAATTCTGTTGATGAATTTTATGTACAGGATGTAACGGGCGATCAAAAATGAGTTGCTGTCGAGTGGCCTTTGGAAGTCCAAGTTAAATACGGTTTCCCATGTAAACAAAAGTTCCAAAGGTGACTCGACAGCAACTCAGTTTTGATCGCACAGTAATACATCTGTACAATACTATTGTAAAAATGAGTTCAAGATGTGTGTTTTTATAGGCTTTCAATTATACAACCCTCATATCGTCTAATAAAAGGATACCTAATTAAAATCTTCCTAAATCTCAAATTCGGGCCATTTGTACTACCTCCCTGACTAGAATCATTCGCCTCTTAACGTCACTTAAGTCATCCCACACGTCAGATGACCCTAAGGATGCTGGAACATTCTCTACAAGTGATGGTGATCTGCGTTAATACATTTCATTTAGAATCTTGGGGGCACGACCTTATTTTAGCACCATCAGAAAGCTGAGAAAAAATTAGTAAGGGTTTGTCAACACTATTTTTTGATATTTTTGAAAATAAATGAACGCCAGCTCATTTTTGAATTTTTTGACCATAACTTCGTTGTTTGTAGAGCTACAAGAAACTCTAAGGGGAAAAAATTAATCTACATACAATTCTGTATGCCCATTTAAACGACGTTGTCTCTCTTACAGTTTACGAGATCCCCATACTAAACGTCAGAAGAAACTCGCCCTGTATAAAGAAGTCGTCGAAAATAAAAAGATTATCTTTGAATTCTGGTTGTAGCGGCCTTTTGAACTCAGAAGGGCGCTTTTCTGCCTTATCTGCAAGAGGTTTCACAAACAAACAAACAAGCAAGGGGGATAGTGAATAGCGCGGCACATAAATATTGCGGTAGTAATGTCTAACGTCTGATCCTAGGGTAAATCGTATACTAAAATCGTAATTAATACTCAAGAAGAATCAATTTGAATGAATTTACACTAGCGAAAGCAAAATTTTGATTGACAACGAATCGTCCGTAAAAATCGTTGTATGAAAGCATGAACGTACGTTAACTTCAAGAAAACTACTTTCCGATGTCCAACAATGATCTAGTTATTTTAAAATGTAAATAAACTAACATAAACAAATTCTTCGGAGTGACACAAATAACGTAACCGAAAATCGAAGAATTTGTTTCGCAATAAGTCACTGCAATTTCAAAAACTAATTTAAGCAAAGATAACTAAATATCGGTATCGATATGAAACGTAGTACAAATAAATTTTCGAAGTGACTAAAAGTATAACGTAGACAAAATTGGGTCTAGGCTTCGTAGCGACACAAGTAGCTAAGTAAAATCGGAATAATATCGAAATGATAATCTTGAAAAGGATTCGTTAATACTTGCAATTAGACAGGAATAAGTTAGGTCTGTGACGAAGAAAATTTAAAAGGAAAGGGAAGAATGGTATGGGGTGGTTCGACGAAACTGGAAAAAAGCTCGGAGAATGAAGGCGCCACTAATTTTTGTTAAATTTGGCCGTACAGGAAAAACTAGAACCCTGCTCCTGGTGAT
This sequence comes from Photinus pyralis, assembly GCF_008802855.1. Classification (NCBI taxonomy): domain Eukaryota; kingdom Metazoa; phylum Arthropoda; class Insecta; order Coleoptera; family Lampyridae; genus Photinus; species Photinus pyralis. Next base: position 5,487,938 of record NW_022170249.1, read on the forward strand.
CTGGAAATGCAAGACAAATAAGGAGGAGAAAATAGAGAAAAGTAGTGAAATAGGAATATTTTTATTGTAGGACGAATGATGGTGAATGAGAAATGGCAGTGGAACGATAACAGGGAATTAAAGCAAAAAAAAATTACGGAACGAGGTCTCGTCTCACAGTAAGACACAAAAGTGACTAAAATAATTAATTAAACGGATGGTAAGATGACTGAATTAATGATTTAATGGTTTTTTTTTTTAAATAAACTTAACGGTGAATTGGAAGGTGCTTAGCTGTTTTCCTGGCTCCTGAAGTTTTCCAGCGGTTGTTGGGCAGACTCGGCGAGTAGACCAGTGGCTAAGTGTGGGGAAAATAAGGATAGGGAAGAGGGTAGAAGGGATCAAATGGAAAGAAATTTGAGGGTATCGATAGAAGACTGAAGACGGACGACGAAGACTGAAGGCGGACGACTGAAGACTGAAGACGGACGACTGAAGACTGACGGAGACGAACGACGGAAGACGAAGAGTTTGAAGCAGTACGGTACAGGTATAATAAATAAGAAGGGGAAAAAATACAAGGCCCTAAAACAAGACCTAAAATTACAAAGCAAAACTATCACGAAAAGGCTACTTACGAGATGGTGTGGGCCTTAAATGTAGAAACAATATAATATTTTGGGTGCTATAATTGGTGGTAGTAAATTAACGCTCGGATCCTAAAAAGGCAACGAAAAATAGAAACGACACTGAACAACACGAATACTTACAAAAGGGGTTGAAATCCGGCGAGCAAGAGTTAAAATATTTATATTGATTGTACTCGGAAACACAAGTGCGCCTCTCCACTACTCTTGATCCCCAAAATAGGGTTTAAAAGGACGGATACTAAATCCTTTTTGTTGAGTAGGGTGACTTTTAAGAGGGTAATATCCCAAAAATTGTTGGATAAATGCGGCTATAAAAATTTCGCACCTCACAAGCACACTACAGAAAAATGACAATTATCGAAAACGGAAAACGAAACGTAGAAGATTTTGAAAAAAACGAACAGTAATACCAATAATTAAGGAACATAAAAAGTTAGCGGGAAAAGAAGAATAGATTTTTGAAAAGAGCGGGAAAGAATAGCGTACTACTTTACCAGAACTGACAATAGATGACACTGAAAGCGGACCAGAGGCGTAACATGGAATAAAATAGTACACATAAGCTTCGAAAATTAGAATAGTGAAAACAGTAAGGAAAGAAGAAGCGTTTAAAGCGTGAAAAGGTAAATACAATTGTAAGAAGAGGGCAAGAATCGAAAGAAGCGAAGAAATCAAAAGAAGAAATTTAAGAAAATGGGTACGCCTATGAGATGAAATTCAAAACAAAATAAACAAATTCCTAACCTAAAAAATCAAAATAAATAACGCAAAACTAAACTAAAAATGGACCTGTAACAGGTCACCACTCACCAGGTAATGTAGGTATCACGTTCTTGATTTGACACAAGATGGTAGAATTTTCCAATTAAGCTTTCTTGTGCGATATTGAAAAATCCAAAATTCTGCGGTGTCCACCAAGGAATAGCGATGTAAATAGCAGTAATATGTAGACAATAATGAAGAAAAGAACAACGCCTAAAAAATTGTTATTTAAAGTCAAAGGTAATCCCCAATTGTTGCTACACATCGTAAACAGCCTTTGAACTTGTAAATATTATTTATTCTGGTCGTGAGTGGACGGGGTTTGCACCAAAGCTGCTCTACCACGTCAACTCAATCCATGCCAGAATCAGGATTCGAACCAGGGACCCTTAGTACCGCAATCTAAGCTGTGCGTATATTCTCTCATTAGGTACCTAGTTTGCATTGTGCGTTGTTGCACTCTTTTCGTGCTCCATGTTCTGGTGTCCTGTTGGTATTTTGTGATGGTCTTTGTCTAAATCGAAAAGTACATATCTTTAATACGTTTTGTACCAAATTGATCCATTTTGTATTTCATTTTTATTTATTATGTAGGTAACGTATCTCGTTTTTATTAATTTGATTAAATGATGCATTTACCTCGATTACCTTATTTTTCACTGCGCAATTTGAGGTGCTTGATTTGGGTACTTCCCTTTTTAGTATACGTTTAGTTATTGTATGTGCGCTTGTACATGCTAGGTTTTGCTTTTTTCTAGTTCTTCTTTTCCTCGCTTCCATTCTTGCTTCATCGTATGCCCAAAAGTAGTATTTTTATTTAATTCCCTTTTCTGATGGTATCTCATGTCCGAATGCATAAAAGAACATCAGATCATATCACAACGTTGCATCAGTTCCATTAAAAAAAATTAAAGCCGACGTTACACTACCTACTTGAGACATAGGTACGTGTATATACAATTTTTAATTATTATAGAGCAGAATGGAAGGAGGTAGGTAGGTGATACATACAATTTCTAAGTAGCTTTAGCGGCTTTACGTAGATACTTCTGCTCTTGTTAGAAAAACCAGATTGATCTGTTTATTACAACCCCCACCCCACTCACACATTAATTGAGATTGTCTTATTTGGTAGATACTAAGAGGTTTTAGGAGTACCTATGTAATTCCTGCAATGTTTAAATGTAAAAATAGTACATTTTGTCACGTGTACGTACTACAACTAAGTAGAGAATAGTTTAGTAGTGCCTAGTAAATTATTATAGGGTTGACATTGTAAGTCAAAGCATAAAATGTTGAGTAATGTATATGCATAATGTTATTCAACGAATTAATTTTTATAGTAGGTATACCGCAATGCATAGGTACCTATCAGTTGTAACGGTATAGCATGAATGAATTTTGTGCTGTAGACAAGAGCCTCGAGGTGATAATAAATTCAACAATACAGAAAAGTTTTGCTCATTATTAATGCAAATCTTTGCAAATATGTTATTAAGTGATATTTCGATGTATTTGAGTAACAATTCAACAAAGTTGCATGCAGTCTGCGTGCAGAAGCCATGAAAATAACCTAATAAATTATTTGGTGTAGCAACCACTGTCAGATATGATCAAAGGTGGGACACGAATTTAATAATTCAACTGTCACTGAATGCATGAATAATTTCAAACGTTTATTGTACCGTCCATCGTTTAATAATTGTAATCATAAATGTGTAATTATACATCTACGATGTTTCTTATATTATACATGCTACTGTGCGCAGATATGCAGAAACATTCATCCAGCTCAATTCTGCATACGTTTATCCTGACGATGCCGTGCAGTACGTAGGGCGTTGTGATGGACGATGCCCGCAGTCATAGATTTTATTCATATCACGATCTACACATTATAATATTTCCTTCCAAACCATGTAAAATGTGTACACGAAATAAAATTTTGATCGCAGTCCAACGGGCATTTCATCATCGTATACCTACCGCTGATGATAATACGACTGTCCCACCGAGTATCTCAGTCTCTAGTTTGCTATCGGCGTAAATACTAATTTAATTATTGTTAGTGACTTGATAATTGCAATAATTACACCCATATTATTTAATCATCTGTCATGTTTTACACGAAATCAGATCTTACCTCGCAGACGCTTTCTACTAAATTAAAGTGCCCCTACAGTAGGTACAGAAAATGGTTAACATTGGGTTATACCAATTTGGTTCACATTTTTGCTATACTTCCTCATTGAAATAGTACTTTTAAACTCGACAATTTATAAAAGTTCTTAGTCTGTGGCAGAAATTTGCAGAATTAGTTGGAATGGTATAGGTAAGTCTGCAAGTTGAATACGCGAGTGTTCTACTTTGCCAAAGAATATAAGATTAAATCAACTTTCGACTTGCAACGAACAAACCTACTTTAATACTATGCTACCAGTAAGTACTTAATAAAGTTAGTGCCGCTCGATACTAAATACCATACAAATGGACCGCCCCGACCTAAGGCGATGGTAGTAGGCGGCCATGTTAACGGCCCCTTATGCTCTACAACCGGTCTTACCATTCTTATTTACCACACGTTCTCCTAATATACCAAAAAAAATACTTACAGAAAAAGCAGATTTTCAAATGCTATCCATTCTTTTATTTAGATGTTTCGAATTTTTATTAAATTACCACTTTCGCTTTGTATCTATAATTTTATATCATTAGCAATCTTAACTCGATCCTTAGTTAATTACAATATTGCTCATTCTGCTTCAAGGTGATAATGATAAATATATACCTAAGTACCTATTCCTATTGTGCGTAGATGTGAAGTAGATACATGTATTTATTTTGCTTGTTTAGAGGCCGTCACCTTGAATTAGGTACATCGTCTGCTTTCAGTTTGTATTCAAAAATACAAGGAACAGTTTGAGAAGAAAGTAAACTGCCTTCATTATTAAAAGTTATTAATAGACTGTTATTTTAGTTTAAAATTTATCACTGATGATTACTGATAGGGAATCAGGTAGGCCTGGCAGGTATACCTACTTGACAAGAATACGCAAGAGTCAATCGAGTCAACTGCACGAAGTACAAGTGAACACCTTAAAAGGGAAAAAAAGCTAGTTCGCAGAGGAGTTCTGAAGACAACATAATATGTATATAGGAGGTGCCCTGCCTATCGGAAAACTTGTGTAGCATGCAAGGCAGAAATCATTTTGTAGCAATTTGTCCAGCGAAAAAAAGTAAAGAAAGCTACAGCTCAAAAAGGGAGAAGTGGAGTGAAAAATTCCCCCGTCGTGAGCAAGCAACTTCCAAAAAGAAGGTGCATGTGTTAGAGAGAACAGAGGAGATAACTTCCCAGGTAACAAAATCGCATTGCTGTAATATTCAAATATTCTTGGAATATCAAACAACATTCAGATTATTCTGCGGATATTCCCTGAATCTGAAATGTCCCCTTTTTAAATATTCGAAGGTAGTGCAGGCGCTGGATAGATTTGAGTGTGCAAAAACCGAGGACCGCATTCTGCCAATTGATCCCAGTTCAGAAAAGCTTGTAGATTAATAATTCGGATGTTGCCGGAATACCTCTTGGTGCAATTTTGTGTTATACCCCCTCCTCTTGCGCCGAGAGTAAGTTGCCTATGAGTGCATGTTATATTTCTATCCTGATGATAATTTTGTGACAATTATTGTTTTTTTTTTAATGATTAACTATAATTAAAGGTTGGCAAATGAAATTAAAATAGAAATGATGAATAAAGAATTCATAAATTAAATAGGTACACCAGAAAAATCAATAATCTTCCAAAAAATGCAAATATATCGATATGAGAAAATGTGAAAAGAGGGTCGACATTGTCCTCGTTAGATATCATATCAAGCACATCATATATTTGCAAAAGAAATTGCAATAACATTATTTACACGTCAATAAAAATAATATATACCTAAATATAACCTTATACACTATGATATAACATATAAATATAACGCAAACTCACAAGTAATTACAAGGAAGACGAATATATAGCAGCAACAAATATGATAATATAACTTTAAAATATAAAATTTGGAAGGATGTTACAGGAAATTTTCAAAATGGGAACTCGCTCTCGAAATTGAAAATAACCCACAAACGCGCGACAGAGGATGTTTTAAATTTGAATACTACAAAAATTAATATTGTTAATGGAATGGAACTTGTTCATTGAATTCAATTAAAAAAAGTTCAACACCTTTGGCGATTTTCTGAGGCATTCTTCAAATAAATCTGCAACCTTTTCTTGCAGCTAAATATAATAAGACGAATTGATGATATTTCGATAAAAACTTTAGAGTCAACCTTACGTAGTAAAGGTCAAAAGATTAAACATTTTGTAATTTCAACACAGCAGAATTATACGCGATAAATTCAGCGTTAATAGTAGCCGGTCACAAGAAACTTAAAAGCATTGTAATACTTAGTGATTCACTTAGTGCACTCAAAAGCCTGACAAACATCTACCCTACAGAACCAGAAGTTGTTAAAATAAGAAATTCGATACATAAACTTCATCAAACTGACCAGACGGTGCAATTTGTATGGATTCCCTCACACTGCAACATCAAACAAAACGAAAAAGCTGACCAACTAGCCAAAGCCGCCACTAGGAAAGAAGAACCTGACATGCCTATGAGCAACATCTCCGATCTAAAGAACTTCGTCAACGTACAAGTGGGCAAAATATGGACAAAAGAGTGGAATGACATAACAAACAACAAACTACGAACCATAAAAGAAAAACCTACCAAATGGCAATCACCTATGAATATCAGCCGGAGAATGAGAACAACTCGTATAAGGTTGGGCCATACGAAAATCACACACTCGTACTTATTGAGAAGAGAGCCATAACCATCATGCGAGAAATGCAACGAACACCTGACTGTGGAACATATACTCCTGATGTGTTCATGAATATACAAGACAGAGAAATAAATATCATCTAAAGGATAACCTAAAGGATAAGCACCAAGTAGAAGATCTGATAGGATTTCTCACCGAAACAGAACTATTAAAACTCTTAGAGAACTTAAAGTTATAACATATACCTATACCTATTATCTATAACTTGTAAACAAGTCAGGCCAAAAAACCTCTGTCGTTATGGCCGTATGAACATAAATAAAAAAAAAATGATCGCACAAAAAGCCAAAAATTGTAATAATTTGTTTTCAAACCCTGAAAATAAATTAGATACAGCTCGTTGGAATGCTCTGTACTGCCCCTCCTAGATACACAAGTACAAGAAGATCGCGATCTATATATCTGTGGAGGATTTGAATTTTCCACAAAACAAAACAATTTTTAAGTTGGTAATACGCGAAATGCCATATTTATTTAAAAGCAGTGGCAAACCAATTTAATGGGCCACTAAAAAAAATTCACAATTAATTAATGAATGTTCAAGACACAGTTGCACTTGAAAGTGTTTGATGCTGTTGGTATAGGGAAATGTGGTATCAAACGGCGTAGATTTTCATGTATATTTCGAAAATGCAATAAGATACAGAGTGTTCTATTTAAAATTAGAAAGTTGCTATCGACATCCAAAAAAAAACGGAACTGAAACGATCATCATAATATTTTCTTTCGATAGATCATAAAAAACTATGTTGGTACGCAAATTTTGACTAATATAGGTACTTACTTTTAGGTACCGATTTGTATGAAACGGCCTGTATATGTAAAACAAAGTCGCGTATGTTATACCAGACTTATAACTCAAGAACGGATGGACCGATTTTCGTGATTTTTGATTTGTTCGCTTCGTGCCCGACCCGCATAGTAGAATAACTATTAAATATTGAAAAAAATATAAAGATAATTATTATAAACGTAAATAAAAAACGATCAAGTCAAATGTTTTCAATCTTACTAACCGTCAAATTAAAAAGTGCCGCTTAAAAATACGCAAATCTTCAAAATATTGAAAGTGTATACATTGAAATTTTGCAACAAATTTAATCTTCAGCATATTCTGAAACGATACCTCTTAAGAAATAAGTTTTCAAAAAATTTAAAATGTGCACGCGTGCACAGTACACTGTACAACAAACTAGGGTACCCGGTACGTAATAAAAAGGCGAAGGATCACGCATCCCCATTATTCATATTCTCTTCATTGCACCTATTCGTGCCCTACTGCAGACTCTAATTTAGTAATCTGCCTTCTTACGTGCCGGTACCGCTAGAAAGCAAAATTGAGTAGGTATATCCGTATATGTTAACGCACAATACTTTCAGCACAGTGTGCTTTTGCAACAAATCACCCTTCCTGAAACAGCATCTCTTAACTCACAAAATCCCAAAGGGTATAAAATGCATACTGATACTGTAATGTTCGTTCGGGATAGGTGATACAACGTTCGTCGGGTCTGCTATTATCTACAGGGTGTTTTTTTGTGAGATTTAAACGTCTCTGGGAAAGTGAAATAGGTGGGTTTTTAAAAATTTATACTTAGGGGTTCCCTCTGAAGGCCGAATCGATGTAAAATATTTTGAAAAATGGTGGCACGTAGAGTAACTTTGTTGTTATAAATGGCAACTCCTCTTTTTTATTGCATTTTTGGATCCTATGTAAAATTCAGTTCGTTTGATACCCACATTGTCGATATTTACCTACAATTTATGGTTTTTAGGTTTTTTTAATGAAATGACCATTTTCTTACTGCTGCATATGATTGAGAATCAAAATTGGCATATTTTGATATTACCTACTTATTCCTAATAGCTATCTTATCTTCAACAGTTCCTGACCTATTAGGTACCATTTCATTTAATTAATACTTATACCATTTTTTCGGATTTTCTTTTTAGTAGTGGCCCATGATTTTAGTTAGTAGAAGTTTGACATGTAGGCTTCTTGGGAATTGTGAAGCACTAAGAGAGGATTTCTAGAATTCCCTACGGGAACGGGAAAAAAACGGGATGTTGCCGAGTTATCACTCGAAACTGCGCAAGATTGGGGCTTGAGCCTGAGACCGGAGGTTTCTTTGAAGGCGTTTTAGGTGTACCTACTCCGAAATTTCTTCCCGATTTTCCCACGGGAACAGGGTCCTGTGGTATATACTATATTTTTTGTATATACTTCTTCAATCAGCAATTTCAATATTTAAGTCCAAACTTGAAAGACAAAAACCTGTTTAATTGTAGAATCAAGATTCCTTGTCATGTTAGATTGTGAGAGTGTAGTAATAAATGTCAATTCAAAATAAAGATTCTCATTCAAAACGACGACGCAAATTCACAAAGATATATGGAAAGCGATAGAATGACTATAAAATAGGGTCTGTAGACTGTACCAGAATGTACGTACCTATATTTGAATGTACCTAACCACTTTTTTTAGCGCATTTTTGAAAAAAATACGCTATTATATTCGTTATTGCTGGCAGGCCGGCTGTCCGCCTGAGATCTCCACACTACAATAGCTAGAGAATTCAAATTTTCACTAAAAGCTTTCTGCTATAGTGTAGATGTGCAGGCACTAGTCTATTTTGAGTTAGATTACTTGTGAGATCGATAATTGAAGAAAATAATTTCGATATGGGTTTCGGAGGTGCTATAATTTTACCGTTAGATAGCGCTACCAGTATAAAAACTTATTATTTACTTTGTGATTTGTTTTACAAAATGAAGACGTACCGTCAATTGAAATTAATTATTTAACGCAGCCAAAATTACTCGTGAGATCGATAATTTTAAACTTCGCTAATAAAATACTGACCTGCATGACCAAAAATGCGCTTTAATCGTGCATATAAATGCTGATTTACAACTTGTTTTAATTCCGGAACGCTATAGTACTCAAAAGTTGCGATTGGCATAGAAAAGAAAAAGTAACAAAGAAAGTTACACTTTTATATATCTTCCGGTCGCGCATGGCCGCCAAACTTTGAAAAAATTTTACAAGTACAGAGCGTTCGAGATAAAAGGGTCACTCAATATCTCTTTTATTTGGGGATATACAACAAATTGGTCAAATATAATTTTATATGTGACATTACGATCTGTCTGATTGCATATTCAAACTTCAGGAATCAGTTCCGGTATACCCGGAAATCAATGAAACTTTTGTTTTTCAAATAGGTACAATATTTTTTACGATATTTGAAAAAAGCAATCGATTTGCTGTAAGACAACATAAAATATGGATATTTTATGTTGTCGTACAGCAAATTGATTGCTCCTTCCATCGTAAAAGAAGATGCACGCATTACATCGGAAATGACACCGGAAGTTTGAATATGCGATCAGATAGATCGAAATGTCACCTACAAATGTATATGTAACAAATTGTTCGTATCTCGCCGAATAAAAGAGACATTGAGGTGACCCTTTTATCTCGAACGCACTGTATTCAAGAATTTTTTGTGACTATGGAATTACTTACAAGGGTCTTATACCACTTAAAATGTTCCTTACGTATTCCTTAAGTATTAAAAAATTACAGTAGCATATGTATATGACGTTTTTTTTACCAAAATTCTCAAGTTTTTTTATTCCCGTAAAACAAATATAACCTTAGTGATGAAAATAAAGTCCTCTTCCTCTTCTCTAATATTTTTTATCATCTTCTCCGAATTCTGCACTGGGCGATGTTTTCAATCTATATGGTGCAGCTCTTAGCTCGTTTTGTGGAACAAAACTACCCAGAACTCACCACGAGGAGGTGGCTGCACTTCGAGTTCCACCCACACCCTTCCCAACCAACCATCCAATGATAAGGGTGTGCTACAAAATTTGGATTGTTTTCTTTTACACCTTTCCATATTCACACTTTTTTGTTTCGTCTATTCTGCAACCTTACATTCCGACGTATGGGAAAAAGTGGGAATAGATGACTCTAATAAAGCCATCTCTTGCACTTTGTCCACATACTTTGCCTGTAAGCCTCAGTAACAACTTTAACACATCTTTCGACACTTTGAGTATGATACGGGTATCCTCTTATGTCCAAAATTGACTTTGAGTCACAGTTTGCTGCTTATTAACTGTGTTATGTCTTCAAAATGCTTAGCAACGGAGGAGGAGTAAGTTTCAAGGTGTTCCATTGTATCAATTCCGTGTAGTCTGTAGCTTCAAAGTATTATTTTCGAGCGCTTGGGTTTAGACGCGTTTTGAATGCAAGACAAAGCATTCCGAGACTTTAAAACTCCTGAATTTTGAAGCTACATACTACACCATGGAAGCAAATTCTTTCAGAGCCAGTAATTTTATTATATGGCAGACCTGACAAACTTCATGGGTACATTCAATTTCCAGTTCCCGGATGGGACACAAGCTCGATTTCGGCGTCCCGTCTTATCTCGTCCAAATGTCCCACTCCCGAATGGGACATAAACTCTGTCCACCTCGCGCAATTTTAATAATTCAGAAACCTTCGCGGGCATACGTCCAACCATTCCCCAGAGTTCTGGGCCCCAATGAGCCACGATAAAAACGGAATATAGGTTGGTCTTTGGTCTTTAAAAAACATTTTTTCTGCCAATAACTTTCTAATACTTTTGCAAACTCGTTTACATTAAAATTACACAAATTATAAGCGAAGGTATGTCGGTTTAGCATTTCGTGCAGAATTTTGAACACAGCTAAATATAAAATAATAATGTGAAGTAAAATTGATTGATATGGAGGTGCGGCATTTAATGACGTTGCGCCTACAATATCTTATCATAATCATGAAGCATTTCCAGCCGCACCTATTGATTCTTTGTGTTTGGAAACTGTAATTATATTTTAGAATTTACATAAACACTAGTTGGGGATAAATGAAAAATAACAATCTTTATACAATTCGATTAGTGGTTTCTCGTCAATGATTTGTGGCATTTCACTACTGCCGTGCCCTCTGCATTTGGGAAGCTGAACTAACCTTTCGCAATTTGCCTCAGTGTAGCACCACCCTGTAAATTTGTTTATGTACAATTTGAATTTGTAGGTTAGGATGCTTTTTCTCCAATTTACTTGAAATTGAAATGATCTAACTGTGGAAAATGTTTGCAACAAGTACCCAGTGCAAGCACTGGATGTTTACCAGCGAAGACGAACTTAACAAATTACGAGAAAATGCGAATTTTAAACATATTCAAACTTATGGTCGACAAGTTAGTGTAAGTAGTGAATCTACCCACCCCCTGAAATTTACAAGTCCTTACACTTTAGGAGGCAAACCGGTATGAGGTATTTCTAACACCCGACGAGGAGAAATTAATGGTTCGCAAGTATGAGTACCACTTACGTGACTTTTGCAAACGTTTCCAACCCCCAATGCCTCGCTGCGTTGTTGGCACTGCATTTCATTACTTTAAAAGATTCTACATCAACAACTCGGTGATGAATTATCACCCAAAGGAAATTATGTAAGTTGCTCGTGCCGCCGAATTGATTTCTACAAGTTTTCACATTTCAGGGTTACCTGCGTGTTTTTAGCTTGTAAAGTTGAAGAATTTAACGTTTCAATGATGCAATTCCTAGCCAATATAAAAGGCGATCGTGATAAAGCCTCCGATATTATTTTAAACAATGAATTACTTTTAATGCAGCAGTTAAACTTTCATTTATCCATTCACAACCCTTTTAGACCGGTTGAGGGCTTATTTATCGATATAAAGGTGAGTGCATTCTTTTGGTGGCATTCGATGTTGATTGTATTTGCAGACCCGTTGTACGTTAAACGATCCCGAAAGGCTTAGGCCCGGAACAGAACACTTTCTGGAGAGATCTTTGCTTACTGATGCAGTGCTTCTGTACTCTCCCAGCCAAGTCGCATTGGCAGCAATTCTCCATGCCGCCTCTAAATTGCAAGAAAATCTAGACTCGTACGTCACAGACACACTGTTTGGGGTCGAAGGTCGTGGAAAGCTCGACGAGCTAATAGATGCGGTCCGTGGTAAGTCTAGCAGTTGTATAGCGACCGTAAGTCATTCACTTTTCTAGGGATTCGTTCCATGGTAAAGATGGTCGATGTTGCTGTCGATAAAAACCACCAGAAATTGCTTGAGAAAAAGTTGGAAAAATGTCGAAATCCTGAGAATAATCCGGACAGTGAAATGTCTGTTGATCTGATTCTGTTTCATAAGTGTAACTGTTTTGTTTCAGTTACAAGCAACGTATGCAAGCAATGCTGTATGATGATGACGAATTGTACACACAAGTTGTATCAGAAAGGCAAAATCTGGATGATTCCACACTTGGCATGACTATTACATCCCCTGGTGCATAGTGGCTTTGCACTGGAGTACTGAATTTTCAATTGAAGATCTAATAGGAGATAAAAATTATTGTTTTCTTGTTGTAACTGTATTGTTATCATAAGTATTCATTAATTGAATTTGTATTAATATTGTCATTAAAGGTATAACAATGTACTCGACTACAGTTTATTAAGGTGCAAGATGGACTGCCTATGTGCCAGGCTAATGTTTCTTGTTTTAACCGCCCTTATTGAAAGGGATATTGGACAATTCAATATGTTAAAATATTAACTTGCTAGAAGTAATTGTCAGTGTAGTTATGTAATTGCTCAATAATTAGCACATAGCTATCTGCAATAGCTGATCATTGTGATTTTTTTGTGCTACCACACATAAATGTCAGGGAGCGACTGTCTCGGAGGGCTGCTCCGCGCCCTCTGTCTTTGGTGCCCTTGTGGTTTTATGTAATTGAGATGTTAGAACAAATAACGATATTAACGACGCAAATTTGAATGTCATACATGACGTTCTGTTGCTTTATTATTAGTTTTACATTGTGACCATGATGATATTAAACCCTGGGATGGCGCGGCTCTGAAAGTGCAGAGACACGTCGACTAGAGTAACCAAGGTGCTGATTGTGTTATGCAGGCTCCCGCGGAACCATCTTCCGGACAAGTCCATGGATGAAGGACGTTCTTTCACAGGGCGGGAAGCCTGGTATAGGGACTTCCTTGCGTTTGACGTCAAGTAGGTAGGGACCGACAAGAAATCCAAATTCCAACTTTTTAGGGACAAATTATACAAATAATTTGGATTGTTTTCGTCAAGATATCCAATTTTTATCGACAAATTATCCAAATCCAAATAAAGCGACAAAATATCCAACCAATTTGGAAACTCCGATTTGGATATCTTGTCGGTGGCGCGACAAGATATCCAAATATCGAATTTTTTTTAGACAAGAAATCCAAATTTTTTGGACAAAATATCCAAAAAATTCGGAAATTTTTTGACAAGATATCCAAACTTTTTTAGACAAGAAATCCAAAAGGTTTGGACAGTTTTCAACAAGATATCCACTTTTCGAATAGATAAAGGTACGCCGCTTTTTCGTGTATTTGATCATTATCTATACGTTTTTAACAGCAGTTGTTTTCAGCGTGAGAGCTTTGTGCTTGTCAAAGTGCTGAGCTTTAAAAGTACTTATTAATTACGGGACCGACAAGAAATCCAAATTCCAACTTTTTAGGGACAAATTATCCAAATAATTTGGATTGTTTTCGTCAAGATATCCAGTTTTTATCGACAAATTATCCAAATCCAAATAAAGCGACAAAATATCCAACCAATTTGGAAACTCCGATTTGGATATCTTGTCGGTGGCGCGACAAGATATCCAAATATCGAATTTTTTTTAGACAAGAAATCCAAATTTTTTGGACAAAATATCCAAAAAGTTTGGAAATTTTTTGACAAGATATCCAAACTTTTTTAGACAAGAAATCCAAAAAGTTTGGAAAGTTTTCAACAAGATATCCAATTTTCAAATAGATAAAGGTACGCCACTTTTTCGTGTATTTGATCATTACCTATACGTTTTTAACAGCAGTTGTTTTCAGCGTGAGAGCTTTGTGCTTGTCAAAGTGCTGAGCTTTAAAAGTACTTATTAATTATAATTTTAATCAGGCATGAACCTTGTGTGGTACAAAAAATTCCGTATCAGCATTTCAGTTTCAGTGTTAAAACACGGCATAGCAATTAGCATTCAGTATGTTTTTATACAGCGTTTAATAGTGTAGTGTAGTTTAATAATTTATCTGCCCAAACCGAAACACTCTTTTTTTAAAAAATCACCGACATACCGCAGTATATTTTACTATAACTTATTACCCTAAACGATAAAAAGTAGCCGATCACTGCAGCAGTTCAAAACTAAAATACGTTTCCTAGCGACCAATGTTATTTACAATGAAGGCGAGTACCTCTCTGTATGTGAAAATGTTATTGTCTATTAAATGTTTGTTAGTCTGACGTTGTAATACAATTGTACATTATTTTTTACGAAAAATAAAAATGAAATGAAAGAACTCATTTATTAGTAGGTAGGCCCTAATTCTTTGACGCTGTATTAAAACATAAATGCTATGGCGTGCTTTAACACTGAAACTGAAATGTTTCGTACTGCACAAGGTTCATATGTGATTAAAGGCTTAAATAAAATTTGGATTTCTTGTCTAAAAAAGTTTGGATATCTTGTCAAAAAATTTCTGAACTTTTTGGATATTTTGTCCAAAAAATTTGGATTTCTTGTCTAAAAAAAATCGATATTTGGATATCTTGTCGCGCCACCGACAAGATATCCAAATCGGAGTTTCCAAATTGGTTGGATACTTTGTCGCTTTATTTGGATTTGGATAATTTGTCGATAAAAATTGGATATCTTGACGAAAACAATCCAAATTATTTGGATAATTTGTCCCTAAAAAGTTGGAATTTGGATTTCTTGTCGGTCCCGCCATACACGATGCTGTTTACCGGAAGGCAGGCCTTTCGATTTGCAAACCCGAGGCAAACCGTAGCGTTAGTGGTTATATTGGCCGGAAGGCCCGGCCTGAACTCTCGGCCTTCTAAAAAACTGCTACTTCTTAAAAATTTACCTTCGGGCTATGATTTCTTCTGTTTGTCAGGCAACAAACAAACTGGGAATCCTATTAACATCTTTAGAGATCATGGCTATAGCCCTGTTTTGTTCACACTACACTAAAAAGTGACAAAAACCACGCGAATAAAACGTAGAGTGTATGGCTAAACCGAGAGGGCCTGCCTTCCGGTAAACAGCATCGTGTATGGCGACCACTATCATATTATCTTATTGTACCATGTCATATCGTATCATAGAAACCATGGTAGGTATAGGAACATCATTTCTATAGCGGCGATCATTTGTTGGTATAGCAACCCGAACTTTGTTTTGTTTAGTAAATAAACAAATTTGCGGTGACAAATTTTGGTGGAAAATTACAAAATTGCTACGTCCCTTAAACATGTCTTCTGACGCTAATAAGGTCTCCAATTTTATTTTACGTGCCTTGAAAGATCAAAAGAATCACTCGTCGACGAATGTTGGTGTATCTGAAGAGCAATTGCGGAACATTCTCACGGACAAATACCGTTTCGAACGTAAGTACGAAGCTTACATTCGGCCAATGCTACAAAGTGGAATACAGTTTGGCGTTATACGCAGAGCCGGGGACAAATATTATTTGGGGGATGTTTCGCTAGACATTGTTGAGGGTCGTCGCCGTAGGAAGAAGGGTGGTTCGTCTAGGAGCCGGTCACATGGTAAATCTAAACGGGGAAAAGGTCGAAGAAGGAAGCGGAGTGCTTCTTCCTCAAGTCGTTCCTCTTCCCGTGGAAGAAGCCGGAGCAGAAGACGCAGGGGGCGATCGTGTAATTAGACCTATATGTTTGTGGAAATTATACTATTTCATTATCATTGTAAATCTTTTGCGGTTATAAAATATACATCTGTAAATAAATTCACTAGCTTTTGGTAACGGTGAATTATTCACCGTGCTTTTGGTGTAACTCGTTTTGTCTATAGGTTTTACTCATTGAGTTAGAAAACAAATGGAGGGAATCAAATGCTTCGCCAGACGTAGACCACGGGAACCAAAAGTGGCCTCTAACTGTGATTAAAGTACCACACCACTTCCGTTATCATTAGCGTCTCACTTCAGTGGCGTAGAGATATAATTTTCTTTCCACTAATAGGAATAATAACAAAAAAACGTATAGAAGGAGTAAAATACATGCTCGTGGTAAAGTAAACAAAATAGACAAGGATGGGAAAGTATGCAGATTTAATATAATCATTGATTACAAATCTAAATATACATCGATGTGTTCCAGTAGTATAATTAAGGCCAGTTTTATACTATAGCCACTACAACTTGACAACTCCCATTAAATTTTGTTGATCAATAGCTACAATTTCTGGTTGGTCTCAGCTTCATTACAAGTTTTGATAGTACCTACTGCATATTTGACGAGATACTTGATGAACATTTTCCGGTGCAACCTTTGGTCGAAATCACAGCAATGAAGCGTTGTGAGCACAAAAGTAAATTTTGAGAGCAGTTCTCGAGATATATTTACAAATGTTAGGTATCCATTTTGCTCGAAGTACTGGTTCGTTTGGAAAACTAAGAAACATAAACTAGGTACCTACAACATGATAAATGACATGTCTTACCGATGAAAGGAAATGCCCTGTTTCTTCCCTTTATGAGAAATTTTGCATGATACGCAGCTAATCTTTCTCAATTCACAAAATTGCGTGTGATAAAAACACTATGCGGCAGTTAGTTATTTATATAAACCAGAGCACAAACCGATCCGAAATTATTAGGTACTTTAAAATGGCAAATTTAATAAAATTTGAATTTGGTGGAAAACTGACAGTGACAGGACCCGCGTTTTCATGTGTCAAATAATGTCGGCCAAAATGTACCTTCACGGGAACTTATCCACGCGAGTGGCCTCTATCTGTGGCAACTTCCGTCTACAAAAATTCTTACCCCCTCTACCATTATATTCCCTCCATTAGTTTTCTACCTCAATGGTTTTACTTAAAAAAATGGATCGACGTTAATACCTCAATGCAATTCAAAACTCTATACAGTTTACGTTACGTGACCGCTGTCATAGAGGAATGCTGCTGTATTCGGAGCGCGTACACTTCGATACAATGACGCTTAACTAATTATAAAAATCCCTTCGCTATCATATAATTTCTTCTCTACACTCTTATGAAAAATACCCCTTACCGATACACTGTTAAGTCAAATTCTACCCTACTGTAGTGTAGAGGGTAAAAAAAATTTAACTTCGTGATAAATTTTAGCCCATTAAATTGCACGCATAAAAATTCTACATTTTGGGAAGAATTTTTGGAAAAAAACAGTAACAGTCCAAAAATGAGAGCCAATTTCTCACGGCACCTTATGTTTAAACACTCGTTTTCGGTTGCTAGTTGTATTGTAATTGCACCCATTATAGTTCGGTACTTCGGGATGGAGGTTTGAAAGTAATATTAATCTACAAACTTGAGGTAATAGAAAATGAAGAAAAATTTAAATTTGCGAAAACTACTCAATAGTTCTTGATAAATTTAAGAATTATTATTTTGCATGGAATACCACCCAGGAAAAGGAACAATTCAATGTCTTCCCTGCATCATATCTTTGTCTACAGTCTATTGGGGGGTAGTCCATGTACACTCAGAGCTCAGACCCCTCAGACCCTATGGTCGCTTTCCATAAATTATGGAACTTCAGCACTTATAATTGAAGAATAATAAGTAAAACTTATAGGAAAAAACCTCCCTAATCTCATTTGACAATGATGGCCCTGATTAAGGGTTGCGTGAAACTATAATTAGGACTTTATAACGCTTTATAGAGGTTATTAATTGTTTCCTCAAAAAAGGCTTCTCAGACATTTATGACTGTATAACTAATAGGGGACGGCTTACTTTGCCTCCTGGCAATGATGAGTAACTTATTTTATTAGGGTCCGTGAGAAGTGTTATAAAATTTTTTCCAAACTAGGGTAGTTTTTTAACCCACAATAACCGATTCTAGCCTTTCATTTGTGAGCGTTTAAATCAAATTCTAGCGTTTGAGTGATGAGGTCTCAGCGCTCAGATCTGAAGCCTCGAACGGACGAAACGAGAACACTGCACCCAACCTTTTGCGAATTATTTGGTTTATTTCGGTCGCAGAGATACCACATTTCTCTATACCCATCAACATAAAAAATTTTTAAAAATTTTGACGTTCATGATTGCTTTTCTTTTGAGCCCTGTACCCTTAGATCAATTATGGGCGATGCCATCTAAGAGATATGGAAGAAATCGGCCCAATCTATCACAATTTCATTGGTAGAAATTTCTTACCAAAATCACGATCGCGTGCATTATCAAAACTCGGGCAAACCGAAATAGATACCAAAAATTGATTAAATGATGACTGCGTGTTAACTTATTTTAATTTATTTATTATGTTGAAAACGTCTCGAACCGACAACCAATCTTACATAACGATAAACAAAACTCACCCTTATACGTGGGATAATGGTTTTACACGAACTGAGCGCCGTACACTACAACCGCACTCGTAGGCGATTCATTTACAAATGCTTTTCGTTGAGTAATATCATTGAATAAAACCCTCATTTTGTTCAATAGTAATAGGTATTGTATAACCTTAGTATAGATAAACAGAAACAGATGCAGGCCACTGACTACCTACGTACCCTCATGGGAACTCGCGTTATTCGGTTTTTATAAATGCGGATATGAAATAACATGAAATGGATAAACCTACACGGAGCTATTACTTACCACCTCCCCTCTCCCCCCATGCCATCCGACGAAGGGAGGCGGCCAATTTTTTGGGGCCTCGGGGCACACAAAGTATTAGGTCAATCTTGGTCGATCTCGGGCAAGTCCTTTTTCAACCAAATTTAGCGGCAAAAATGTTTCATATTTCATCAAAAAACAAACAGTTTGAAATCGATTGGAAAAACATTTTTCTTATAAATATTCGCGCTTGTACAATTCAAAACGACCAGAATTCTCAGGTTTGAACCGACTCCTTACATTGAAAGTTATGACCAATGGGTTTTCGCCCATAACCGCATAGTGGCCCAGCCTGAAAATTCTAGTCTTTTTGGATTGTACATAAGTTAAAAACCATCATAAGAGAAAGGTTTGCCCAGTTAATTTCCCCAAGGCGATTTTCTACTGAAGTCTAGCTACTCTTTTTGCTATTTCACCGAAAAACGACTAGTCTGGTAGCGACTTTTATTCTACAGGACAAAGATCTATATAAGAACAAAGTCTTCCAGTTGCTCAAATTAGTCGTTTTTCGCTAAAATAATAATAATAGGATAATTAGATTCTACAGGCAAAAATCTAGAACAAGAAGACTTTTTGCAGGGGATATAGGTGCGTTTTAGTTAAATAACAAAGAGAATATACCTCGATTCTTTGGAAAAATGACTTATTTGAAATTACAGGAGTCAACTTTTTCAAATAGACTGTGGAGTCCAAAACTTCCAGGACGATCAACTACCAAGTATGTAGGAATGTAAGTACGTACACCATAAAGTAACAATGCGTTAATTTGCATCTACTTGGGCCAGGCCATAAACAACAAATTATCAAATGGTCAGAGAGTCTAATTTCATTTTTTGTAATTTACTTATAATTATCGGTAGCAAATAGGTACTTTTACAATGAATTTTTTTCTATATATATTTGTAAACCAAGAGAATCTGTTTTCACAGTATGTAAAGGTACAACATCAGGTGCGGAAATCTTAAACTCTTGCTCTTTCACTTGCAACCAGGGAAAATCCTAAAACTGACCGTCAGAAGCAATCGTTACTTTAGAAATAACAACCTCATATGCAGAATTACTATTAAATGATATATTTGAATATTCCGTAGTGTGGAGCATAATTTTAAAAACGGCATTATCAGGAACCGGATCTAAATAGGAACATGCAGTTTGCAATTTAAGACAAAAATCACGCAAATCTTGCTCCAATTTTAAATAAATTTGATCCCTAAAAGAAATAATAGTATTATTATGCACAACTAGAGCACTATGTCTACTTATTAAAGTTGTTCTGTATTGAGAGAATGTCAAATACAAATCGTTCGTGGATCGTCGCTTCAGCACCGATAATACACACAAACAATTTCCGTAATGAGCATGCTTTCGCATGATATTTGACCGCTTTTAAACTTTCAGTAATGTACTCGTTCAGTTGGGGATGTACGGAACGATGAACTATGACACCATATTTTTTTCGCTTTGCGAAAATTTGCTTCGGGTACAGCTGCCTCAGGTAGAGTATATTATGAATAACCACTTCGCAAAATTCGCATAATATGTTGACAATAACTACAATAACATGAAGTTACAACTACAAGTATGAATGTGAAGGATGTAATACTTTCGTCAGCTTTTGAGTTCATAACGTTGTAGAAAGCCGTTGAACATTTATCTATTTGGGTGTTTTATGACTTTGTAATTGAATTTAATTATAAATTCAATGCCTTTGTCTAATTTCAATTTCTGGAAGATTAAAATTAGGTTAACAATTCAAAAACTTGTATAAAATTTGACATCCAACTGTACAGGATCAATGATCATAAAACACATTTCATTATTAGTAGTTCAAACAAATCTGGTAGATGCAATACCCAACAAATTTAAATTTATAATTAATATACTACGAGATCAAAAATGAATTGCTGTCGGTGTCATCACTTTTGGAATTTTTGTTTACATGATGTTTCGTACTTAAGTTGAACTTCCGAAGGCGACTCGACCGCCACTCATTTTAATCGCTCGTTACTATTTGTAATAGAAGCGACTGTACTGGAAAGAAATATCCAACAGCAACGTTTCCTCATTCCTCTGGTTACCCACACCACCGAATAAAGATACGTTATATTATTCCGTATTCTGTTCCCACACTGAGCTACTTTAACTTACACTCATTTATTGTCCCTTTCTTGTTCTGGGTCCACAATAGGCTTTCGCCCAATTACAAAGTGACCCCCATAATGGGGCATAAAGGTGCCCCTGCAGGAGGTCTCAAGTTGTTCTATATTTCGGTATTTACCTTACAAAACCGGCAGACAGCACCTTACAATTTTTTACAGCATTACCATTTATTAAAAATATATTACAGAAATGAAAATAGCTTCTATTTTTATAACAAAATTAAGAGTGTAAAATTCACTTTAAATTTCAATAAATATCAAAAAATCAATTACTCAACCATCATTGAAGACGGATAAACTACAAAAGCAATATCTCTGCAAGCTTAAGCATCTCTTCCAGTCTGTAATAAGGCCAAAGCTTTTTGAAGGTTATCAATAGCAGTATTAACGTCATCGTATGCTAGTGCAGATGCAGCCCATTTGCAAAATTTTTGTGCTTTTTCCATATCCTCTGGGTTTAAACTACCACTAGCAGAAGGAGAAATTGTAGGGGTTTGAGGAATGGGTGTCGGTTCAGGTGCCACAGGAGGTAAAGTGCGAGGAGCAGGTGATGGTGCAGGCGAAACGTAAGGAGCAGGTTCGTTCTCTGGTCTACTGCGTGGCGTGTTGTCTGTTGACGGGTGAAAGCCAGCATCATCCGCCATGTAAGGATCTCCATCTTCACCATCGTAGTCAGCTGGAGGACCCGGAACTGGGATTTCGCCAGATTTAAGGCAATTATGAATGTACGCAGCTTTCCATTTGGCGTATTTACGTTTGTTGCTCATTTCATCACTTAAAGTGCCAAACTGTTGAAGTACATCGCACAAAATTCCAGCCGTATAAAAAGCCTTGACTACATTTTTCCCAAATTTTTCAGCTCTATCCTGCCCATCAGCGTAATTAAATAATTGCAAAATATATTCCTCAATTAAAGCTTGTGCCACAGTCGTATTGGTGATACCCTCTACATCCGCATGATTTTTTTTAACGTCTTCGAGCCAGCTCATGATTGCTATTAAAAATGCTGTAACTTCTGGAGGTTTCTTTCCAGTAATTGATCTCATTACGACTTCACAAGCGTACATACGACCTATATTGATCAAAACATAAATAAGTAAATAATTTAAAGGTCAGATTCTTACTCCAATAACTGATAACGACATTTCGATCATCGTGTTCATCTGCCACTTTCATGTAATGTGCAACATGTTTTGCAGCAGGGGGAATCGGCGGAAAATCGGGCATTCTTCTAAAAATCTTAAATGTTAAAGAACATAAATACACCCTAAAAATAAGGAATTACGAATTTGTTGAATGACAGTTTTGGGACCTTGAAACATATGAACTACCTGATACTGTAATCTCTAACAAGCAAAATTTATACAAAGTTTGTATTATGCCTACATATTGCAATACGTGAATGTACAGGGTGGACCGGCTATGTCATTAATTTGAGTGGTAAGAGCCAAAATAAATTACAAATAAAAAAACCGACATTTCTTTGTGTTTCAACATCAAAATAATCAATGCAAAAATTGATATTAATTCGAACCCGAGGAATTACCGCCTTATTTGTTGTCAGGATTAAAGACTGGATGACCAATCAATTCCAGGCTCAGTGCAATTGGACTCAAACAGTCTAGCACCTTCTTATCGGGCCCCTCGGCAAATGTAAATCTTTTAAACTTCGAAATTAGAGGCCAGATCAGGAAGATCATCAGAGTCCTCACGGGGCAGTGGATAGTCATCATCAGATTGGGTTTGTAGAGGAGCCCATGTGTACGTTCTGTAGTAAGAGATGAAACTACCTAGCATGTGATCTAATACTGTGACGCGTTGATCAAAGACAGGCATTAGCTCTTTGGTCACTCAGGAAGGGAAGTGAAGCAGTTTAAGGCTAAACAGCTAAGGCCCTATCCTGCCTCGTCGAGCACCCCTTATGAATAGAATATAACTAGCGGGTACACTTTATTATATATTAAAGAACAAAACTGCCGAAGAGTTGTTTCAGATGACTAAAAAAAATTCGTTAAGCGGCGCGCTTGCGAACAAGAGACGAACAGGTCACTTTCAAATTGGTGTTTTCGATTTTAATAGCCCTTATGCGTTACGTTAACAAGAATACAAATATGAAATAATTTTTAACACACTTTTTATTTTTTGAAAGTGAAAGTGCACTAAAGAGTTATGGAAATATTGTCGAAATCATCCGAGTATATTCGACCATACGCTTCTCTCGCCAAAAGCAGTTTTTGTGCACTTTCACTTTCAAAAAATAAAAAGTACTTTTACGCTGTTCATGTCTGCCAAGTCACAAAAGCTCTGGAACTAAACCACTTATAGACTTGGTATGTCATCAAGATTAGAAATTAAAAAATTATTTCATTTTGTATTCTTCTTAAGGCATAAATCCTCTATATTTTTCCTGTTCTACTACAAAAAGTTAGCCTCCACCCTATATATGTACGTTACTAAGTGCAAATACAGCCCTGGGATACATACCCATGGCGTGGAGGGACGTAAAAGTCGTATTCGCCAAGCTTAATGTCGCTTCTCCTATTTAAGTAACTTATTGATGACTAAACGCATTAGGCACCTGGGCGTGTGGGAATCGCAAACAGCTAGGTTGCAGAAGAACATGTTAGTGCAATTCATTCATAGGACCCAAACTGGCCTGTGGGATTACATATAACACAGCCAAAAAGGAGATTCAAGCAAAATTCATGAAGAAACTCCACACTCTGGTCGAAAATTCCAAGATACAACCATTCCAAGATCTTTCTGGAAACATAAAATACAATAACAGTCTGGGACCACCCCTAGTACCTACTACAATAATAATAATGATAAATTGCTACTATACTTCATTCATTATAAGAAGGTAGTAGATGGCGCTGTGTTTGAAGATAAGGACCTTCGATCATACATACTCCCGTAGATAGCGCTTAATATAGTTAATACATGTGTTAAAAGTGAGCCAACATTACTGACAGAGAAACCTTATTTTTGTCTCACAATTTTTAGTATACTTGCGCACTAGCTGCTATAATCAGCTGTGGAATGCTTTGAATTGATGCATAGGCGTAGAAGATGTTTTTTCCAAGGGTAAAAGAATTGGCAAGTAAACTAGTAATTATTTTAAATTTCGGTGAAATTTTACGTGCTTTAACTATTACAAGAAATGTATAGAGTAAAAATAGGAATGTGTACATTTTCGTACTAATTCGAAATTTATGCACAACCAATTTAAAATGGCGGAATTATTCACTTTAATTCGTGCTTTTTTTTCTCCATAAACACTATGCACGATTCTTGAATAAAATACACCATTTACAGACATACTTTCAGAAAAGTTACAAATATGGGTGGGTACCTACTTGGGTATTATTGGACTCAATACACTCCAGGAGTATTTGGTTCTGCATCAATGATTTGAGAATAAAGCTTAGGAGTGTTTTGTCCAAAACACAGCAACATGAAACAGATGTGCAAAATTAGTATCAAATTTGTCTTGATTCAGAAGTCGATGCCGTAGTGTCAAGTATTCCTGGCCATGATATTAATGCTGCGTTCGGATACTCAACTCTGAGTGCACTGTGTAACTCCACACGCACAAAATCATTTGGGAACAACCAAAACATGCTGTGCATAGAGTTAACACAGTGCTCTCCGAGTTCAGTATCCGAACGCAGCATAACTAGACTGTAGTATTAGGTATGATGCAACAAGAAGTGAAATATTACATCAGATAAAAATAAACATACAGAATTCTTTATTCGTTTTTAAACAATGTTAAATGATTATAAAATTTTCTAATCCTATTCTCCCTCTCTGATGCCAGTTTTGCAAAATAATGTAACCTAATATTAATGTAAGTTTGAATGATAACATCAATCAATTGATTCCTATGATTATTTAGAACAGTTTGATTTAACATATGTTGCTGCATTGCAAAAGAACTAAAAATATTACTATCAACTAAAAATTTGGTTTGGCAAGCTAAATACAATTTTATATTATTCTTTACAAATATACATGCCTCATTTTGACGACAAACACGCTCACAAAGTAAACAGAGACGATGAACGTCTTTTGATGCCTTCGTAAGGCCTCCCCTATCCTTTATGTTTATTAGTAGTGAAGAAGAGTCTTTTGATACAATGTCATTCAAGCATATTTCACAGTCTAAACCTTTTCTCACTTTTCTTACCACAAATCCGGACATATAACCCACTACGTCATTAATGTATGGATTTAGACCAAAACTATCATGATAGGCATGATCTAAAGTTATATCGTCGTGATCAATTTCTAGCGTGCTTGTATCAATTAAATAGTCTACGGGTTCTCTAACATGCGCGGATGTTACATGCAAAATAGTGACCGATTGATAATCTATACAATTTCCAAATTGTGATCCCCATACTTCATGCCGCACTAGCATGCGCTTATAGATACGTAAGAACTGTAGCGCAGTGGGGTTGTTGCTGTTACCACCATAGCTTCTAACAGCAGAAAAAAATACCTCTAAATGGTCTTGACTTAATTTATAAGATAATAAATATGTCATTGAGGTTTTTTGTATTAATGTTTTATAAATGTCTATAAGATTAGTTAAACATATGATTATTCCCAAAAATCCTGTCTTCCTAGTAGAATTAATAAGTAACATATTATCGCTAGTCTTCAATTGAGCTATATACTTAATACAACCATTTATGTACTGAATATAAGCTTCACAAGTTGTTTGAGACATACATTGGTTAAACTCTTTTTTCGAAAATTTATTTCTACTGTTTAATAAATCAAACGCATTATTGATAATTTCGCAAAAATATGCAGTGCTTTCCGCACCTTGAAACTCGGGCAATTTTATTTGCTTTTCACAATATAATAATGCACTTGCTACACTTGAACTTAATGTTTGTGCAGCAAGTTTCACATTCATTTTTTCATTTTTAAAATTGATATGTCTGTTACTTAATTTATTTGCTGCATGAAGTCCTTCTCTCTCTTGGTAATTTTGCAATTTGCTTAAAAAGTCCCACTTGATTAAATTACCGGCCGGATCTTGTATTGTATTTTTGTCACAAAATGTATTTCTAATTAATTTTAACATGTGGCACGCGTCCCACATAACATAAATCTTTTCCTTTGTAGTGGGATGATATATGTACCTACGGTTTAAATGTCTGTCCATATTTAAAACAAGCCCCTAACTCTGTGCACATAGCAATATTTACAGCTGCACCATCAAATGTCAATGAATATATTTTTACATTGCTTTCATGACACAGTTTCAAACAATGTTGAATTAAATTTGAACGCTGTTGTGCATCTAACGAGCTTATTAAAAAATAACCCACTGGTATCTTCCAATTACTGTTTAATGACACTAACATCAAAACTAATACATTTCTTGCTTCTGGAAGATAATCATCCTCATTACAATAATTTGTACCAATATGCACAAACCCATGAAATTGTTTCCCATCCCATTCAACTTTTTGCATAATCGCCATTTCATCTACCACTAAATTACATATGACATTATTATTTTTACTATGTAATTGCAAAACATCAAAGGCTTCTTTAGTAAATCCTGGTTTGGCATCTACTACTGTGTACCACTTCCGCAACGTTGCAGGGTGTGGCAGTACATTTTGAAATGTTTTCCGTACATAATTATAAGCTTTGGAGGAATAAAACTGTAAAGTTAAGGCAAAAGCACGGAGACTAGGAGAGTATTTTTTTGTTGTCGGATTTTGTAACTTCCTTGTCACAATTTGCTGCAACGCATCAGATGACAAATTCTATAAGAAGTTTTGTTATTTTGTTTGTAAAAGTAATAGGTAGCACTATACCATAAGTAGATCTTGAGTATTATTTGTAATTAACTTCTTGTTTCTTAAATGAATCAGCAAACTATTCATATTAGTGACTTTTAACTGGAGCCGCTTATTTTTTTGCTTCAGTGCTTTAATTTCTAGCCGTTGATTTTTAATTGTGGTAACAGCAGAGAACCAAAAACGTTTCCTGCGTCTTGGCGACTCCAAATCTTCTACACGAACGTCACCTATGTATCTTGCATTGTAAATTCTTCTTCTCTTAGTGGGAATTGGGTATAGACATCTGCAATGGAATGTAATAGATATAGAGCTTCTAATAATCAGTTCTTTACTTGCCTTTGGTCACTAGTTGATGTAGATGGCTCACATTCTTTAGAAGTTACATCAACGGCAGCTACCATCACAGTATTGAACCTTGATTCACCACTTGTATTAGCATTTACTATATTTACAAAATCTGTGCTAGCTCAAGAAAACCATATTAAAATAATACTGATTTTATGGTTCTTTCAGTTGAAGTAATAGGGAACTTGAGGAATGTTTTATACGGATTGCATTTTTTAAAACTAAAGCTCCCCAAGGCCAGGGGTCCACCTGATCGGCCCGACCAAAATCGAACCAATGTTAAGTAAAGCGTGTTTACTGACATGATTTCTGTCGGCACAGTGTTTACAATCTACCGATGCAAGTTGTGCCTCAATATCACATGCACGATCTTTATCATTAGTTTCAACAGACCATTTGGAATGAGCTTATCACAAACGTAAACCCAAAATATGGTGGACATCTATAAT
Organism: Photinus pyralis; assembly: GCF_008802855.1. NCBI lineage: Eukaryota > Metazoa > Arthropoda > Insecta > Coleoptera > Lampyridae > Photinus > Photinus pyralis. The sequence goes on from NW_022170249.1 coordinate 5,515,775, forward strand.
CACGGTTTTAGTTGTATCAATCCCAAATGGCTACAAGTGTTGATCGGGCTAACTCGTCGAGCCGATCCGGTGGACACTCCACCTTACAACGACTACAAAAATTGATAAAGCTGCTTAAATGTACAAAATAGACATGTAGCTCCACTAAATTTACTTACGATGTGGAAGGTGCTTTAGTCACACTTATTATATTGCTTGTGTCAATATTTTCATTACTTTGAGTGGATGCAGAGGATTGGATTACATTTGCGTTGCTGCTGAAGATGAAGGATTTTCCCAATTGAAATGATTTAGATCTGAAATAATGACCTTTTTAAAAGACACTTAGTTACCGTAGTCAACTTACGATTTCACGATTCTTGTCATATTTTGTGATGGTACAGCGGTCGATTTTAATAAGCGACTACCTGTAGTGTTGTACACTTGAAAATCTTCAATGGTAAAATGTTTAGAGCACAATTTAGCCTGTTTCGGAATAGTACCAGGTAGTTTACATGCTTGCAGCCACAGTGAACGAGAATCTTGGTTCTTTGGAAATCTAATCACATTAAAAAGCTTTTATTTATGAAAAGATAAGTATAATTATATTGGAATATTTAGTTAAGTAATACAAAGATTAATATGCCTGTGCTATTTTTAGGTTATAAATAATTTACTCACCCATGAAACGAAATAGAGCTTCCTTTTACGTAAGGTTCGTTACACAATGCGCAAATCATTATAAAACGATTATGAATATGTAAAAATCCAATACGTACGACACAAATAACATAAAGAAAATTAATATCTATTAATGCACGTCACTGATTAAGTTGTCAGAAACACGACAGGTGGGTGATTTATGCGCAAGTACGTTGAAAATTGTGAAAAAGAAATTGTCTATCTTTGTCACAAATGATGGCACAAAATTTTGAGCGTTTGCTTCATCTAGGGAGTATGTATGATCGAAGATAAGCACACACAGGAAAAATATAAAACGGCATAAAATTATTCTAAAGTAGAAATATCCAGTACTGCAAACAGAAATAAATCTTTGACATTAGCAGTTAATGACACTTCCAACAGTTTAGATGGCAACAGAAACTACCAGCTTGCAAAATTCGCCACTCGTTTTATGTTTCAGCGTAATACTGACTCGTGTTTTAACCAATCACACTGAAGGTCAAAGCTTCCCTATACTTTTTACCGCTACCTTCTTAAAATGAATACAGGTATAGGACCTCTTGAACTGACGAATCTCAAACATAAAATATTATTATGGCCCACTTTTCTTCTTTAAAGTATGGTTCAGAGTAATCCAAAGCTTTCTAGTTTTAGTGTCCTTCACAGAGTTCAGTGGCTCAATGTCTTTGCGGAACTCGTTAAACCCCTGCCACAGTATCACACCATTTTAACTCTTTCCAAGGCCTTCTAAGCTTAATCGAAACTCGCCCATTTTCTGGAAAGCCTTATACACGAGTCGCAGATTGCATTCAAGGTACAGTTGATAGCTTTCCAGATCTCTCTGAACCTGAAAATTCCCAAATAACATTTAAGAGACTGTGGAAAACGTTAGGGCCTCTGGAAAGCTGAAAAACCCTTCCAAGAGTCTACAAGTATTCAGAGCATTTAAGAGCTTTAGTCATTTTCCATAGCAGACCAACTCCAATTCAATGTGACTTATTGCGATGACCTTAAGAATATGATTTTAGACTTTATTTTACATAATATTAACAAGTTCCCTAAAAAGCACAAGCCCTGTATACAAGAATCAATGCGTAATGTATCGTTAACATTCCAAAACAAGTTAAATAATAAAATATACAGACATTTCCTTCTAAACAATTTATAAATGTAGCTAGATATTATAAATAATTTAATGAAGCTTACATATGTATTAGATATCATTTAAAATTCGCAAATACGATTAAACTATTAAAAAATAACATTCAATATTGTATGTAAACTAAACATTCTAACTACTCATGTAGCACCAAATTAGCTCAATAAATGCCTTTAAGCTGTATACACTTGCTTTTTTATCTACATTAACCAGGTAGTTAACCAGATTTAGATGAAGTTAAAACTACTAGAGGCACACAACCTACGAAACGTGGTAGGTTTCTAGTTATTCCAAATTTAAGGCCACACATTCGAAATGTACATTTCCATAACATTAACAATATATGAGTACAATTTTGCTAAATTAAAGGTCTTTAGTTAAATGTTAAAAAATTATTGCCGGGTGACCTTTGAAATTAATATTTAATGATAGAATACAAGATTATATAAGCGAATGTTAATAAATTATGACACATAGTGAACATCACATTCTAAACCCACTTATAATTGATAAAATTACCTCCTCATAAATTAAGATTTAAATATTGCTAAAACGAAAGTAAAGCTAATTGAAAATGAAGCGTGAAGAAATAAAAAAGTTACATGAAATTTTTCTTAGCACAATCGGGACATATAATATCATCCGCATCAGTAATAAAACCACGTCCGACAAGGCTCGTACGGCAATTGGCGCAATAAAAGCAATCGTTGTGCCAATGCCTGTCCTCGAACGATATAAACTTCGTACCTCCGATACCAGTAATTGGCTTATTACAAGACGTGCATCTCTTAGCAAACAGTTCGCCGAAACATTCGGCGCAGTACGGCTTGTCATCTCGACTGGTAAAGCGAGCGCCGGCCAAGCTGGTATTGCAGTTGGTGCACGTGAAGCATTCTCTATGCCACGGTTCGTTCTTGTAAGTTACACCTCCGCTTGTAATCACCTAAAAAAGATTGTAATTTAAATGTGACAAACAATTTCAGTTCGAGTACTACCTTATTGCACTTGATGCAACGAGTGGCGTACTTATCCTCGTAGCACTTGGCGCAGTAAATTTCCTGCTCCCTCGGAATGAAGCTCTGGGTTCCAATGGGAGTTTTACAGACGTTACAACAGAAACACTTCTCGTGCCACTGCCTTGTTTTATATTCCATCTTCTTAGTTCCTAAAACAAAATGGCCACATTTTATTCTGCTGTTAATAGTAAATAGATGAATAGGCAGTTGCATCATTAAAATCTGAAATAAACTTCTGTTAATTTTTTCTTGTATTTTGAATTTTTGAACATAACATTAATGTATTTGCCAATGTTTTAACCAAAAAAATGGTAAGGTACCTAGTCGTCAGGAAAGTAAGCACATTTTTGGTGTTACAGATCAACAAAATTTTAATGCTATAGAGTAATTACGCTACTAAAAATAACGGCAAGCATCCAGAATAAATTTACTCAGTATGCCCTATAACGCTAAGTTTTAAAAAAAACTATCCAAATAGGTAGGGAGTAAATAATGGATAAGAAATGGTTGTGTTTAGGATGTAATCCTGTTGTGTAATTCAATCCTAGATACATTAGAAAACAGTTGTTATAGTTTCCATAATTAGTTTTAAAACCAATAAACCCTTTACAATGGGCCATATGAATAAAAGGAAGCAAATGCTTATACTTACAAAATTCAAAGTAAATACTCGTAACTGCCCCTTCATACTGGTCTGTTTAGCAGCGCTGCACTGCGTCCTGTCCTGCTGCTCAGCAGCGCTGCTAAATCGCCCAGTGTGAAGGAGCAATTACGAGTATTTACTTTGAATTTCGCAAGTATAAGCATTTGCTTCCTTTTATTCATATGGGCCAATAAAGCGGGTATTTAATTGATCCAAAAATTGAATCAATAATATACTATGTGTGCTATTTTTTACTATTTACTCTCTAGACTGTATGGCACAAAAAAGTAATGATGCAATGACTAATAAAAGAAATCGGATTATTATAATTGTTTAATAAAAACCAGTTATAATGAACAGACATAATTTTGTTAATTAATTCATAAACAAGGAAAGTTCAAATGTGAATCTTTTTTACAATTAATTACGACATGTGACCCCCCACTTCTTACTGTGTTTGTTGATTAGGTATAATTAGGTATATTTAATTATGAGATTGATTGATAGTTGATTAAAACGTACGCACTTGAAATGATGACTTTAATTTTTATAGCACGGTTTTAGGTCTGCAATTACATTTTTTTGGTAAATCGTTTTAGAATAATTAAATAAAGGCCATACAAATGAGCACAGCATTCTGAGGAATAGGATTTAAATTTTGATGAGAAATAACAATTTAATTATAGGTTATTTGGCCTTGCTCGATTTTATTATTTGACATAGACCTAGAAATTAATCTAATCTAGTCTAATTAGATATTTAACAAGCAGGACGAATATTGCAGTTTAAATGCACGTCCCGATACCGTTTTTCCCCCACATCTGAACTACTCCAATAAAGTTAGTTCACAAAGCTGCTCATAAGCAATACCAGGTCTGATTCAAATGTTTCAATTCTTACCAATGTAGTTTCATAAGAGAAGCGTCCTCTCTAGACTAGTTTGCCCATATCCATTACAAGGAGGCTGACTCTCTTATTAATGATTTTCTCTTTAGTCAAACCCTTTCTCGCAGATAAATTGTGTACAAAATGAATGGATGAGGACAGGAACCAAAATGTTCCATCCATGAATAACAAGACGACTTGACAACCCAGCTTGACTCTTAAGACCACCCGACTTTAACTCACTGACCCAATTTGAAGCGTTGACCCTACATGCCCGCCAAGTCATCTTAACCCGCGCACTGTATTTAACTTATTAGAATCCTGATCAATTTAAATAAGTTCTCCTCAGTGAATGATATCGACATTTTTCACAATCCCCTAAATGTAAATCAAATTAAATCTTAAGCCCTAATGTATAGGAAAAAAACGGAAAAATCACCACGTTAGTATAGCACGCTAGGGGATGGCGCCCATATGTCGCCGACCCCACGTCATGTAGCCCCTTCCCTAATTTTGTTAATTAATTAGATCTTCTAATTTTGTTAATTAATTAGATCTTAAGCCCTAATGTATAGGAAAAAAACTCAAAAATCACCACGTTAGCACGCTAGGGGATGGCACCCATATGTAGCCGACCCCACGTCATGTAGCCCCTTTAAACGCAACACCCTGTATATCTTGAAGTCAATTGTTTGCCATTTTTTTCCTGATTACATTAAGATATCTTTTTTTTTTATTTTAGCAATGAAAACCTTATTTTTTTACTGTTTTTAAATTTAAATAGTAAACGATGTTGTTTTGTTTATTGTATCCATGGTAATTAAGACAGCTGATACCAATCAATAAAAATTGTTAATGATACAAACATGTCATTTCAAACAACATGATAAAATATGTCATAGCCGCGTATATGCCCATTTATTAGAAAAATGAAATTTTGGACGTATAACTTTATTACGCTGTTATGTACGTCGGGACAGAAGAGCGTATGATTCATTAGCTTAATAAATTTAAAAAAATTTTTTAAATAATACAAAATACAGTGCGTTTGAGATAAGAGGGCCACCTCAATTTTATATTTATGTCTTATATATTTGGAAAGAGCAATTAATTTCCTGTACAACAACATAACATATGGATATGGTTGATATACAAAAAATGCAAGTCCGTTCTGCACATACGCGCACATAGTTTTCAACATGGACTCTACGTTTGTCTTAGAGTTAACATTTCACAAAATATTGAATATACTTTGGGCCTTATCAAGCGCAATAGCCAGATTCGAATTAAAGGTTTTGTAGGTCCTATACCATTGGTTCCCATTAGCCACAACGTAATAAAATGCGGCCATGTTGCGTATTTAAAAAAATAGTTAAGCATACATATTATGTTGTATAGAAATTTAGTAATTTGTACATCGTAAAGTAGCTTTCGAATTAACGTGACGGTTATGCTTTTTTTATATTATTAATTTGTACGGACGATTCGTTGTCGATCAAGATTATGATTTTGTTTAGTTAACGTCAATTGAATTATTGATTCTTATTGAGTATTAATTACGGTTTGTAGTATTCGAGTACCCGAATATCAAACGCGTTTTCACGCTCATGCAATTTGCGCAAATTGACTTGTGCATGCCATTTTGTGCAAGTAAATTGGTGCATGAAAACGAAAATTGTTTACTTGCGCAAGCCAGAAAATTTGGCTTGAGTAAAATCTGGATGGCCAGATAATTTGCACGTGGTTGGTGCAAATGCATGAACGTGTAAACGACACACCAATTCGACGCATGCGTAGTAGTCGAGTAAAATTAGACTAATATTTGCTCAAACCTAGAACAAATTCGGGACAAGCAACCGATGTCCGAAATTAGTAGTACCAATAATGCTCTTTAACATACTAAAAGTCCCCATATGTCCGAGGTGCGGAACATCCTGAAAATTGCGCCGCCATCTTGGATTTTCATGTTTTTTGCTAATAACTTTGTTATTATTATTTTTTTCGGAAAAAGTTAGGAAAGGGAATTTGTGAAGCTTTAAAATACGAACCCAATGCTTCTTTATTTCTCGAAATCGATTGGAAACTAAGGGAGTTATGATTTTTTTATTGTATAATATATATCACTATACACGAATAACTTCGCGAATAATTCGATTTATCCGATAGGCGAAATTCATTGGAACTTTATAGACCAAAGAGTCAAAGACTAATTAGGTATTCTTTATCGGTTCAACAATTTTCAGTCCAAATTTTAGTTTACCGCCCCCTCCTGGGTAATATTTTCAAATAACTACCGAATGGATGAGCTTCTCAAACAAGGAGAAGCATTTATATTGAAGTGGTACGGTGCCAAAAAATGCAAAACGCTCGATGACTACCGGTACATCAAGTACAACCAAGTCGTGGCAAGGCAGAATCTCATTACCAATTTCGAGCTAGCAACATTACCTTCTACATCGCATGCTGCTAGATTACATTTGAGACGGGTGTATCTACAGGTCCAGAATTGGATGGGTGAGGAATTGAACCCTAAAGAATTTGGCTGATTTACGAATCAAAACAATGTCTTGGAGCCCGTAAGAATGGAAAAACCCTGTGGACTGGATCTCATTTTGAAAATGCTGTTTTGCGGTTGGAAAGAATCGTGTTCTAATTTTTGTAGGAAGTCGGGGCTCAAATGCACTGCATGTTGCAGGAATCCCGCCTTCATTTTTTATTTCTGATCCACAAAGTACATTAAAAATAAAAAGACCCGTGTGTCTTCAATTTTTATTTGCGAGTAAAATAAACCCAAAATAAATTATTGAAAAGCTGTGTTTTTAGTCCGAATTTGAAACGCTTCAGACTAAATACGTCACAAACCTACAACCAATCACGTAGAAGTGAGCTGGCAACCTTCGCGAGGGTCTGACGTTTGTCACTTTTGACGTTTTGAGAGGGATGTTTAACTGCATCTAGCACGAAAGTGACAAGTGCCTGTGACAGATGACGCAAGTTACAAATGCCATTCTCCTGCAATATTGCCAAGTCGTTATGTCATCTGAATGGTTCTAGGAGCTGATTGGTCGGGCTTATTACGTCACAGAGCCCGCCACAATCATATCGTTTTGAATAAACCTTTTAAAACCGCACATGTTCATTATTTTATTGCTAATCAGCCTCTATTTTTAAATAAACTTTTACTGTCCAAAAAAATGATTTATGGTTTCAGGTACACGCTTATTAAATTAGAACTGCGGAATTCAACTATACTGTAAACCCCCATTGTACTGGAAATTTTTGCGGCAACAGCTTAGACCCAGAAAGTGATGATGCTGAACCTTAACCCTAAATTGTCCATTGCAAACAAATATACGTTAATCATGCATCGTTTAGTTTTTTAATTAGTTAAGATCAATCTACTTATACAGAGAAAAGGGGGATGAAGCGAGGGCAATCGGGCGGGGAGGGCGGGAGGAGGGGGAAGTAAGGGTAGGGGGGGATATCACACATATCTCCGCTCATGTCTGGGGGAGGGAGGAGTGTTGCTCTGTCGTATAGTAGGTATACACAGCGAATGCTGTATAGTGCGATTATTGATGCAATAAAAAAATCATAACTCCCTTAGTTTTCAATCGATTTCGAGAAATTAAGAAGCATTGGATTTGTATTTTAAAGCTTCACAAATTCCCTTTCCTGACTTTTTCCGACAAAAATAATAATAACAAAGTTATTAGCAAAAAACATGAAAATCCAAGATGGCGGCTCAATTTTCAGGATGTTCCGCACCTCGGAGGTATGGGGACTTTTAGTATGTTACAGAGCATTATTGGTACTACTAATTTCGGGCATCGCTTGCTTGTCCCGAATTTGTTCTAGGTTGAACTCTAATTTTACTCGACTATAGACGGTGAATAATAATAAACAGAATTGCTGTTCCGACGTGCACGTGGCTTTAATAGCCTGTGTTGTACGTTATTTTGTGTTTTGTTTGTGATAATAATGTCAAAGAAAGAAAAAGAGTTCATGGTACAGTTTATTGAGCTTTATAAATTCTTTCCTTGTCTTTGGAAAGTTAAATCCAAGCAGTACAGCGATAGAAACGACGAAAGCCACAGGCGTATGATAATCTGATTGAAAAAAATTAAAAAATGCGCACACTTGAAGAGAGTGCAAATAGGGAAACTGTGATCAAGAAAATAAATTCCTTGAGAACGACATACAGGAAAGAATGACAATCTGAACTGTACTGTGGACAAATTTGTGCACCAACGTGAAAATGGATGCATGAGTTCAGTGAATTTGCACAAATTAGCATGCACAAGTCAATTTGCGCAAATTGCATGAGCGTGAAAACGCAATATTTAGGTGCCATGCTATTCACTGCCCTTCTTGTTTTTTTATGTTTTTAACTGTTACAGACAAGGCAAAAAGCGTACTTCTAAGCTCGGAAAGGTTGTTTGGACTTGTACTTGAAAGGCCTGTTTTGATACTGATAATAATTTTACAGACTACGAGTTGCTCCCTTTTTTTTTGCAAAAAAATTAAGTTAAATTTCAACGTTGACATTTCAGATCCAGATATTACAGTGTCCTATTTGTAATATTTTGAGATCATTTATGAAATTACACTCGATTATGACCACTATTATTGTTTATGTTCTACCCTGTCAATTATTTTATTTCTTTAGCCTATCAAGACCAAATCAAAGATCTGTTAATCTGCCTTGTTCCCACTGTCGGTAAGTATTCTCTTTTGAAATTTACTAAAGACTAAGTAGCTATTCCATAGACGAGGGTCGTGCATTTTGCAAAAATTAAAATGTGCCACACTAACATTTGCCCGTCCGTCCGTCCACGTTAGTGTCTCAGTACTGCAGTCAGTTCATTTATTGATCAATTTCGCCGGGAAAACGGCAAAATAAATCGTATGCTCTTCTCATCTTAATGATTATTTACAGGTGCTGTTGTACGACCTATTGCGTGACTTATTTGAAATATCTGCGGTATATCGGCAGTTAAAATTCCATCTGTCACTAAAAAATGCCAAGAGAAGTGTAATTATTCTTGGAATAATTCTTTGATTTATCCAATTATCGAATGAAGCTCTGTACCTCTTGAGATGTATCTAATTGCGTCGCGGTCACTAACGAACGCATCTTTTTATTGTGGAAATGAACTAATCGGCATATATTATGATTCATAAGTATTTATAAATATATTTTTTTTTTCGGTTTGGGAGGATATTGGGAGGTAACCTTGACATTATTGTACTACTATCCTGTGCCACCTTCGTGGGTCGCGTGACCACAATGCATCAACGAAATTTCATTTATTATTTATATCGGGAGTGGTTTCATTTGACACCTGGGCCCATCCGAAATAATTACAATGGGCAATTTAATTATATTTTTTGGAGCGGACTGTATGAGCAATAAATTGTCGCGCTATTCCCGTAAAAGTATAACGTGCATATTAGGTGCTATTTACTCATCCTGTTGCTGTAATTAAACGTAAATTGAAACCACAACATATTACCAAATATGGAAGAAGTCCGTTAACCTTTTCCACATGACACATATAACTACATCCCGATTAGGCGTTACGCTACTTCCATCACATGGGACTTATTTTCAAAAATTGTGCGGAAGTTTAGCGGAAAGTAGTAATACTCAAAGTGAGTTATTTTAATTGGTCGCGTAAATTTTTCGGCGTATCCGTAATCCGTAAAAAAAAATGAAATCCCACCTAAAGGCAGTAATTTAGCATCTCCCATTAAACACTCATCTCCCAAGCAGCACGCGAATGTCTTTTTCTCCCCAGGCAAGTCCATCGACAAAATAGCCACATCCTCGTTGCGTTCTCTTGCGCGCCGAATTCGGTCCTCACCAACAGTCTTCGTTCGCAGATTAAGCGACTTTAACTGATCACTTAAAACGCCCGCCATTATATCCGCAAACTCATCACAATGAACCAAACACACCCCGAACGTCAAAACGCGCACGAAATCAACTTTTCAAATAATTATTATTATGCGGTCTCCTCACGGCGATGTCTTTAAAAGAACTACGTTGGTCGGTACCAGGCAAAACTAAATCGAATAAACATTACAAGCCTTGCAAGGCTGAATTGAACTGA
>NW_022170249.1:5526356-5528376 GCF_008802855.1 Photinus pyralis
AAAAATTTCATTTGACTGGGAAGAAAAATCGTGCGGTTCTGTGTTTAGTCAACGCTTTTGAAATGAAAATATTATTTTTTTTTAAATTCCGATGTACAAAGATCATAAACAGAGTGGGTAGAAGGAAAAACCGCATCGTCCTTATCTATTAGCAAATGATAACGCAACGCTCAAAGCTGATAAACAAAAGGGAATTTCCCAAAATTTTACGTACATACGTTATTAAAAAATCTTATACCTTTTTTTAAAATTTAAATATTGCATCAGACACCGCTGCCGGTACCTACAACTCGAAAAAGTACCTGCCCATGTGGTGATAAGTATGATGCAATAAAATGTGTTTTTACATTGCCCAAATCAAACGTGAGCAATAGAGGTACCATTTCGGGTACCATAATTACACCTGCAATTCGGGACATGCTGTCAGCACCTAGAAATCATAACCAAGAAATTTGGTTCCGGTTCAAATCGAAATAAACGTTTGTCTTGCATCATACAATAGGGCCTACTTTTAATTCAGTGCTTGCATATTGGAATCTTCCAATTTATGGAATTGTAATTATGCTTTGAATGTCTACGTGTCGTGTTCTTTTTTGTTGTAATTTACAAACGCTTGATAAATGTTGATTTAACATAAGAAAAATTGTATACCTTTTTGTCATTCGATAAATTGAGTTCTTTCACGGCGTTGAGACACTCGGACACATCACTCATTTTTATTAATACTGAAAACAATTTCTATTCACCAAACTTCCTTAGCCGGCTAAAGATTTCAATGTAATGACGTTTTTTCGTACTTTAGCTCGTTTTTTTGTTACACGAAAGGGGACACCAGATGGAAGCAGCTACTACAGGTAGATGATTTCCGGAGAGGTTCCGGTTTTAATTAATGTTATATCCGAACTACAGAGGGCGGCAGCAGGTTCAAATTCAGTTTAAAAGCGCATGCAATTAATATTATAATCAAATTTGCAAAAAAACGAAGAGAATAGTCAGAGCTGGGCAGTATTCGATTTTGTAAATACTTTTTAATATTCAAATCCTTAAAAGAATTGAAATACTTTGCAATTAAATACTTTTATGGAAGCAGTATTTGTATTATTGTAACTCAAATACTTTCACAAATAATTAGTATTCGAATACTTCACAAAGTATTTGGATACTTCGTAAAGTATTCGAATACTTCGCAAGGTATTTGAAGACCTTGAGAAGTATTCCAATACTTCGCATAGTATTTGTTTTCTTATTAATTTTGGTGCGTAGAATCCAAAACAATTCGTACTTTTTGGATCAGACTTCTCAATAAAAAGTTTTAGACTAGAAACCAATGTCGAAAAAAAATTCAAAGGGTTGTAACTTTGGAACTAGTAGCCCAATCTTGGAACTGTTTGAAATTATGGATTCTACAGGCCACATTCTATAAGAAAATTTATTTTCCGGGTCGTTCTGAGACAATTTTTTTTTCCGGCTTCAAAAAAAGGCAGTGTATAACCTTCCTTTTTAACCAAAAATCGACTACACCAAAATTTCTCGGGAAAACACTTTTTCTTATTAATTTTGGTGTGTAGAATCCAAAACAATTCGTACTTTTTCGATCAGACCTCTCAATAAAAAGTTATAGACTAGAAACCAATATAGAAAAAAATTCAAAGGGCTGTAACTTTTGAACTAGTTGTCCAATCTTGGAACTGTTTGAAATTATGGATTCTACAGGCCACATTCTATAAGAAATTTTTTTTCCGGGTTTATCTGAGACAACTTTTTTTTCGTGCCTCAAAAAAAGGCAGTGTAAAACCTTCCTTTTTTACCAAAAATCGACTGCACCAAGATTTCTCGGGAAAACACTTTTTCTTATTATTTTTGGTGCGTAGAATCCAAAATAATTCGTACTTTTTCGATCAGACTTCTGAATAAAAAGTTATAGACTAGAAACCAATGTCAAAAAAAAATTCAAAGGGCTGTAACTTTTGAACTAGTAGCCCAATCCTGGAACTGTTTGAAATTATGGATTCTACAGGCC
>NW_022170249.1:5528476-5577710 GCF_008802855.1 Photinus pyralis
TATTGTATAACATTCTGTAGCTATCAAAATCGGGCATGTTAAACAGCGTCAGGTCTTGTACTAACAAATAATTCGAGATGAAACAATTCAAAATTTACATAATCCTCTTCGCGTCTTTTAAAGACGCTTACTGGACATGTTCTTAGTTAACCAAATCAAAAAGTCGACATTCTTCTCTTCACGCTCCTTTTGCTTGCCTCAATTTCAAACTAAACGTGTTATAAATAATTATTAGCTTGTTTTCCGCTACACTATCTAATCTAAATGCGACAATCTCGTGTTTGGTTAAACTACTTTTAGTCATAAAAAAACTGGCGCAAAATTTCACTTCATACTCTTTTGCGTGTTTTGGTATAAAATGAGACTGGTTATTATTTATTTATTTATTTATTTAAGTAGTTATTATCCCTCTCTTGGTTCTGGCCCCTCAAAAGGACACATTTTCTACTACTGATTGGTGCTAGATATACAGGGTGTTACAACCGAGGGTTCAACGTGTTTCTTTGAAAGCCACCCCCAAAGAAGTGGTGAAATTTGCATTTCTTCTTTAATTTTATTCTCAGCAACCATAATTTTGTGCAAGTGACTAGTGAGGTCTTCAACCCCATGTAAATGTAATGAAGTCCGTTACAATTGCCAAGGTAAAGAGAATCTTTTACTTTTAAGTGGTTAGCGAAATTAACGAAGCGACAAAATTTTATGATGTGACGAGGCTATTTCTGCAAGACATAATCCACTATTACAAACAATTTAGGTAAAATAGATTGGTGGATACAATTACCTTTAATACATTGTAATTACATACAATCTACCATAACGCTTATTGATTCATTCATATATGAAATATGTCATTTCATGGTGAATAAATGTCAATTAATTTGTTTGAGTATCGAATGAAGTTAATGAAAGTTGAATCAAGATCGTAAGTAGTCGTACATAGACAATTGGGAAGGAAACGAAATAGAATAAAATTGATTATCTCAAGCAACAAGGTAAATGGAAAATTACTATCGTCCTTTTTGAGTGGCGCAATGGATGTGGTAGGTTCCTTCCAAGAATATGGAGCTGTGGGGTAAATGACACCGAAGATGAATAAAACGATCAGAGAAAATTTAAATGCGTTGCAAATTATAGTAGCTATATAATTCACCAATACACTACGTCCTGTTAAAATTCGCACGTAAAACGCCATAAATGAATCACAGAAACGATGTCCACTGCAGTTGATGGTCTGTAATAATAAAGCATACCTACCCTTCCGTCACAGAATTATGAAAGCAGGGAATGTCATCTACAATAGAAACAAAAAAGATCTGATGATCTTTATGGAACCCAAGAGATAAGGATTACTTATACGCCGTATGGGGTATACGCACCACTGTGAACTCGTATTGCATTAATTTGATAAGTTTGAGCTGTTTTTTATTCAAATAGTACGAGAGTTTGTAGAATTTGTTACCGTCACCGGTTGTTGTATTTTTATGTTTTGTATCTTCAAACATTGCATTTGTATTTTCGTCTTATGATCTACGAGTATTATTATCATTTTACACTGATGAAGCATTGTAGTGTTAACTTTTTTGTTTCTTTTCAAACATTCATATTATGTTGACCAGAACTGACCATGTCATATGTGCACTTACACACAAATTCGATTTCAATGTAATTTGCCATAAGTGGGCCGTTATTTATATGAAATTATGAAAAATTGCACTAACTATTAGTTGCATAGCAACTAGTTCTTATAACTGGGATGTGATCGAATTATATTTAAAATAAATTGTTCGAACGTCTTCCATGCATACAGGAAACTATTTTTAGTTAACTTAGTGGAATGGCTACTGGTATGGGCGGGCGAATATTAAACCTCTTTGAAGATAAAGCGCGCGAGTATCCCAACAATTTCGATAATAGCTATTTTGGTGGTTATTGGAATTATACACTATACAGGACCTTCAAACTTAAGTCGGTACTATTGTTAACTTCGTTATTAGAAGTGATATAAGGTCGATTAAATTAGAAACTACTGTGTTTTTTTACGTTAATAACAATTGTTAAAACAGAAGAACAATTCACAGTCGACAAAAACGAACTTTTTCCTAATGAAACACCCTGTAGACGATATCCTCACTAGGTAGAGAATTACATTGTCAGTAAAAGTTGTCATATTGGTCTGAAGTCAAAAATAGGGAAGATATTGTAGCGACCATTCCAGGAATCTCGATAGGCATCGAGGCACCATGAAGAATAAGTCATTGGCGATAAGGAACGACGGCGGATGTGACGTAAGAGATGTTTAGTGTTTGCGTTAGAATATTCTGAAAGACTCAAAAACAATTGTCGTTTACTATATAAGCAAATTGTAGCGCATTTCAGTCAGTTCTACTTATATGCGCTTGTTATAAATTAATCGATCTTAAGACTACCTAATGAATTTGTTGTTAATTAATTGTTATAAATAAACGATGTAATTAAATTTACATTACAATATTGACAATTTTTAAATTTAATCAACGAGGATTGGGTTCAGAAACAAGGCTAAGGGTGGTGTACTGGCATATGGAATAATCACCAGTTTACGAAGGTCTTATGTTAGTTGCAGGGAAATGAACATTATACCCCTCCCCCCAGACCTCCCGGTGGCGTGGTGCTACGTACCCTCCAAAAACAAAACCTTCCGCGCTCTCGTGGCCTTTTTTGACTAAAGAGAACATCATCGACCTCTCCTTTCTTTTGAAATAGTCATCAGAGCAGGGTTTTTGAGTAGAACATAGCACCGGGGGGTCTGGGGAGTATGGAATACCCCTCAGTTTACGAGGCCTTATGTTATGTAGGGAAATGAACGCTGAAAGTATCTTTTCGGGGGGGATTCCAAACCCCCCAAGTCTCGTATTACGTTTTTTTCCAAAAACAAAACCATCCACGCTCTCATGGCTATTTTTGAAGTAAGGAAACACCATCGGCCCCCCTTTCTTCATTATTCATTATATCATTCTATTATCGGAGCAGAGCGCGCTCCAAGTTTTGTATGAGAACATAGCACCGGGGGGTCTCAGGAGTATGTAATGCACCCCCCTCCCCGTGTACGAAGATCTTATGTTACTTGTAGGGAAATGAACGTTGAAACTTATTCTTTCCTGGGGGTTATTGCATACTAGTTTTAAGCTCGAAAGCCATTACCAACACCCCACGCCACGTCACCGACACAAGAAAGTTTTGCACCGTGTAAATTATGTATGGTATTTATGGAATAACCCCCCCCCCCCGCCCTCCGTTTACGACAGTCTTATGTTAATTATCGTAGACTAAAGGAAAGATCATCGACCTCTCATTTCTTCTAAAATAATGATCAGAGCAAGAAGGGCTCTGGCGGACATAGCACGGGGGGTATGGAATACCCCACAGTGTACGAAGGTCTTCTGTTACTTGAACGTTGAATGTTTACTGTCCTAGGCTGGAAACGCACCGGGCGCAACAATTTGGTTCACAACGTCTCGCTTATAGTGGTGCCAAGTCAAACTTTTGAAAAGGGATGGGGGATGGGGGTTAAACACACGTTCTACTCTTCATGGTATTCTAATGAACGGACCCATCGAAATGAACTTTCCTGCGGGATTCCTTTTTTTTACTTTCATGGTATTCTAATTAAAGGTGTCAACAAAAGGAGCCCGTCTTTCTTACCAAATGGGGGGGGGGGGGGGGCTATAATGAAAGGAATTAATTTCTATCAGTCATAGGTATTCCCCTTATCGGTTATAATTCCTTATATCTCCAGAGCGGATTGTCGGAGAAGGATGTTCACAAAGGGCGGTTGGGACGTCTCACGTCTGAACGAAATATATCAATTGGTGATATCAAAACTTTCGAAACGAATATGTCGAAAACTGTTTGTCGGAGTTGAGTACTCACGAAGGCAAAATGAATCGTCTGAACGAGACATACTTTTTGGTGTGGGGGGGGGGGGAGAGGTGAAGTCGGAGCGAAACGAAGTGTCGGAAGAGGGCACTCATAAAGGGCAAGTGGAATGTCTGGACAAGACACATCTACTGGTGTTGTCAACATTTTCAGTACAGTACTCTCAAAGGACGGAAAGTTGTTCTAAACGAGACACATCTTCTGGCGGAGTGAAAACTTAATTGTGAATATCCGGAAAATGTTTGAGAAACGTACCTACAAAAGGAAAATAGTTATTTGTACAACTAGAGAAGAAAGTGAAGTTTTTCAACTCGAGTTCAAAGTTTAACACATGAGCGTAGCGAGTGTGTCAATTGAACGAGTTGAAAAACACTTTCTACTCAAGTTTTACACATAAGTTTTTCTGGAACTACAATAAAAATGGAAAAATTATCGTATGCAATAATGAAGTTTCACACATAGCAATCTAGATACAGGTATGTTTCAATTTTAATTTAATTTTAAATTATTAAGATTAACGCAGCAATTGTTTATTACTTTCCTCACTAGAGAGGAAAATCACACTTTCTTCATCCCTTTTTAAAGACGAAAGTATACTTGTTTGTAAAGTAGTTTCAGAAAAACAATATTTTGCAGAATTTCTGTAAGTACCTGACTCTTCTTGCAATATATGCGTAGATTTTGAACGTATGCCACGCGGCCTTTTAATGTTATTGTGTCCTCTCCTTATAACACACCTTATCACTAAGATATTTCGATTTTAAAAAATGCCCTTTATCTGCACAAGATTTGTGCACAATTTATGCTTGTTTTGTGAAGATTAGTTAACAAATAGTTAACTTACGGTGAAAAAAAGCGGAGCCGAGTGATGCTCCTGCGTTTATTGGGTGAACCCAAAACCTATCTGGTCTTCTTCTCTATCCATTTACACATTTAAAACATGTATAAACTGTGCACAGATAAAGCGCATTTTTTAACCGAAATAGCTTTTGTTTTATCACCAATGGATATATTTCTTGCAGACGTCTCAATCGCCCTTTCTGAGTACTCTCTTCCGACAATCCGTCCTTGAGGTATAAGGGAATATACCCGATCACGATAAGAAGTCGAGGAGGAGGGCTGTGGTTGGTAGAAATAATTCCTTTCGTTGAGACCTATCATTAGAGTACCAGTTGTCGTATGTAAAAGCTATGCACGTTTTACTTTCAAAAACAGAATCTCAGGAAATAATTCGGGGAGGGGGGACCTTTTAGACAGTGAAATTTTATGGCCCTCTGGCACACTTTCAAGGTATAGGCTACCTACCGCAAAAAATTCCAGGACTCTAGGACCATTCCCCTAGAAGTAGTTCAAAACGGTAGAAGTGGGTCCGGACGGACGAACCGACGGACAAAACGCAAAAAATAGCACATTTTTTTAATTCTTAAAAAATGCGCTAAAAATGTGATATAATGGAATATTACATCGTGTTCCATTAGAAAAAAGTGGGTAATCAGCGTAAAATAAATAATATACTACATTATACTCGTAGTTCTCTAATTTAATTCTCTAATTTAATCTTGGATCTCTTCTAATTACCAAGTTGGCAATAGTGCCCACTTAAGTTTGAAGACCCTGCATGGGAATAAGGATTTATATTTTCATATATTAGGGCATGATGTTATTCGGATCCCATTGATATTCATTAGAAAATTGTGGTTAATGACACGTTTAATAACACTTGAAAAATCAAATGATTAAATTACCAAACAGAAGGATTCAAAATTCGACCAGAAATAGTAAATCGAAGAGATTGCAACTATTCGAGTGCACAATATAAACAATTACAATTTCCAAATGCAAAGGATTAAACAATTGCGAATTTTTGAGAGATATTTTTTTGGTAGCTTTAGTTAAACGTTTCTGGGAAAGTGAAATAGGTAGGTTTTAAAAAAATTGGACTTGGGAATTACTCTGAAGGCCGAATCAATGTAAAATATCTTTAAATTCCGGAAGTAGTTAGTAACTTCGTTATTTTAAATGACCACCCCTATTTTTTATTGTACTTTTTGATTCTACGTGAAATTTCAGTTCTTTTGATACCCACATGTCGAGATCTACCATTTATAGTTATGATTTATGGTTATTTTGACTTTAACAAAAAAATGTTCCAAAACCCACTCGTGGGTATTGCCGCGTAACACAAAGTATTGAAACGATGCGTTGCCATCGAAAGCACACAAAATGTCGAATCTGCATATTGAAGCACGTCCACGTCCAGAGAAAGAGAGGAGTTAAATAAGTAAAATAAAGTTTCAAAGAAATATCTCCATAAATAAGAAAGTTGGCATTGCGCAGTCACTGCGCATGCCCACACATAATTTTTACCATGTGCGAAATGTTTGCCTTTACTAGAAGCAGCTGTGGTTCAAATTCCAAAGAAATATCCCCATACATAAGAAAGTTGGCAATTGTGCAGTTACGGCGCATGCACTGCGCAATGCCAACACATAATTTTTACTGTGTGTGAAATGTTTGGCTTTACTAGGAGAATCTGTGATTAAAATTGCAAAGAAATATCTACATAAATGCGAAAGTTGCCATTGCGCAGTCACTGCGCATGCCTCCACATAATTTTTACCATATGCGAAATGTTTACCTTTACTAGAAGGGTCTGTGGTTAAAATTTCAAAGAAATATCTCCATAAATGAGAAAGTTGGCATTCCGCAGTCACTGCGCATGCCCACACATAATTTTTACCATATGCGAAATGTTTACCTTTACTAGAAGCGTCTGTGGTTAAAATTTCAAAGAAATATCTCCATAAATAAGAAATTTGGCATTGCGCAGTCTGCGCAAAATATGGAGTTAAATGAAACTGATCGAAATGGGCAAATATAGACCATAACAGCTATCAATTAGCGAAAACCCGAAGTCTCTAGGTGGCCCAGGGGCCGAGATCTCGATGGAACGGACGGACGGACGGACGGAAACACGAGCACATAAGCTTTACCTCAACTTCGTTGTGTTACGCTAAAAAATGGGGGATGCAGACGATACCTTGATAAAATGATAATTGACTACTGGAAAACGGTTCTAGTTATGGTAACCCAACTAAAAACCAGGACAAAGTTCAATTGCAGAAAAATGATTCCAGAGAAATGTGATTATGGTTAATTTGGATACGTCTATGAATCAGACTAATAAAAATTATACGGAGGTAATCAAAAATTTTTCAGAAAAAAATAAAAATCTGAATAGGCCATTACCTTGTATTTCAGCATAACTTTGAATTCTGAACAAGTAAGATGTGAGACTTGCTCCACCACGTATATAAATTACCGTAATTTATTACCCCTGTTTAATTCAATAAGAAGAACTGGCATAAAGCGAATCGGTGCTTGGCTGTTACCGAAGAGTCGTAAGTGAAGAAATGCGGAAGGATCACCCTTTACTCGCAATTAAAGATCAACGGTCGGCGTTTCTCCAACCTATTCAAGACGTGCGAATGAATAATGACTGCAAATAGTAAAGCGACCATTAAACGCTATGTTACATCAGCATCGGTATCGCTAATAATTGTTTATATACGCGTACAATGTTTTGTATCAAATACATTTTTTAAACACCGTGGAAATTGCACTAATTGGTTTCGTGGTGACAACTTTTGATGCAATTAATCATAGAAATTATTAGTATTTTAAACTAATTAAAAATTATAGTGCACGTTCGCTTTCCATATGCGTTTTCTGTAGTAAAAACTGTTGGCAATTAAAAGAAAACTCATCCGGATGCTTTAGATGCTTATCTAATTACCTACGTTTCTTTAACTGTTAAGTTAATTGCTACTAATTTTCTAATATTTTAAAACTATTTTAATTTGTAATTACGCGTATTTACTAGAAGTAGGTAAGTTGGTGTTTAACTAGTGTAATAACCTCAATTTATCCTATCGTTTCCAATCAAAGTCCCAAATTTTTATGGACGTGGTGGATTCTAAGAAATCATTATCTCAGATGAAAAATTTAAACATTTATAGTGTTTTTAAGATTTTTGACGATGTATAGTAGTTTTAATCGAATCGATAGTATCGCGGGTTTCTTAGTAAAATATAGAAAAGGTTCGCGTTTGGAAAATCGTAGCTACTGCTACCAACACGATCAATGTTTGTGTTTGGAACGTAAAATATAACAACGCGAGTTCCGGTAGTTATCGTTAAACAAGAAAAAAATTGTAGTAAATAAATTATAACATTAAAGTGTATTTTTTTTGTTTATGTAAAATTAAAGGTTTCATTGAATCTTTAAGAAACAATCATCGTAATTTTATATTTGATTAATGTTTCAAAATTAATTCAGAAATTTTGATTTCGAAAAGAAAAAGAAGTTCAATCCCTTTTACTGCAAAAGCCTGTTGCAATGCAATGTTTTATTGGTATTATAAGTAAGTGGGGAATCTGTTTGAGTTTCGTATTTAAATGTTGCATCATGTTAGGTACGTAAAAACACTACATCGACTTTAATTAGACGGATAGACGAAAATCAATGATAAATAATCGTGTTTTTATAGAATCCTAAAAACTGTTCGACAATCACGTTGACTTTCTCTCCGTTATTGTCTACTTTTATTAAATTAATTTTTTGCGTTCACCTTAATTATCCCGATCGTTAACTTTTTATATCGGATTACTCCAATTATCGATTTTTTTAACAAAACAATGTTAATGAAGGATGTTTGAAACTTTTAAGGACTTTAATTAGAAGTATAAACAAAGTATTTCGGACGTGGTTAATTTTAACCGAATGAAGACATTAAAACCTCGAAAAAAGTAACCTAAATACGTGCCCGTAGTTTAGATGTTAACTCTGTATAATATTTATAATTTCCTCCTCAATTAAAATCAATCATAAATTACAAACTGCCTACTTTGAAGAAGCCACAAGCCGAATGAAATTGCACATTTCCGAAAGCAATTTAGTGAAAAGTTTATATTTCCAGTGTTACTGTTAAAGGAGAGGAAAGTTTACTACTATTACTTTCAGATTGTATTTCAAGGTGTACAGAACAATATCTTGAAACTTAACCTTTCTAAGACAGAGTATGACCTTATTGTTTTCTTCGTGTGTAATTGCTTACTAGTTGTTTAAGTGGCACAACTTGATGGACCGATCTTCAATTCTACCACGGTTTAATTTGCATGAAGTATAATACCCAGCGGTCACCGTAAAAACCCTCATTATTTTTTTGTTAAATATTCTCGTAATTATAGTCATCGGTTTATTGCCCATTAATTATATACCTGTTTAACATAAATGCTTCCATTTAAATTCCATATATCATTTTCGTTGACCGAAAGCTTCTTTTCGTTATTTAATATTTTACGAATCGATGGATTTCAATTTATTATTTTTATACATTGTGAAAGTTAAAAACAGTTGTCCTTTATAATTTATATACTTCTCTAGTGGACTTTAAATTTCATAGTCTTTAATAAGATATTATTCCAATCATTATCCCTTAATTTATTAGACTTAAATGTGTAGCCCACAAAATTGTAGGATGCACAGTACTGGTGCCGTGTATAAAGGGTGGCTTACTTATCGTACACAGTTACAATGCCGGCAGAATGTGTTTACTCCGTGGTCAAATGTCCATAACTTTTGATTGAGAAGTCCGATCGAAAAAGTACGAATTGTTTTGGATTCTACGCACCAAAATTAATACGAAAAAGTGTTTTCCCGAGAAATTTTGGTGTAGTCGATTTTTGGTAAAAAAGGAAGGTTATACACTGCCTTTTTTTGAGCCCCGAAAAAAATTGTCTCAGATCGACCCGGAAAAAAAATTTTCTTATAGAATGTGGCCTGTAGAATCCATAATTTCAAACAGTTCCAAGATTGGGCTACTAGTTCAAAAGTTACAGCCCTTTGAATTTTCTTTCGAAATTGGTTTCTAGTCTATAACTTTTGATTGAGAAGTCTGATCGAAAAAGTACGAATTGTTTTGGATTCTACGCACCAAAATTAATAAGAAAAAGTGTTTTCCCGAGAAATTTTGGTGTAGTCGATTTTTGGTAAAAAAGGAAGGTTATACACTGCCTTTTTTTGAGGCCCGAAAAAAAAATTGTCTCAGATCGACCCGGAAAAAAAATTTTCTTATAGAATGTGGCCTGTAGAATCCATAATTTCAAACAGTTCCAAGATTGGGCTACTAGTTCAAAAGTTACAGCCCTTTGAATTTTTTTTCGAAATTGGTTTCTAGTCTATAACTTTTGATTGAGAAGTCTGATCGAAAAAGTACGAATTGTTTTGGATTCTACGCACCAAAATTAATAAGAAAAAGTGTTTTCCCGAGAAATTTTGGTGTAGTCGATTTTTGGTAAAAAAGGAAGGTTATACACTGCCTTTTTTTGAGCCCCGAAAAAAAAATTGTCTCAGATCGACCCGGAAAAAAAATTTTCTTATAGAATGTGGCCTGTAGAATCCATAATTTCAAACAGTTCCAAGATTGGGCTACTAGTTCAAAAGTTACAGCCCTTTGAATTTTCTTTCGAAATTGGTTTCTAGTCTATAACTTTTGATTGAGAAGTCTGATCGAAAAAGTACGAATTGTTTTGGATTCTACGCACCAAAATTAATAAGAAAAAGTGTTTTCCCGAGAAATTTTGGTGCAGTCGATTTTTGGTAAAAAAGGAAGGTTATACACTGCTTTTTTTGAGGCCCACAAAAAAAAATTGTCTCAGATCGACCCGGAAAAAAATTTTCTTATAGAATGTGGCCTGTAGAATCCATAATTTCAAACAGTTCCAAGATTGGGCTACTAGTTCAAAAGTTACAGCCCTTTGAATTTTTTTTCGAAATTGGTTTCTAGTCTATAACTTTTGATTGAGAAGTCTGATCGAAAAAGTACGAATTGATTTGGATTCTACGCACCAAAATTAATAAGAAAAAGTGTTTTCCCGAGAAATTTTGGTGTAGTCGATTTTTGGTAAAAAAGGAAGGTTATACACTGCCTTTTTTTGAGCCCGAAAAAAAAATTGTCTCAGATCGACCCGGAAAAAAAAATTTTCTTATAGAATGTGGCCTGTAGAATCCATAATTTCAAACAGTTCCAAGATTGGGCTACTAGTTCAAAAGTTACAGCCCTTTGAATTTTCTTTCGAAATTGGTTTCTAGTCTATAACTTTTGATTGAGAAGTCTGATCGAAAAAGTACGAATTGTTTTGGATTCTACGCACTAAAATTAATAAGAAAAAGTGTTTTCCCGAGAAATTTTGGTGCAGTCGATTTTTGGTAAAAAAGGAAGGTTTATACACTGCCTTTTTTTGAACCCCGAAAAAAAAATTGTCTCAGATCGACCCGGAAAAAAATTTTCTTATAGAATGTGGCCTGTAAAATCCATAATTTCAAACAGTTCCAAGATTGGGCTACTAGTTCAAAAGTTACAGCCCTTTGAATTTTCTTTCGAAATGGGTTTCTAGTCTATAACTTTTGATTGAGAAGTCTAATCGAAAAAGTACGAATTGTTTTGGATTCTACGCACCAAAATTTATAAGAAAAAGTGTTTTCCCGAGAAATTTTGGTGTAGTCGATTTTTGGTAAAAAAGGAAGGTTATACACTGCCTTTTTTGAGCCCCGAAAAAAAAATTGTCTCAGATCGACCCGAAAAAAAATTTTCTTATAGAATGTGGCCTGTAGAATCCATAATTTCAAACAGTTCCAAGATTGGGCTACTAGTTCAAAAGTTACAGCCCTTTGAATTTTTTTTCGAAATTGGTTTCTAGTCATAACTTTTGATTGAGAAGTCTGATCGAAAAAGTACGAATTGTTTTGGATTCTACGCACCAAAATTAATAAGAAAAAGTGTTTCCCGAGAAATTTTGGTGTAGTCGATTTTTGGTAAAAAAGGAAGGTTATACACTGCCTTTTTTTGAGCCCCGAAAAAAAAATTGTCTCAGATCGACACGGAAAAAAAATTTTCTTATAGAATGTGGCCTGTAGAATCCATAATTTCAAACAGTTCCAAGATTGGGCTACTAGTTCAAAAGTTACAGCCCTTTGAAATTTCTTTCGAAATTGGTTTCTAGTCTATAACTTTTGATTGAGAAGTCTGATCGAAAAAGTACGAATTGTTTTGGATTCTACGCACCCAAATTAATAAGAAAAAGTGGTTTCCCGAGAAATTTTGGTGTAGTCGATTTTTGGTAAAAAAGGAAGGTTATACACTGCCTTTTTTTGAGCCCCGAAAAAAAAATTGTCTGAGATCGACCCGGAAAAAAATTTACTTATAGAATGTGGCCTGTAGAATCCATAATTTCAAACAGTTCCAAGATTGGGCTACTAGTTCAAAAGTTACAGCCCTTTGAATTTTTTTTCGAAATTGGTTTCTAGTCTATAACTTTTGATTGAGAAGTTTGATCGAAAAAGTACGAATTGTTTTGGATTCTACGCACCAAAATTAATAAGAAAAAGTCTTTTCCCGAGAAATTTTGGGTCGATTTTTGGCAAAAAAGGAAGTGTACCTATACACTACCTTTTTTTAAGGCCCGAAGAAAAAATTGTCTCAGATCGACCCGGAAAAAAAATTGTCTTATAGAATGTGGCCTGTAGAATCCATAATTTCAAACAGTTCCAAGATTGGGCTACTAGTTCAAAAGTTACAGCCTTTGAATTTTCTTTCGAAATTGGTTTCTTGTCTAACTTTTGATTGAGAAGTCGGATCGAAAAAGTACGAATTGATTTCGATTCTACGCACCCAAATTAATAGAAAAAGTGTTTTCCCGAGAAATTTTGGTGTAGTCGATTTTTGGTAAAAAAGGAAGGTTATACACTGCCTTTTTTTGAGCCCCGAAAAAAAATTCTCAGATCGACCCGGAAAAAAAATTTTCTTATAGAATGTGGCCTGTAGAATCCACAATTTCAAACAGTTCCAAGATTAGGCTACTAGTTCAAAAGTTACAGCNAGGTGCTGACACCAGCGAGTTGGGTTTCCTTCCTTCATCATATCTTTATATGGTTGTCAACGACGTTAGTGGTGTCGAGGGCTTATGAAAAGATAAAAGTCAATAAATAATCTCGTAAGGCAGTGTAGGCATAAATATTTTCTTCAAACTGTGTGGGCTCACGAATGGTATCAATAATGTTTTGCAGCCTTGGCTAGACCCACGGACCTCTTCAAAAGTTTAAGAGGTGCGTCGCCAGACCGCTTAGATGAATTGCATCTGATATCCGTCGATACAATCCTCGTATCTCGAAGGAATTCACTAATGCATTTTTATATAGCTGTCAGTAGAAAGTGAGCCAATTTTCTGCTTTAATTTTAATGGGCACCCATCGGTAAGCTTGCCACTGTTGAACTCATTGTACTATGAATCACCCTGTACATGTTAAATTTCATGGCAACGTCGCTTATGTAATGGGAAAGTTAAAAAAATCAATGCTTAGTTGTCAGTTCTCAGTTATCATTTACTTTCTGTTGATTGTTGTGTTCATTTTTGTTGTAAATTATTATAAACATTTAAATATTTCATTCAACTCAATGCATTTAAACGCAGATATATCTAGTGCTCTTCAGTTATTAGAAGATATTAAACAAACAGTAGAAGATTTAGATGACCTCAAACTTCAAGCAAACACAAACCAAGATCTCAATTTATTAATTTCAGTATTAGAGAATCCAATATTTAGAAGTATAGTGACAGTTCAAGACTCCCTAAGCGAGTTAAATCAACAGTTGGGACAGCATCCCTCCATATTGCCCGTCGATTTCGATATAACTCCATCAGGCGAATTAGCCATAAACGTTCCTCCGGGTGGTGAACTGTATGATCCCGGTTATGGGGAGGATTTCCATCACTCGCAAGATTTTGACGAGCAAAGGGTGCCGTCAGCACCGGTTTCTCCCAGTTCACCTCAAGTGCACAACTTCAATGTCTCGGACGATAAAATACTTTTAGTGGACGGAAAACAATTAGATCCTAACATATCACATCAAGAGGTAGTTAGATGTTAAATAAAAAAACACCTTTATGCACTTTCCATTTTAGGCATTGCGTATTTTACAAAAAGCTCAAGGTTTGACGATCGTTCCAAGGACAGATGAAGAAAATGTCCATAGATCTCCATCTGCCGTTAGCGATTCCTCTAAGGCAGGCTCGGATATGTTGCTAAGTACGGAATGGGCTCAGGTGGAGGGTATTGATTTAGTGAATGACGGTACCGGGCTTGGTTTTGGCATAGTTGGTGTCCGAACGATGGGAGTCGTGGTAAAGACTATTTTACCTGGGGGAGTTGCTGACCGTGATGGTAGATTGCAAAGTGGAGATCATATTTTACAGGTGAATATTGTGCAACTAATCATTCCGTATGTTTTTTTGATTCTGATTCTTGACATGTGCCTTCTATGTGCTTTATTAGAGGGACTCACTGAAGGGGTTGCAACATTAGGAATTATTTTCTATAATGATCGAATTTTCAGGGAATCAATTCTTGGTTAGTGTGGAGATATTCTTGCGCTATGTGCGACATTTTTAATCCCACTGACTCATCTCGAATTTTGTGAATACCCTGAGACGACTTTAATTGAGTTCATTCTGATGGGACAGGAATTGATGGAAAGCTATTCCTTTACCAAGACCGTGAGGATAGAAGCATTTCATCCCAACTTTTTAATTTTCAGTTTTTGGTAATCAAATTTGTTTGAGGTTTTCCCCAAAGAAATTGAGCCATATAACTGCGATGGAGATGGTAAATGAAAGTGGGGTAATCAGGTTTGACGCAAGTCTAGAAGTCATTGTTGGTTTTGTTATCAAAACTGCATCAGTTCTTGGTTAAACAATTTAGGAAAGTTGAACATTTATTTGTTACTTTTTTTGCAACTGAATTTTATAAATCTTTGTTTCTCCTGTTGTTTGTTTTCTTTTTCTCTACAGGCTGTAAGGTTTCATCTTCAGTTTAGCTTCTTGCTTGAAAAGGCAAAAATTAAATTTCAGGTAATAATTTATGGAGAGGCATATTCAAAAAAATTCTTGTAAAAGTAGGTTAAAACCACAGTAGTGGGTTTAGATGTGCAGGACAGACAAAACACAATAGCATAATTTTTATTTCTAGAACATGCTGCATAAAATAATGAATAAACCCATATAGGTACACCCTTTACCTCTGATCTCCTCTTAAAATTTGAAATGAATTTGAAAAAAGTCTAATGTTTTGGTTTGATTGAACCTCGGATTGAACTCTGAATAAATACGCATGTGAATTTAGTGGATTGAAAATATAGGCGATCAAATTCCACTTCTTTTTACACATTCCTGGATGTAAAACATTGGTTTCACTCATAAATAGAAGTACAAACAAATGCAATGCCTACTTTTATCGAAAACGTACCAGTTCTTATCGCCAAACATACTTTCGTTCACGTTCGCTATGAAGCGGAACATGTGGAAATGTTAACCAAAATACAAATTCGAAAAATTTTTTAATTCTAAAGCGGCTACCCGTAAAATAATGATAAAGAAGTTAAAAATTGCACAAATCAACTTTGGTGAAATTGTATTACTTCTAGTATTCTATTATACGCTTCTCAACAATATACACTATTTCACAATTCAACTTTATTTATGGTAACACAACTTTAATCTTTACAGATTAAAACTTCCACTATTGACTAGTTTTTAATTTCCCCTAAAATGTAAATTGAAACAATTGAAAGTGACATTAAGTCGCAGGGTTAGACATGCGCCCTCAATTCACCATTTTGTTATTTTTTAATTGGGGATTTCGGTTAATTATTATCGATCTAAAAACATTGTTTAGAATGTGTTATACCGTCTCATATACTTTGCGGTTCACATTTTAAAGAACTCTAGCGACCTGGGGAATTCAATAAGAACCGTTTGTTTCAGCCGGCATCCGCGTGCTGTCCTGCAATGGTAAGGGAAATTGTTCAGAATCTCACTTTTTTGTATTTTCAAACACATTGTATAGGTTGTGAGACATTTGAAATTAGTTTCAAATGTACAAAAGGCACTCCATGTTGCCAGACCAATATGGGCACATTAGGTAATCTTATTAGATTTAAATAATTAGTGTATTTGTCTTTCCCAAAGTTAAAATAAATATTAATTGCTCTGGTTTGATTGAACTGGGAAAATACCCATATGACCTTAGTTGGTTGAATATTTAGTGAAGTCCCGGTAATTCGAGTTAGATGGGACTGAAGGTACCTTGGATTGTGAAAAACTTGAATTATACATTAAATATTCATTTCGCGTCGCGTCGTGCCATTATACTATTATGGGCTATAACAACTTTTTTAGCACCGTCAGAAAGTTGAGAAAAATTTACCAAGCTTTTGTTAAAATTATTTGTTGATATCTTTGAAAATAAATGGACGCCAAAGTATTCTCGAAAGAGACATTTTTCGGTTTTTTGCCATAATTCGGGAAAATTAATCACCATACAATTTTGCAGAAATTTGCCCCAAACGGCTTTGTTTCTCTTACGGTTTCCCCATAATGAAAAAAAACTCATCCTGTAATTTTTTTATTAAATACGTGTGTAGTAACAGCACTTTTTATTTTTTAATCGGAATAGGGGGGGGAGGCGTGAGATAATATTAGATTTATGAAAGGGGGCGCCATGGAAATCAGTTTGAGACCCACTGATTCAAAGAATTTTCCTCTAATTTTTATATTTTAATAATAATAATTCATTATTTTATTTACGAGATACGAAATCATTTATCATTTTGCATTGTCTGTCTGCCCATGTGCATGACACTTTGGCACAAGAAATGTCTGATCACTTTGAAAATCGGTACACATGTTCTTAAGGATATAAGAAAGGTCGTTTTTCAGCTACGTAGACTTATCGCCCCAAGCCCCAAAAACGAACTGGAAGATCGTTTGGTATTCATTGGTATTTGATTTTTTTTTATATAAAAAAATATCAAAATCGATATTCAGATTCAATTTTAGTGTGAAAACGTGCAAGCGCTTTGCTATATTTATTTATGAGATGCACAGTGAAAACGGAAAGTTTGACTTTTTTATATGTTATCATATCTTAACTACGAATGTAAAGCGGCATTTACAAGTTACTTGTACCACCTACTAGTACAAGTAACTAGCCTACCAGTGAGCTAGTAAATAATCTAGCGAGCTATTTACTTTCATACCTGGTCCACTGGTACCAGTAACTTACTATGTGGTTTAAATTGCATTACTAGCTGTCTTGCAAGTTGCTTGTCATTTGCCATACCAATCTAAGGTGGCGTTTGTGGCCTTGCCTGTTAACGAGCGATGGTTGCTAAAGGTTTAAGCTTGTGAATGAAGTTAATTTTGATAACAAATTATTATCATTTTGTGATAAAAATGCAAGATTATTATACAGAGTGGCCCATCGAGAAGTATACAGAGGGCTTTTAGGGTATTAAATTTAGAAATTTCGAAAAATCCTCGAACACGTCAATTTTGTATTCGAGGGGGACAACTTTTGAAATACAAATATCACGAACCCAAGTCTTCACCCCTCTACGTAGGGAGCTTATCCCCTAAAATTTTAAATGGAATCCTATAGCAAATGGCACATTATTTGAAGGCCAATTTAATCGTGATTACTAATCTGCTTTGCTTTTTAAATTCTATTGATTCGTATCGGAGATAATTCGCATTTGAAATGGTTTTTTCTAAAAAAACCAAAACAAATGTCAATCTAATCTAAGTCACCTTTATAAACATTTTATTTTGACCCTTCAATTTGTTTGTTAAACTTAAGTGAACCTGTCAGTTCTCCGAATCGAATCAATAGAATTTAAAAAGCAAAGCAGATTAGTAATCACGATTAAATTGGCTTTCAAATAATGTGCCATTTGCCATAGGATTCCATTTAAAATTTTAGGGGTTAAGCTCCCTACGTAGACGGGTGAAGACTTGGGTTCGCGATTTGTATTCCAAAAGTTGTCCCCCTCGAAGACAAAATTGACGTGTTCGAGGATTTTTCGAAATTTCTAAATTTAATACCCTAAAAGCCCTCTGTATACTTCTCGTTGGGCCACTCTGTATAGAAGTATTGGCAGAACGGATAAATAAGTTTGTAAATGCCACTTTTTTCGGTGAGAAGGATGGGGTCTTTTGTGTGAGACAGAAAGGATTTAACATTGTTGTCAGCTTGGAAGATTATGTTTATATTGTGTTTTTTGATATTTTCAAAGGCATTCGAGGATGAACCAATAAAGGGTAAACAATAGAAGGGGTGATTTTTTCCGGAACCCCCATTTCGAGCCAGAATGGACAACCAAATTTCATATTCCACAGCCGACCGAGCTTCTACAGTCCACAATTATTTAAAACTGAGTTAAAAAAATGAAGAGGACCTCACTTAACATATGGTTGAACAGCCCACTTGCTTAAAAGAAGAACTTTTTCCTAAATACATAAACATCAAGACGAAGACCAACTCCACCAGAGCCCAAAATGCTATCATCACAAACACTCAAAAACCTTAAGAAACTTAATTTTCATTCCCAACCTCAACCGAATACCCCTGCTTCTTTCTTCAACTTCCACTCCAATGTATCGAATTTAAGTTCTACCACCTTTGACAAAGAGGAGTTCCATCTCCTAAATTTGTGTCTAAAATATAACCCCTTCAAAGCTAATAAAAAAACAGTGGAAGAACTTAAACGCAATCTTGAATGTATCATACAGAGCCAGTTGCTTACATAAAATTACTAACTTAAGATTAACACCTGGAAAGCTCAACCGCCACATTCTTAAAACTTTAAAATCCATAAAAGCGGAAAGGCAAAGATAATAACCTTATTTTCACGAGTGACTACGTGGAAAAAGTCGAGAATTTCCTTAAAGGTGATGATTTCTCTGTTTCTAACATCAAATGCGAAAACTATAAGCTTCAATCAAAACTTCTTATTTTTACAATAATTTCTTGCACCATCCTGTATAAAATTTTTGTTTTACAGTTTCCTTTGCTAACCTCGGCGTCTTAACCTAACTTTTCACGTCTTCCACGTGCTAAGGTTCTTCTATTATTTTAACTTAATAATGTAATTTATTCAATCAATTCAACTTTGTCCCTCTTACAGTAAGTTTTTGCTATTTATTGTTATATAATTTGTAATTCAATTTTTTACATTCCGGCTTCACCGTATTACGTAAGTTTTTTAAAATGTAACTCAATTTTTAACATGTTTTAACCAACCCCCCAAGGGACCCTCGTGTGCAGTAATGTTTCTATATTAATCGTGTGGTTCCAACCAACCTGCCCTTAATTGGGTTTTAATTAAAATGCCAAAAACTCCGCCCGGCCCTTTATACGGTGTGTAAAGCGATGGGGTATACAAGAGGGAATTTTTTTTAAAATATTGATTTATGAAAAAATTTATTAAGTACCAATAACGTTTCGATAATCTAAAATTTATTTATAAAAATCTGGAAAAATAATAAAATTAATTTTTTTTTATTGAAAGTTATCATTCTACATTATAATCAAGATAGCGTATTGCTTTCAAACCACAAACAATCGAAACGTTATTGGTACTTTCAAAGCAAGCAAAAAATACTATGAAGAATAAATTTGTTTCATAAATCAATATTTAAAAAAAATCCCTCTTGTATATCTCATACACAGTGTATCTCCGTTTATTGTAAGTACTTATTAATAACTAATTTAAGATTACTTAAAGATCATTTTTAGCTTTTCGACACAAGTATTTTCAACTTTAAATTACTCTACTACCTGAATTATTATTAACCACAACCAAGCCTTTATTAAGTAGTCCTTTTAGTACAACTTTTATAATGTAACTTTACTCTAGTTTTTTACCTCACGATTATAGACAACTATTATTAAATTACATAGGGAAGGTATAATCCGTTAAATAATAATTTAAACATATGTCATATGTCTTGTTTTCTTTTCTTTTTTCGTATCTATTATAGTTTTCGCAAAAAAGTTAGAAAACCATAAACCAAGACAAAACTTCGGGATGAGGGGGGTACAACGTCAGGTGGAGGAGAGGGGAAAGTTGCCAGTTTTGAACACCACACCCAAAGGTATAAATAAATAAATAAATAAAGTTACGAAACTTTATTAATTTTGTTTGTGTAAACAACATAAAATGACCGTACTAGATAGTTATTGAGTTATTTTGCAATAAAACACAAATTTTTTGGTCAAACTGAAAAAAAAATACTTCCAGGGCGAATTTTTGGAGGAATTTTATATGGTATTGTTCATGACGATAAAACGATGCAATTGACGAAAAAAAAATCTTCCCTGGGAATTTTTTCGCCAAAAATATCTCTGACGCCTGGACTACATAGGATAATTTGGAATAAGTGATGTCACTTATTTAATTACCAGGTTTATGGCCAGTTGCACCGTCAAAATTAAGTATTAAGTTAAGCATACTTAAATGCTATAGCAACGATTGTCTTAATAATCGTTGCCATAGATTTTAAGTTCGACTAAACTTTATGCAAGGCTTAATTTTGTCGGTGCAACTGAGCATAAGTGTTCATATACGAGGATATCATCCAGGGCATGAAAACCCGCTACCACAATAACCCTACTGACCTCCGCACAGCACAACGCTATTTGCAGTGTCACCAAAATATATGATGATAAAGCTATTCAACCGTCTTCCACAAGAAGCCAAGAATCTGACCTCTCTTCGCCCATTTAAAAGATATTTAAAAAAAGTATCTCATTGACCACCCATTTTACAGTATCAAAGAATATCTCGCCAATTCATAAGGCGCCTTATGTACTTCAGCATTCCGCTATTGCACGTATTTGTTTGTCATCTTATTTATTTATTTTGTGACGTTCCTATACTCTTATATGTAGTCTACATGGAAAATAAAATGATTGATTGATTGATATTTTGACGCCAGATAACAAAAAATGTACAAACTGTTTTTTGGATTTTTTGGATGCAGTATTTTTGGTTTAGTATTTTTGGTTTAGTATTTCCCATACACCACATCGGAGAAATTGAAATCTAATAAAAGTAAGACGCATATCTACGAGTTTATTAGAATTGTATGTGTTAGAGTTAGATCATCAGACACAATTCCGACATTTTCGATTGATATGTAAAGAAATTCACGAAATTGTAAAAGTACCTGAACTCTTTACCTCGGTCAAAAGCATTGAAAGTTTTTCTCTGTATGTGCTTGATCTTCATCATAAAACTCATAAAGCTCATACAACATGAGAAGACGTGGTGATTTAGGTACTGATGTTATTTCGTATGTTAAATCACGCACAATTCCCTCCAGTGAGAGGTGTGTATGTTACGGTTAATGTTAATAATCGGCGAATGTACACATTCCCCGGGAAATGTACACATATCCCATAATTATGGGAAGGGAAACTTAGCCAACATCGTAGGAAAATATGTGCCTTCGGTTAATATGCACATTCACCGGAATTTTTACTTTTAACCGTAACATATACATCTGTCAAGACACATAAATTATAGCGAGTTCTCTTTCATTTAAATTTTCTTCGATCCTTATCGCAATCTTAATCGAAACGATTAGTCAATTATAAAAAGATGTATCTTTCTTTACTTAATTTGAAATCGTAGTTCCCGATTTTGAAATATGTACATACGGAAATCTGCATATTACCTACTTACTCGGAAATAGTTCAATTTGTGCTTTTGGATAAACTTGATATCCGATTGGTGGTAGTAAAATCAACTCGGAGATTTTGATTTACAAGAGAATTCTGTTCTTTTAAATTTTATGGTCGTAGCAGGGCACTGAAAATATGCAGATCACTTTTCGCATTTCTTAAATTCCGAATAAACGACATAAAAGCACCGCGTCTTAAAAGTCGGTTGCAACAGAATTAACGCAAGTTTTAAAGTATACGTCGGAACCGATAAAATCGAAATATTTCATCGAACATGCCCTGA
Organism: Photinus pyralis; assembly: GCF_008802855.1. NCBI lineage: Eukaryota > Metazoa > Arthropoda > Insecta > Coleoptera > Lampyridae > Photinus > Photinus pyralis. The sequence goes on from NW_022170249.1 coordinate 5,550,315, forward strand.
ACATAAAGTTTAGCTGTACGAAACATTGTTAATCGTCGATCTATGTTTTTTACGATGTAAAAATCAAGCATCGACATGATGAGAAATGGCTTGTTAATAAAATCATATTTTCGAGCTTTATGACCGAACGAAGCAGACTGCGTAAAGTATTATGTTAAGCTTAAGCAGATGCAAGAGATTTAACTCACCAACATTAGGTTGAACAATGTTATTAAAAAAGCATAATTAATGAACACGCGTTGGGCGCCATTGGAGGTAGTAACATAAATGAAAGAATTAAACAATTCTTGCGTGAAATTATTCTTAATTGTGCAAAAGCGTCCTGATGTCGAATTTTGAAAATACTACTTACTTCCAGAAAAGAAAAACTATGACAAGTTCCAATCCATTTAATCGCACTAAGTCCAGTAAAAAGCGCACTAAATATTTTCCGCGAGCGCGCAAAAAAGGGGGTTCGATTACGATCCTGATCCTCGAAGCGCGATATAATCGCAAGCGGTAGCTTTCGGTTCACCTCTCACGACAACTAGAAACCGAGTAAGCTATGGAAAGGACGAATAGCATAAAGAAGCCGCTTGCATGGTTAGTTTCGGAAGAGAGGAACTCGTAGTATCTCTCTCGCGCTTTTATTAATATAAAGCCAAAACTGAATCTCTTCTTTCACTATTTTGTTACACCCTTCTAACGTACAATTAGCAACGCTACAGTTGATTTAAAATTTTAGATGGTGGAGTTAGAGAAACTGCACCCAAACCTTTAATTTTGGCAGTCACCTTCTGGGGAGAGAAAAAATGCGATGTAATCGCCCACTTCCTACACTGTGAAGGTTTATAGTTTGTATAATGGGACAATTCTATTATTTGGGACTTCAATTATTTGCATATAACCCTGATTCAGTGGTACTTTCACCAAGAAGATTTATAAACCAACGGCGTCTGATTTTGCATTGTCTCATGGGCGTTAGTAAAAGCTCATCCCCAAGATTGACAGCTCTGAAGATATTCGAGCAATTTAATATAAATAAACTTTTAATTACCAACTTAAGCCTACTTAATTTTATTGCCTACCAACACACCCTCTCAATTAAGATAATTTAGATCTCCAAATGTCAATAAATCTAACTTATTCCGAAACATTTTCCCAAAAGATCATCCATCGCTCATAACAGATGCTGCATTTGCCCGATGTTTCTTTAACAATTGGAATACAGACGGAATTCGAATATTAAAATTAATCCATTAGTTAATCTAAGTTTCAGTAATTAATCAAACAAGGTAGTTTATTGGCGTTTCTGTATTAAAAACTCAACGGTCACAGAGCGTTTCCGATTTGTCACCTGTTTTTACGAACCTAGTAAATGTTGAGTTTCATGTTAGTTTGGTTCAGCCAAAAATAAAAATTTATAAAAAAGTGATTGTTAAAATACTCTCGGTCTTTTGTTTCCCTCACAACCTCAAGCTATAATCTAAAGCTTTTTTCCCTTGTATAACAAAATTGTGGCACTTCCAGTTGAACTGTAAGTGACCTTAAATTTCGAATTTTTAATGGTAATTTTTGTCTTTTACGCCTAATACTTTGTTCTTGGTACTTTATACGAAGTTGCACTACAGAAACTCATTTACTTACTACATTTATTACACCTCTGAAATTTACCGGTGTCACTCCAGAAGAAATGCTACTTACAGTCTTACTAGAAAACTAGTGCGAATTGTAATGGAATAAGAATATAAATATTGATTTGCGCATGACGTGACAATTAATTATTAATTAACTGATTAAGTAAAGCGTTGCGTGAAGTCAGTAATAATCGTAATGTAGTAGATATAGGTAGGTGTTGAGTTGTAAATAAAGTTTTAAGTCATCTTCACGAGTGGTTATTTTCCCTAAATGTTCTCTCCACCAGAGGGAACATTACATGGCGATCCTGCCTAAAAGTGTAAAATTATGTGATACGGATGTAGGACTAGAAAAATAAACCTCACAATGTGCAATTCACGAAGTGTTCAAAGAAACAGGAGCAAATTATCTTTGAAGCGGCTGGGTCAGGAAACAACAACGCGAACCAATCGAGCTCGGAAGGTTCCAAATTAGTCGAAATTGGCGTAGTAGTCATCATCGTCCTGCTGGTGGTAGCTGTATTATATGTGCTGTACATACGTAAAGTGCAAGAGAAGTTTAGAAAATCACATCCGAAGGGAAGTACGTCGCAGCCAGGAAATGCTACAGATTCCAGTTCGCCCAGCCAATTCGAGGTCTGAATCAGGCAACTGAACAATAGGTAAAATCAATGCCGTTTAAAAGAGTTATGCTAAATACAGAATTTTCAACATTTTTGGAAAAAGTTAGTGCTTTTAGAAATAATAGGAAAAAAGACAATAATGAGAGGCGACAAGATTTAGGGTTTAATAATAGGAAATTAGAAGAGCTAGGAGTGCTTATATTAGAATTTAACAAACTAAAGTTAAGGTTTTATGAGGAGCAGAAAAATATTTCAAAAGTTGAGGTCGAAAAATTACGACACTGTATAGGGTTAATAGGTGATATTTTAAACGAATCGCATTTATTAATAGACGATAGGTTAATTAATTAAAAAATCCAAAATGGGCGAGGCATTTTGTTTGAAAACTGCTTCCATTCTCTTACCGTGTATGGACGGGAAAGAGAGTACCACTCGACAACTCATAGATTCGAGCAAATTATATGCCAAATTATTAAAAGCGGAAGATCAAAAAGTTTTAATAGAATACATACTGAAAACACGTTTATCTGAGCAGGCGAAAGTTAGGCTGAATAGGTCATACGGAGACTTAGAGTCCTTGGTTGCCGACATTAGTGAAAATTTTATTACCAAAAAGTCCGCCACTGTTCTTGCCAACCAACTCCATAACGCTAAACAACAAAGTCAAACGGTTGAGCAATTTGCAGAAAATATTGAACAATTGTTAAGTGATCTATCATTAGCCCAAGCTGGAAACGACGACGATCTTTTAAAATCATTAATCACGGTTAACGAAAAAATTGCAATCAATTCCTTTTGTAACGGATTACGGAATCACGAGTTACGAACTATTGTCAAAGCCCGAAATTGTGCGAAACTAAAAGATGCAATAACAGTTGCGAAGGATGAGGAGGTAAATAAACCGTCAAATTCAAACTTTTTCATTTTAGTAGAAATAATTGGAAAGGTAACAAATTCGGTCAAAATCGCTATGAAAATAGGTGGTCTAATCAAACATCGCAATTTGCACAAAATAGAACAAATTACCAAAGGTACAATGCTCCGAAGAATCAGATGAATACGCATAAAAATTACACGCGTGCTAATAATCCTCATTATAGAAATTTCAATACTGTGCGGCAATATGGTAGATCCAATTTCACAAGTAATACTTCTGCAGGAAATAGCGGAAAAGTCAATGCCTTCAGCACTGAATCAACTGAAAATAGTAATAAGCCAAATAGGGAAACATTTTTTCGTTCCTAAAGAGAAATTAAATCACGTAGACGCCAGTAACATTGCTTTAAATTATTTACAAATCCCCTATGGTCACAGAAATTTAATATTTTTAATTGATAGCGGCGCCTCAATTAGCATATTTTTTTCAAAATCCTTAAATAAAGATGAACTTATACAAATAAATGATAATGTCCAAGTCAACGGAATTGCTGGTTCCACCAAAACAGATGGATCAGTTTATGTTCCATTACAAGTGGAGAATTTCAATATCGCTTACAAATTTTATATTCTTAACGAAAGTAACAAAAACTTTGATGGTATTTTAGGGTTAGATTTTCTTACTGCCTACAACGCTATAATTAATTATGAAAATTTTACAATATCCCTTTCTAATAAAACTCATGCAATCACAATACCCTTAGAATCGAATTATAATACAATAAGTTGCATTCCATCGAGGTGCGAAATTATTAAACATTTTTGGGTTGAAACTGAAGAGGAGTGCGTTATTCTTCCAAAAGAAATTTCCAAAGATATTTTCACTGCCGGAATCATAGTTAAACCAGATAATCATATGGTACCCGTACGATTTTTAAATACAAGCGATAGGGAGGTAATTTTAGTCCAGATGTGATTAAATTATCAAATTTTAACTTATATAACCTTGACACTAACGAGATATGCGTTGATAGAGTCGACAAATTATTAGGATTAATTAATTTTGACAAATTAAATAGGGAAGAATCTGATACAATCCAGAAAATATGCGCGAAATACGCCGACGTGTTTATTCTAGAAAATGATAAAGTTACCGTTACTAATGTGGCTAAAGCGGAAATTAACTTAAAACCTGAGGCACGTCCAACTTACATTAAACCATATCGATTACCAAACTCTCAAAAACACGAAGTTAACAAACAAATCGACCAATTGCTTAAGGATGGGATCATTGAAGAAAGTAAATCGGCTTGGTCATCACCCATTCTAATAGTTCCCAAAAATTTAGGTAATAATGAAGTCCAAAAATGGCGAATAGTCGTAGATTATCGTCAATTAAACAAAAATATTGAAGATGACAAGTTTCCACTTCCGAATATTACAGACATTTACGATGCACTAAGGAGGTGCTACGTATTTTTCACATTTAGATCTCACGCAAGGGTTTTATCAGGTAGAATTAGAGCCAACATCTAGAAAATATACAGCATTTTCCACTGCTAAAGGTCAATTCCAAATGAAACGTTTACCGATGGGATTAAAAATTAGTCCAAATTCATTTTCACGAATCATGACAATAGCATTATCGGGATTAAACTACGAATCGTGTTTTATTTATCTCGACGATCTTATCGTTTTCGGAAACAACTTGCAAAATCATAATCGAAATTTAGTTAAAGTGTTAGAACGATTAAGAAAAGTGAATCTCAAATTAAATCCGTTAAAGTGCGAATTTTTGAAAAAAGAACTTCTATATTTAGGTCATATTATTACGTCACACGGAATTTCTCCGGATCCAAGCAAAATTATCGCGTTGCAAAATTATCCAGTACCTAATAATGCCGAAGAAACTAAGAGGTTTGTAGCTTTTGCTAACTACTACCGTAAATTTATTCCAAACTTTGCAAAAATTGCAGCACCATTAAACCAATTAACGAGAAAAAATTTTAAATTTGTTTGGAGCAAAGAGTTCCCAGATTTTTCACCGGAAAGTCAGTTCATTTTAAAAACCGACGCCAGTGCGTTTGCATTAGGTGCGATCTTGTGCAATAGTAACGATAAGCCAGTTGCTTATGCAAGCAGAACATTAAACAAAGCGGAAACAAATTACTCAACTATCGAAAAAGAACTTTTAGCAATAGTATGGAGTGTCAATCATTTTAGACCCTACTTATTTGGTCGGAAATTTCAAATATTTACAGATCACAGGCCACTCGTATATTTATTTGGAAACAAGAATCCTTCATCTAGATTAACTAAGTTTCGTCTAACACTTGAAGAATATGATTTCACCATTAATTATGTAAAAGGTAGCGAAAATACCTCAGCCGATGCCTTATCAAGGATTAAATTAGAGTCCACAGATCTAAAAAGTTTATCACATGATATTTTTGCAGTGACTAGGTCCCAAACCAGAAATCTATTAACAAAATCGGAGTCGCGGGCGAATTTTAATAACGAAACTAATGAACGGACCGATCAACCGGACATTGTTGAATTATTAAAACGACCCAAGAATTCGGTAGAATTAAGAGCTTTAAATACCAAAGATGAAAATATAACTTTAACCAAAGGTGTAAGGCAAGTAGGAAATTTATTTTATTCACGACCATATTGTAATCAGTCTCATAATTGTCATTTTGAAGGATAAGGAAGTTGTATTTTACACACTTATTTTTTCAGGAGGGAGGAAAGTAGGTGTAAGGCAAGTAGGAAATTGATTTTATTCACGACCATATTGTAATCAGTCTCATAATTGTCATTTTGAAGGATAAGGAAGTTGTATTTTACACACTTATTTTTTCAGGAGGGAGGAAAGTAGATTCTCGAGGTTAGTAATATTCGATTCGAGGTTAGTAATATTCATTACCTACCTCGATTTAGTTAGTAGTATCCTAATAGATGGCGGCATGGCGCTGGCGCGATTGATGTAGGTACAAATTATACAAACCCACATTTTAAACACAACATTTTTATCTTTGTTATTTTTTGTAAGTTTTAATTACAAATAAACCAACAGTCGAAAAAGTTTAAAAAATGGGAAACGAAGCAACACAATTACACAATCAGAGTCCACAGATTACTTCCAAGTTTACTTGACTTGTGACTAACCTAATGTCAGTATGATCTGTGTTTCTTTTTCTTGTTTCATTTCATAACCTATAAATGTACAGCAGCATGCTCTCAATTCGAACAAAACCAAAAAAAAAGTGTTTAATAACTGACGGGTAAGTATAAGTATATAAAATGATTATGAACTCGAACTTGAATTAATAAAGTTAATTGTTACATTAGAGTTACCGCTATTATTAATCGTTACAATTAGCCCCTCTTTAGATTCCTCCGTAGAAAAGTTAAATTCCTGTCTGGCCGTAGAAACATTGGGTGTCAATCCACGAGAAGAGCCAGGGATGGCATCACAGCCCTGCATATCGGATGTAGATGTAGACGTCGCTGAAGAGGATGCTAAAATTGTTGCAATTTTCTCTTGCCCGTAAAGCGACTGATCCACATAACCTTCTGCTACTGCAGTCGATCTCCAGCCACCCAACTGCTTCAGTTGAAGGACTCCTCCACCTGCGTTTGCCAATATTGTAGCAGCCGTACGTCGGAAGCAGTGTCCGGTATATTTATCGCTATTTGCCAAGTTTAGAAAGATTGCGATTTTTTTAGGAACTTGGGCGATTGTGTTATGACCTAAGGGCTGTTTGGTCACTTTGCCAGCACGCATTTGAAGAAAAAATCTCTCATGATTAACCTCTTTACGGAGATTATAATACTGTTGCAATATTATAACCCAGTTTACATCCGTTACGACAAAAGATCGACTACTATACGTTTTAGTGTTCGGGAGGATAACGCTGACGCGGTTTTGTAGAAAATCCACATCAGCAACTTTCATATTGACTAACTCGTCTGTTCTGCAAGCACCAGATATGCCGATTATGAGTACAATCTAAAAATGAATAAAGATAAAGATGGAGCAATGAAATTGCTTATAAAAAACTGTGTGTGGCATTTGTAGCTACTCATTACGATTTCATAAGTTACGTACGTAATGAATCGTTACAATTGCAACACTATGACAAATTAATTGTATTTTTACTTTGTAAGGTAACATTTCCACAGGGGCCTCTTTCAGAAACTTCTCAATTTGGTCTTTTGTAAATACCTCTGATTTTTTAGGCTTGTAGCCAACATTTAGCTTTTTAATAAAAGCGGTCAATTTGTAATGTTTAGTGATGTCGACTTTTTCATTTAGGTGTAAAGTTGACCGCAACATCGAGTACGTCGCCCATAACGTGGAGGGCTTCTTCACTTTTGCTAATTCGTTGAAATACGCAAGTAAAACGTTTTCCGAGCCTATGTTGCTTATGGCCTTTTCTGCACACCACTGTTTGTAAATGTCAAAAATGTATTCATAACGTTTCTTGCTCTTTTCGGGCAATAAATTTTTTATTGCCCCATCGGCAATTTCCCTTATTTCAGGGGGTGTAGAAGTAAATTCGTTATCAGACATTTCAAACTTTGAATCTAGCTTTGAATATTAATTATAATATCCGAATCTGTATTATCGGCAATGCTTTTAATAAGGCCATTAATTTGCAGATGGCGCTTACGATGATTTGAATTGCGTTTATTTGTACTTTTATTGGAATTTTGTTAAAAAAAATGATTATAATGATGCTCGTGAATAAAATAGTATACGAACCTCGTCGAAAGGTTATTTTTCTCAGAAAATAATCACCCTCGGCGATTAACGATTCTTCGAAAAATAACCTACTTTCGCACTCGGTGCGTAATATACTATTATGACACAAAAACACAAATAGTGTATATAAAGCAACGTTGTCTATCAGCTCTTGCCCTAGACGCAGAGTTGAGACATTTGCAACAATTATGTAAAGAATATGGAATTCCACAATTGTGTATTTTTAAATGTATAGAAAATCTAAGAAAAAATATTAAGTTACTTGCACAATTTAAGTTGAAAATATGTGTCATAAGCAAAGCACAGCGAATAGATTGTAAAGAAACACGCCAATTAATCCTAAACAATTATCACGAACTTCCGACGGGAGGTCACGCGGGAATTAATCGTATGTATGCCAATATTAAAAAATCTTATTTTTGGCCAAATTTAAGAGACGATATTGCCAAATTTATACAAAAATGTAGTATGTGTCAGCGATATAAACATTCAAATCCCCACAGAGAACCATTAAATATTACTACAACCGCTTCTGAAGCTTTCCAAAAGGTATATTTGGATTTAGTAGGACCGTTAAACCAAGATAACGAAAACAACAGGTATATTCTAACGATACAGTGTGAACTAACCAAATTTGTCGAGGCGTACCCGATTGAGAACAAGGAGGCAGAAACAGTCGCTAAAGCATTCACAAATAATTTTATTTTGAGGTGTGGAGTTCCGCGCGAAATCGTGACCGATGCAGGGACGGAATTTTTGGCTAAAATATTCAAAGATGTCAGCAAAAATTTGGGTATAAAACAAATTACTTCAGCAGCATATCACCATGAGACACTAGGAGCCTTAGAAAACACGCACAAAAGTTTAAATAATTATTTACGTATTCAAATAGAAAAATTTCACAATACTTGGTCAACGTGGGTTGGTTTTTGGAGCTTTGCTTTCAATACCACCGTACACACGGAAACAAAATATAGTCCTTATGAATTAGTTTTTGGGAAACCGTGTAATCTTCCTCATGATTTACTAGGAGGTGTAGAGCCATTATACAATTTTGACAATTACGCACACGAGCTTAAATTTCGTTTACAAACCGCTTGGAACGATGCAAGAAGTAATCTGCTCGAATCTAAAGTTAAGAGGAAAGATAGGTTAGATAGGAATAGTAGTAGTCTTAAGTACAAATTTAATGACAAGGTGTTGGTAAAGAATGAAACTGGTAGCAAACTCGACGCAATTTTCAGCGGTCCATATAAGGTGATAGAAGAGGATGCGCCAAATGTGACATTAAAAATAAATAATAAGTTAGTTAAAGTGCACAAAAACCGAGTGAAACCATTTTTTAGTGATTAAATTAGCGGGACAATCGGTACGGAAATAAATGTAATGTGTTAGCAGTAAGACTAGAAATAGAATTATGTAATGTAATAAGTTCATGACTTTTGTAATGTATGTAATTAGGTTAAAGATAAGGTAAATTTTATTATTATTAAGAGTAAATATGCGTTTATTTTAATAGCAAACAAAAATTTTTCATTTAATTAGAAAACAAAAATTTTTTTTGGAAAATGAGGAGGTGTAATGGAATAAGAATATAAAATATTGATTTGCGCATGACGTGACATTAATTATTAATTAACTGATTAAGTAAAGCGTTGCGTGCAGTCAGTAATAATCGTAATGTAGTAGATATAGGTAGGTGTTAATTTGTAAATAAAGTTTTAAGTCATCTTAAGAGTGGTTATTTTCCCTAAATGTTCTCTCCACCAGAGGGAACATTACAGTGTTTTCAGAAGACGACTTTGCCCCCAGTTCAGTTACTGATAAGCCTCCGCCAAAAGCAAATGAAGAGAAAGAAAACGCTCCACCAACCGAAGCAAGGGGGGACCATCCTAAAACGGATGATGAAAATGTAAAAAAAAAACACCTCCGGGAGAAAGAACACCAGAAAAGAAAAGAATTATTCACGACGTAACTATCTTAAAGAGAAAATCTAAAAATACAGGAATCGGAACTTGTCATACCCTCTTGTAGCCGCACAATTAATAATGTTACTAAAACGGCGCGCTTTACCCCAGATATGATAAAACCGTACCCCAAGGCTATAAAAAATACAAAAAAAGTGAAGCGAGAACCTGGCGTCTCAAGAATGTATACAGATACCCCCGAAAAGGAGAGACTGGAGAAAATCGAACTGGAAAGAGATTTAAAGAAAAGCTGTCTAAGAATTTATCAAAAAGAAGGTTGAAAAAAGAAAATGTAAAAAAGAACAAAACTAAAAATGATAAGAAAATGTAATATTGGACGATGATTCGGATATCAGTGACGATTTTGAAGATCTCCAAGAGGCAAGAACTTAATGAAGAAATAAAAAAAGGTGACTTCATTTTAGTAAGATTCAAAGTAAAGACTAGCATGGTCCATTATGTTGGTCAACTGTCAAATTTTTACGAAGAAAGGGACTGTCAACGACTTACCCCAACATTGATGACGTTTCGGAAGTAGAACGAGGTGACATAGTGGCCAAACTGATTCCACCAGCAACGTGGGGAACTTCGAGAACAGCATCTTATTTAAAATTTTATTATAATTTTGGAACCTTTGTTGTAAACTAATGAATACCTTCATTAAGCAATGCATAACTTACTAACATACCAAAAATAAAACCAAAATTCTAAAAAATGCTCCCCGATCTCCCCTAACGATATTGTCTGCATATAGTGACTGGAGCTCTTATGGTTTTGGTAAGCGCATTGATTGCTATCAGAAAAAGGGTAGAGCCTCAGCATTGAACCCTGTGGCGTACCATTCAGTGCTCTGAACGCGTTTGAAGTTATGCTATCTGATAGTAAATGATCGGTCACTCCAAACATCACATCAGGCGATAATTTACGGTCTTCTCCATTAGTTTTTACATGCAACAGGTTCTCTCCTTGCGCAGAGTCACTAGCATCACTGCCTGGATCTTCTGAGGAACAACTCGTTAGACTTTTTAGGTAATCTGTTGGATGTAGGGTTTTGAATTTGTTGTGGATTCTAGTTATTTTACTCTTCAGTGCACGCATGGTACATAGCACTGTATAAACAATGTCGGTTTGAGACGTTGAAGTGAATGCGGGTGTTGTAATTATTAATAAAATTCTCTTTACAACTCATGTTAATCAATTTCGTGGGATTATATACTAATAAACACAACACGATTTTGCATATCTGCTTTGTTAATTTATTTCATTGTAAAGAAAGGGTCTTTCCTAGGGTTTTTCTTAGAATTAAGGTTAAGAAAATGTTTATCTCAATTTCTGTATCAATTTTGCTTTCTTAATGCATTTGTGACAGCTCCGACTTGATTTAATGGGCGTTTCGTTTATTTTGTAAAAGAATAATGTAATTGTCTGGGGTTTTGGCAAGTTCGAGGCCGAATTGCTGTTTTGAAATTTGAGAAGACACGCGTGTTTACGTTAAAGTTGGTGGAAAAGTTAGTTGCCTTTCGTCGTTGTTAAACAAATTCGTCAAAGAGAAGCCAACGCGTGGTGGGAATAGAACGGGACGTCGGAAGCGGGTCCCGACAAAGGGAATGTGCTTGCCTCCGACAAGATCTTATTAATGGTGGAGTTTAACTAATAAAATACTTATCTGCCACACAAAAAGGCGCTGAAGTACCTTCGATCTTACACGAGAACTCTGATAAGTAATTCTGTTAACGTAATTTGATTACGCCAATGACGTATAGCCGAACATTTCAAAGCATTTCCTGAGCTCACGTAGGCAATTCAGCTCTTACATCTTTAAAGAAAATGTGTCAATTCAACAAATATAAATTGAAATGTTTAAATTTAATCAAGGATGCAGCTACCAAATTCAGATCGGATGGAGCAGGGGCTATTGATCATAAAGACAGGAAGCATTTCGTTAGGACAAAGATGGAGCTGTTCAAAGTGCCAATTTAAAATGAAATAATTCTAGTTTTTAGTTTTAGATGATCCCAAATGCATAGAAGAGATCAATAATGAAAAATAACTTCCAGATAGGTAAATATATTGGGAAACGAAATGATTACACCAGTTTCATTGTAGAAAGGGGTCACAAGTTATCTTACTCGTACCCAGGAGAATATTTACACCATAAATCGTACATCGAACTGTTGTGGAACACAAAAGTTTTCCAATGGATAATAAGAACGGGTATAGGAATCATCATTTAGTTATTTATTTATGTCATCCTCAACGCTGCGCATATGCAAATTACAATTTCCGCTTGATGCAGTATAAATATTGAATTTGAGACGCCTTATTTACATTATAAACTGAATCGTGTTAGCGTCGGATTTTTGTAACCGCTATTGCTCTCGTGTTTTCAATTACAATCCCATCAACGCCACGTCAATGTTTCCATCGTTATATATAAAAGGATAAAAGCTAAGACGAAGTTAGCGTTATCAAATATTGAACAGGAGAAGAGTTCGCCCAAATCCCCAAGGATTACATTAAAATTTAGCCCGGAAAATTCTCTTGCGAACCCTTTGTTAGCGAGCCTGATTTGAATATTGGTAAATCAATAACTTCAAATACGATTTAATTACATTGACATTACAGAGGGTTGTCTGCTCATAATAATTACATGGTAATTATTATAGCTTTGTATAGTGTGTTTATTTTCCAAGAATTTATAAATCTATTACAATAACAGGCCAATCTGCCATTAACAGAAGCATTTATTAAAATTATACTACAAAATAAACCGTATAATAAAAACAGCGGAAAATATCAGGCCTTTTTATTTTGCGAATCTAATTTAAATTTTTTAAAAGCCGAACACCCAAATAATGGTCAACTTTCCCCTTCGTATTGCAGGGACTGGGCATTGATTTTTTTTCAATTAAGTTAGCACAGCTATTTAAAATAAACATACCCATTAAAGATACATAAAATCGAATTCTTTACCTAAACAGTGCGTTTGGAAGTTTTCTAAGCCAAATTTAATGAATAAGACGATTTTCGATTTTCTTACGACTGGCGAATAAGTGTCTTCAAAATCTATTCCCGGTTTCTGAGTGAACCCCTTCGCTACTAGTCTAGCACGGAACTTCACTTCACCATCACTGTTTTCTTTCATCTTAAACCTCCATTTATTTTGTAAACATGTGACTCCTTCAGGAAGATTGATTGATTTTCTTCAAAGGACTCCACCTCTTTATGACTTATGTAGGGTCTGAGGAGGCTGAAAGGTGTTTTCAAATGAGCAAACAATTAATCTTCTTCAGATAATGTACCTACTAACATTTTATAATCCAAGTTTACCAATCTTCGTGACATGCGATTCTAGTGGCTGTGGAGTAGGTGCCGTTTTAAGCCATAGAACATAGTTTCAATGAGAGGAATACTAGTCCTGCTCGTGTACGGATGCCTATTTATGTATCGTCACCTAACGTAACTAGCAACAATAACGTGACTGATCCAGACACGCCAAGTACTAGTAATGCCAATCGGGAATATGGAACCACTGAGAAATTTATAAATAGGCATTTGAGCCATACACCCAAAAGTGTTACAAACTGAGTAACTCGTTCAGGTAGAGTTAGTAAGCCACCTATTAAATTAGATGTGTAATAACTCGTTAAGGGAGGAGAGAAATGGTGTGTATGGAAACACTTCCATAAGTAGAGTGTCTTTGTGAATGTCAGGCATTAATAAAGTTGTTATCGAAATATCATTTACAAGATATAACAGCGACGAAATTTAAATTTACACACATGAACTCCAAAGTAAACAAACAATCCCCCGTGTGGGTATTTCAAAATGTGCCAAAGTCAACAAAAGATATTGCAAAACAAATGTTTTGTTGATAATACGACGAATCGAGAAAAAAATTAATGTATTTCGGCCTTTCATTTCAGTAAATCCTGTTTAATTTTATTGAACTGAAAGCACAAAATTGATGTCAAAACGATAATAAACGACCACAATCTCCGTTTTAAGGAATTAAATTTAAGATGTAATCAATTACAAAAGTGGGTACAGGGTGCTTTGTATTGCGCAGTGGCTGAAAATAAATTGAATCCCTGGCCCTATTCATCAATCTGACAGTTTCAGCAATTACACTTTTAACTTTAAAGATTACCGGCATTTTTCGTCGGCATTAATTTGGATTTCTTAATTCTACGGGTCTATCAGCCGCAGCGTATTCAAATTTATAAGTTGTAGTGCGGCCCACTTCTGGAACAATTATGATAATATATAACACTGGTATTTCTTAACCGAAGCAATTTGCGGTTGGTAGTTTAGAGAAGTAGGTACTTTGGACCATTTGTCTAGCACTGCTACCGGTTTTAAAATAAAGTCCTTTCGTGTGGGATTGCGATGGTAACGTTTATGTTTGCTCTTGAAAGCATCGAATTTTCCGTATTAAGCGTTCTGGATATTACTTCGAAAATATCTCCATTTCTCTCGGACGTCTTTGTTTTGTTTATTATATGACTTCCACTGTGCATTTCGGACATTTTTAGGTACTTACAGCGCTATTAAAGTCGAGCAATTTATACATCAACTGGTAACGGGGAATACAATTATAGTTCAGTGCGGTATACGTATTTGCCACACACGTGACTGCTTCTGACATGTTTACGTATGTAATTGGATGTAGAGGAGTGTCAACAATCTAGAATCTAATTTCTTTAAACTTTTACGTAAATGTACGAACATCTAACCCTAATTTTCTGATCGAGCGAAAATATTTAATAACTGACTGAATGCGCTCTTGTATGTTGGGTGTAGTTGGTACCATTGGCATTGACATTATATTCACTTTTGCTTTTGCCGTGGTAACGACATGTCTATTTTTGCGAAGAATGTCGACTCGAATTGGAAAATTCCAGTCATTACGCTAAAATTATTTATAAACTAATCATCTAAGCGTCTTTACGCGAATGGGGAAGGGCGGTAATCCTCTTTAGGTAAAGTTATTGTCATAGAATTCCTCTTTGTTAACGCGTTTCTTTTATGTTATGCCATATTGTGTTAATTTAATTACCTTTCTTTGGTTTATCTATATAGCAATTCAAAACCCATTTATTAATGGGATATGTAAGTGCGAATCAATTGGAATTAGGTTGGATTTTTGGTATTGTAGTTTTTGGATATAATATTTCTTTGTACGTTACGAGCATTGGGGAGATTGTATTAAAGAAGTACCGTGTTCTGGATGAAATGCAAACACTCACTTTCGAATTGAAGAGTGCGACCTATCGATTAGCTGGAACTGATCTATTACATTGTGTGTAACAGCGAAGAATCGCTAACCGGAAATGCAAACGTACAGGTAACCTGCGGGTAATCGCTTTTGTCGTTAGTTTATCTTGCCGTTTATTTTTGCCATTGTTGTGACGAACTGCTCTGCAATTGATATTTTGAGTACAAAAGTTGCAGATATATGCTTAAAGTCCTGTTGCCCAAAATTATATGAGCTTTATCAAACGTCGGTGGTTGTTTCATCAGAAGCCCGTTTTCCCTGGCCAATTTCCTTTTTCTTTTCGAGGTTCGCTGCAATGAGTATGAGGAGTATTCAAGCAAGCAAGGTTGTGCAGTTTACGTAGATAACACAGACCTATGCTTGACCCGAAAATAGCACGTAACAATGGGTGTTAACTGGACTACCGAATTTTGGAATTTTAACTCGGCCAATTGAATAGGCATAATTAGCAGTAGCTAATTGGATGTGTTGCAACAAACCTCGTCTGATGAGGTTGTGTTTAGTATTATTGGAAGCGCGCTAATTTATCAATTTCCTAAATTTTTAGGATAACGGGGAATCGAGCAATTAATTAAAGAAGTTTTAACTTTGGGCGTTATCATACGGATTCGCCGTGCTTTTTGGGAAATCCAGTATTCCCTTTCCCTTCCGAATTTATAAAAGGCACGAGCGTAGTTTAAAGGAGATCTTTTGTATTTTCCACATTGACGGTGAAACGTAAATTTAATTTAACCGTACCGTTTAATTTCTAGGGAAGCAGTGTTTTCCGCTTTGTTAATTATTAAGTAGGTTTTGTTCTGTTTTCCTGCATCCTGATTTACCCGTAAATAGCATTAGTCTATTTTTTTTACGTTCTCACTGGAGAATTGGATACCGTCTTATGTGCCGTAACTCTGTTTTTTTTAGATTATTCGCCAGTACCCGCCCGCCACTTTCCCGTAAGATCCCTGGAGTTTACCGTTTTCTTGACTTCCGAAAACTACCGTCCTTGAGCAGGAGCAAGGTTTGAGAATTTCCGGAGATGGGAAATTCCTTAGATCAGTTCCGAGCCTGGTTTCGAGCATTCTGCCGGCTACTCCGAATTAGGTTTCTCTGCAGTTTTCCTAATTCGTAAGGTAAATACCGGAGTAGTATAAAACAACTAAGACCTTCTGCAGGAGCACCACTAAAAAGCATTATGGGCGCCCGCCTGTTGAGGAGCTAGAACAAAGAAGGATAAATAATAAATAAATAAATAGATAAATAAATAAATAAATAGCGGTTAAATGGCCTGCACTGCGTATATCAACAACAAATAGTTAAATAAGTTACTCGTATAACGTATAGGTAACGACTCTGTTATATATTCATCAAGAAATATGAAACTACCTATCTCTTTCAAGTGTCTTTCTGAATTACGATTTGTGCTCGTGTATTCCGAATAATAATAAAATTCATCCCCTTTTAGCATAGTATCATTATTACATGAGCTCAATATTCCATCCAGATATGAAGGACGTGGTGGTTTAAACATGCACTGAATCTGAATCTAAATAGAATTTTGTTGCCATAAAATTCTTAAAGGCAGTTTAATACTTTTAAAAGTGCTTTAAAAGTTGTTTTTGGGCGAACGTGTTCAAAGTTTCCCACAAGAGCTCCGCAACAAGAACATGAATTTGTATCCATGTATGAGTTAAGTTTTCTGGCAGATGTAAAAGTGCAATACTTTCCAGTTTAAAACCTACTCAAAATTTTTACTTTGATTGTTTCAGAAGTTTTTCCACGTTCGAAACTAATGGCGAACATTTGTTATTCCAGTTTTCCTTCTGTACAGAACGAACAAACATTTGCATAAAATAAATGGAATAAATTATTAGAAAGGTATTTAAAATTCCAACTCATTTGACTAAAGGTATTTGAGGCTGGCAGCTACTCGGTCCTCAAGTTTAAGTAATTATTTAATCTCGTTTCAATTCTTTCTTTTTGCGTTTATAAATATTCAGCATTCGAAAGATCGAAAGTTCGTCTGCAGATACTGAATAGAGCACCGTTCGTTTAGGAGATTACAAAGTGTGCAAGGCTAAAATTATAATTTCCAATAAATACGCAATTGAGGTTTAGGCTGGGCGAGTATCAAACCCTAATTACTACGAATGAACCTTTTTTATTTTTAAGAGATTATCTGGGTCAAACAGGCGGAATATCTTTAATCTTACGGTTCACTTCATGCGAAACCACTCTTTGATAAGATTAGGCAAGTTGTAATGCTGTGTAATCGAACGTCTCGTGAGATTTTACAAGACGTGGCAGACAAAAGCGGCGGATATGTGGGTTAAAGGGTCCACTACCTTATCGGGAAGTAAATGCGAGTGAATATATTCTTATATGGCTAGTGCTTTGAGATCAACTTGAATATCTATGTAATATGTTACAAGAGGCTAGAATATCTATCATCTTCACTGTCTTGATCGTGGTAGTTTTCTGTCGTCCGTAGTATCTTACTCCTTTACTTACGCGTAAACAAACCACTACTCAAATGGGCTAACTACACCAACAATGTACAAGCAAAAGCGGTCATTTTTTTTCGGATTGATAGTGCAATTTAATGTACCTACTATAGAGTAGGGTTGTGGTGTAGTGCAGCGTAGCGTAGAGTATCTCAATGTAAAGAAATAAATTAGAATTGAGTTTTTTGCACGATATTTGTGAACATCCTGTATAAATATTCCTAGTTCCTCCTTGCTGTAATTTTTCAGAACTCAATTCCCTCGTTTATATACTCCAAAATATTAATTACGACCTTCAGGTTCAGCACCGTTCTTCGGCGGAGACATTTTCATTTGCCTGGACAGCATCTTAAAAAAAACCAGGTACTGCATTTCATAGTTTGTTGTGCCCGGTTGTCGTATAGTTGATAACTTGTATTCACTAATAGGCAACGACTTTGCAAACATTCTAGATTTTACGTAGTAGAACTCCGCGGCTGTAGTTACCGCGTAGTTAATAATTTTGCGTAGTAGTACAAAGAGAAAATGAGCCAGAGCAGACACGGAAACGACAATAAAACAAAAAAAACGGCAACGGAAAAGGAGCGGAAACTGGTAATGAAAAAAAAAACAGGTCCGAAGATGGAACTCAAAATGAAATGAAAACGACAGCGTAATTTCGTAATTCGAAGACGAAAATGAGAGTATCGAAAGCGGTAACGGAAAATGGAACCAACATTGTAAAACTGAAACGCAAAGGAAACTTAAAAGTAAACACAAACGTAAACTGCAAATACAGACGGGAACATGATGAAAATTCAGAGGAAGAAGGCGAAGAAGACGAATGTGAACGCGAAATAAGTAAAGGAGTCGACACTCGTAACGACACCAAAAATAGTAACATAAAGGAGAAGAAAACGCAACAGAAAACAAAAGATACAAGGGAAATGAAAAAGGGAATCGAAGACGAAACTTAAACAAAATGGAAACACAAAAAGAAACAGAAAAAAATACAAAATATAAATCGAAGACAAAAAATGAGGGAGAACTTAAAAAGACACCTGAATAAGAATGATAATACTGGAAATGGAAACGGAAGTGGAAAAATGGCAGAAAGTAGACGGAAGCGCAGAGAAACTAGACCGCCAGAGCCGAAATGGAAATGAAACGAAAATAAAGCCGATGTTGAACTTTCTAAAACTGAAGAATAAATGAAAATCGAAACGCTCAAGAAACAGAAGGGGAAAGAAAACAGCGACGAAGGGGAACTGAAGCTGGAAGCGGGACGAAAATTAAAATAAAAACTAAACGAAACAGAATACCAAAATGCAAAATGAAACGGTGTTCAAGCGAAAAAAAAGGAACCGGGACTAAAAATGGAACCTTGACCTAAAGTGAACCCAGAAAAACGGAAATGAAAGTGCAAATAAATGAAAATGTAGAATAGCGGATGTACGGATCCTGGTAGTTGAGCTACTTGAAGTGAGTACGTGTTGCGCAACACGTACTTACTGTGTGTAAACTTGTGTGTTTTTCGACTGTTGCACAACAATGTTTGCTTGGTCTATTCCCACCTTTAGACGTGAGGAATAGTTATATTTACATACGATCGTATTGTATTGCATGTATTTATTTCTACTCCTCGAATAAATATCTTATCTTAAACAATTTTATTTGCAATATGTTAATGTTGTAACCTTTTGCTAATTCGTAAATATACTATACGGCTTAGGTTATTACCTATTATCATTTTATTATCCGATTTTGTCAGTTTACTTGCATTTAGTTCAGTATGCCGTTCTTACCCTTTATGTTTTGTTAGTATATTTAAAAACAAGAACGCTATGTGGAATGACATTGGATCAAAAGACAAATATTAAAATAAGAGTTCTCTGTCGAATAAAAAATTTAAATTTCATTTGATTGTTACATACTGATCGGCATTATTTCATTGCTTTTTTCTTTAATTTTATCGTCATGCAGAGGTTTATTACGTATTCGTCGGTAGCAAAATTTGTTTACACGTTTTACAACAATATTTTCGTATCTACATTCACATGGGTTTGTGGTTAACAAATGGTATCTACATGAAAGCATATTTCATACGAACGGAGTAGACGTAACGCGTAAATGATGTATAAAGAAAATGGTAACATTTTACATCGCAGAATCATTTTTTTTTGTTCTAGAATGAATACTTGACATCTATAAAGGAACGAAATCTCATTTTCTTGATGGATTCGAATTTGTTGCCAAATCTTGCGAAGCTGTTACAGTAGCAATCACGCTAAAGTGAAACGGAGCGCTACGGATGTTGATAAAGTTTTAATTTGGAAAAGTGGAGGATAATCGGAAGGTTTTATTCAAATTTCTACATTTATTTTATTTCTGTATATAAAGCATTGTTTATTTATGGCGAAAGAGTGGATTTTGAAATAACTCATTACAATTTCATGACGTTTCAGCTTTCACCGATTAAAGTAGATGACAGCGCATAGAATGAAACTGAAATTTTAAAGCGTTTCGAGCTGAACTAGAAAACTAGCTGACGGCTTTGTTGAAAGTTTTAAAGTTGAAATTTCACTCACTGTAAAATTTATTTGCTAAAGTATCATAAAGCCGGTTAGCTGTTGAAAGCTCTTGCTTAACTTTTAAACTTTAATAATACAAGCATTGAAAGTTAGCCCATACCCAGCAGAAAAGCAACTTGAAATCTAATTAAAATCTTTTCCGCCCACAATTTTCTGCCTTGCAGACTGCATTGTATTTTTAATGGGAAAATCCAGCCACTCAATTTCTGTATTAATTTGAAGAATGACGCTCGATTTCGTTTTATTTATAAGAGCAAAATTCGCGCGACTAATTTTGATCTCTGATTCATATTAAATTTATTATTAACATTGTAAGGGAAATTCGGCGAGTCTTTTGGGATTAAGAAAGCAAACGCAAATGGATTGACAAACTAATCTAAAGTAAAGCACCGGCCCGGTAAAAGGTAAATATACTTCAGTGCTTTAAGCCCAAAGGGAGAATTTAAGACTTAACAATGCACGTCTCTGCTTCAAATAACCACCTACAGAAATGTGAGACGCACTCGTCATATCCTATCCCTATTTGCATTGTGCTTTTTATGTTTCAGATATAAACGTTTATTATTCTTGGGAGCAGTAAAGAATTGATGTCGCTTTCATGAAACTACCCTTTTGTGTTTAACGTGTTTTTACTACTACAGAACGTGTTAATTAATTTATCAAGCAAGCAATCTACATCGCAGATTGCAAAATACGTACCGGTAATTGTTATCCAAAATTACAAATCCAGTATATATTTCCGAGTCATAGCATAATAGTTACTTAGAAAAAAAGTTAAAAGGTAGGTAGATAGGAAAACAGGTTCTTCGTTATTTAAAGAAAGTCTAACAAAAAACCCTACGCATTTTAATGAGAAGACAATACAACACTTTTATAATTCTCACTCCTTACTTTATTGTGTAACTAATACAAACAGAAATCGAAACGTAATACAGGTGCTCATGACCATCATAAAGGTAAATTTTGAGGAAACCTTCCTCAAAGGTGCAATCTAAAGTTATGACATTTGAAGATAGAATTTACATGACATGTATTTTTCAGGAAATAGTGAATCAACAACCTTTTGTGCAATGCCAGCATCGGAATCATTCGTAATTCACGTTTCTTACGTAAAGTATAAAAAATTGTGGCCCAAAATTAGAGCCAAAATATCAAAGTTTTCAAACTGACAAACCTGTAACGACCACCGACTACAATAAATCTAAATATATTCAAATGAAATCAATTGGCACCGTCCTAGGGCACGTGTCCTATGAATTTTGTTAATGATACGTATGTAACTATACCACCTTTTAATTTCAACATGTTGTTCACATGAAACTAATATCATTATACTACTATTGATAATATGAGAGTCTCCACAACCACTACTGATCCAATAATTCTTTGGATTTGGCGAAGTCAGTATATTCGTTGTGTACCATCAGCAGAACCACCTACATTACTGAAATTCTATCGACCTAAAAGAAAATCAATTCTAATCAACTCCTAGAAATGAGATGAAACTCAATTAGAAAGTTACGTCGCTAATGATACCGATGAAAATTTTAAATCGATTTCAAATTAATCGCAAAACGTGACGAATTTTACAGAAGGTAACATTTTAATCTAATATCCTCCAGAATTGGAACCGAGGTCTACACTCACCAGCCCTTAGCTAACCCAAATTGACTTCCACTTCAAGATAATCTCACTAATTTGCTAGCGATTGACATTTTTCGGTATTTTTCCTTTGAGAGTTTCGCGACATGTCGTAGATTTAATAGGTATCGACTTTTATTTTCTGTTAGAATTTTGTGAATTGAATAGATCTGTCAGTGTACCGACTAACAAACGGTAATCAGCTCGTAACCGTGAATTACCTCCACAATGCCGTTAATTTTTCAAACCCGCCATTGTTAATTCATTAGAGCTTCTATTTGAAGTCTGCTGGTATGATGCAAGATAAATGTAATTCCGCATTACTTCTCTTGAAAATGGCGTTGGTGGATTTAACTCTTCATGAGATAAAAATACACTGCTAACGAAAACGAGCTTAATGCGTTTCGAATTAAACATTTATTAAATCCATTAAATCCCCCAAGGCGTACGAATTGCCGTTGTATAAAACTCCTAATGAGCTTATTTGGAAAATATAATTATAACCAAATCGGCTCTATGGAATAAAATGAAATATTTATAAGCGATAAATTTGTGCATTTTGAAGTCTACATTTTGAAATTAAATTGAAGGTGTATGTACACGGCTTGTAAAACCATGTTAATATCGAAGACTTGTTAGTTATATCGCCTTCGTCAAATAATAGTTTTCTCATTTGGTATACTATCTTGATAAACATGGAACGGTACGTCATTTACGTTTAACATTCATTTTTATATTCAATTCTCATTTATAGTAACAACTTCGGCTCGTTTTCTTACTGGGTTATGAAAATGGTAGTGGAAAATGTACGTTGTTATATCTTTTCGGCCATTTAAAATCATAATATAAATCAATGAAAGTGTTCTAAACCATACCAAAATACAAAGTAGTCATATAGGTATGAATACAACTTCAGATGACAGGTTCCAGATCAGGTGTCACTAGAAGAGCTGCCTCAACAATTGGCGTAAGCTACTATCAAGCAACATGCTTTGTAGGAAGCAACACGGCAAGATGGATCTCATTCATAAATATAGAAGGGGCATTTGACAAAACAGTCTTAGAAACAATAGAAATTGCATTACGCTATCATGACAATCCTTGCTCATCAACCCTATAAAAGCGGAGGTAGTTCTCTTCATAAGAAAACGGAAGGTAGGGGGTTTCGAGCTCTCCTGCTATTTCAAAATCAACTCCAATTTTCAGAGTCGGTAAAATATCTAGACATCACACTTGATAATGAACTTAATTTTGGAGCAAATAGGGCTCTCGGTAATGTCGCCGCGCAATTCGCAGACTTTGGGGACCATCTCCGTAGTGTCCAATGGCAGTACACTACCGTAATTAGACCAATGTTCTATTATGGAACAATTGTCGGGTGACCTAGAACCAGACCCTCCACAATCCTAGTACTTCTTAATCATGGGGGAAGATAGCGCCCCTTGCTTCCACGGGCACAATGCGAACAACCCCCACAGCCGCCATGGAAGCCCTTCTGGGTCTGCCTCCACAAGATCTCTACGTGAGGGAGCAGGCCATAGTGGTGTCCTTGCGTCTGAAAACTAAGGGGTTGTTGAATAGCAGAGGTAATGAGGTGGGGCACTACCGTGCTCTGAACGAGGGAATTCGGCGATTTCCTATTCTAGAAAGGCGGTCTGGCTCACTTGCCCTTCAATTCGTACTAGGGAAAAACTACCACATCTTTTTTGGCATGTACCCCAAAGAACTGAACTTCCACGATCCACGTTGTTTTGTATAGGAATTGCTAAATGTGTTGTTTAAATGGATCGTCTTATAATCGGTTTATTTTGATTTGCATATTTAAAAGTAAAAGTGAAATTACGCGTTAAAAGGTAGGTACATCTGGTTGTAATTGCGCGTGTTTGTATTAATTAAAAGGTTTATCTGGCCCTTGCAATAAAAACATTTGTTATTGCGTTTATTAGTTTCAAGATACTAGTTTTCGCCAATAAGAAAACAACAGGTGTGCAGTTTATTTCGAAGCTGGCGTTTAGCATATTTGGTTTTGATTGGCTGTTTGTTTACGAAATTTTAAAGGAGATTTTTAAGGTGGTGATTCAACAGTATTAGTGCACGCTGTTTTTTGGGTGTTTGGGCAGTCACCTGTTGTAATGGGGAGAAATTAATATCTAACCTGTAATCAGTCACATTATTGGCATCAATATGATGATTAACCATTTCACTAGATATCAGTATCGATCCATAAGTTCCTTTAAAATCTTAACGAGAGGGAAGTTATGATGTTCATTGCCGTTCCAATATTGAACTCACAAAACTCGAGCCACATCCGGTCGGCAGTTCTCGTTTTTATCTTATAACTCGAGGAGCTATATAACAACGCGTCGCTTACTGAGAAAGTAGCATTCCTGTTCGCATACTGTAGCCGTCTAATCCGCACAAGATTTAATTTTGTCCAAAAGAGGGGTTAGCAGGTCCCCTGAAGGTAAGATTTGATGTCTTCAGCATACGAACACCGGTAGAAAGCATTTTCAGTTGATGAAGAAATGAAAAGGTACATTTTTTTTCCTTTTCAGATTGCCGCGTTCTTTAGCCACTGCGCAGTTATTAATTTTGCATAGTAGTTTTTACGTAACTATTATTTTAAATCACTCTGTTGGAACGCCAAGGCCGTTAAGCTACGAAGGACTAATGTAGTGCATACGTGTTTTCTTTAAAGTTGTCTCATAATTGTTTATTCCCTTGATTTTTATATTAATTTACTATTTAGCGACACAGCTTCCCTTCCAACTAATAACTGAATTGAATTTAATAGTAGGGGAAAGGGGGGCACATGTGGACAGGGGGTGCATGTGGACAGTTTGAATTCAGCGCTTTATAAGGCATGAATAAATTCAAAAAATTCTCATAGATGTCTCTGATTATACCTAATTTGTGAATAAAGTTTGAACATTTAACAGCTGATAGTGTTTGTGTTATGGTTGAAAGCACGTTTGAATGGTGACAAAGTAAACTTATTAGAGGAATATAATCGGTGATCATCAAGTAAGTATGTATAATACTGCTAATAACTTATGTTTACAAACCTTAACTAGGGGTTATTACTACCACAATATTTTACCTGTGAAAATCACCCTTGTGTTTAAAACAATTTTTCATCTACAAATTGTAACCGAGGCACATGTGGACATGCAGATACGGGGTAGATGTGGACTGTCCACATCTACCCCACAGTCCACATTTACTCCACACCGTGTCCTAAAGTCTATGTTTCAATACCCACAAATTTTCTTTTTTACAGTATGGTAAGGACTTATAAGCGCAAAACATCGAGAGATGATATTGATGAAACTATTGTCGCAAGAGCCCTTACAGAAATTAGTAATGGCAGAATGTCATTGCGTACAGCAGCATCGGAATTTGGCTTAAAGAAATCAATGTTGCACAAACGTTTCAAAAAGCAACGGAACACAACGGAAGATTCCGGTGCAGAATCTGATACTGTAGACCAAGGCAAGTCAAAATATGCTAGCAATCAAGTATTTTCAGCAGAAGAAGAAAATATGTTGAATAGTTATCTTCTTAAAAGTTCATCAATTCACTATGGTTTGACTTTGCGTCAAACAAGAACACTAGCTTACGAGTATGCCCTTAAACTAAATAAAAAATTTCCCAATAAATGGAATGTAGAAAAACAGGCGGGGATTGACTGGATGAAATCATTCTTAAAGAGACACAAAAACATTTCTTTAAGAAAACCTGAAAACACTAGCCTCGCTCGTGCAACTTCCTTCAATCCAGCAAACGTTAATGCATTTTTTTGTAATCATAAGAGCGTATTAGAAAAATTCAAATTTGAACCAAACCGTATACTAAATTTGGATGAAACTGGCATAACTACTGTCCTACCCTCTCCAAAGGTTCTCACTGAGAAAGGCAAGAAACAAGTAGGTCAGATAGTATCTTCTGAACGTGGCCAGCTTGTTACCTTTGTAGGAATTATAACAGCAACAGGAAATGCACTACCTCCAATTTATGTATTTCCCAGGGTCCATGCAAAAGACCACTTTGTGAATGGCGGACCTATTGGAGCTGTTGGTTTGGCTCATAAAAGCGGCTGGATGACTGCAGAGTTATTTATGAATGTACTGAAGCATATTGTGCACCATCTATCACCGTCGAAGGAAAACCCCATTTTATTACTCATCGATAACCACAAATCACATATATCTCTGCCAGCTTTGTGTTTTTGTAAAGAGAATGGTATTGTTGTCCCGCGTTCCCACCGCATTGCTCCCACAGGCTTCAACCACTAGATGTTGGAGTCTATGGGCCTTTTAAGGCAATTTTAAAATCCACCTTCAATAACCACATGGCTACACATCCCGGGAAGCAAATTACAATATATGACATTCCACAATTGTCTAAGCAACCATTCTTGCTAAGCTTCATCCCAAAGAACATTACAAAAGCTTTTGAAGCTACTGGTTTGTGGCCACTAAATGAACTTGTGTTCACCGAGGCAGACTTTCAGAGTTCATATGTTTCTGATAGGCCAGTAACTGATTCAGTTGTAAATAGTAATTTAAGCAACACAGGCACTACAGGTCAAAATGCCACTAGGCCAGAAAATAAATCTGTTCTTGATGAACGTGATACTACACCTCCAGGACCCTCTGGAATTGTGACCCCTGAAGTCCTCAGACCATACCCGAAAGCTGCGCCAAGACGAAATGTCCAAAGAAGGACAGGCAAATCATGTATATATACAAGTACGCCAGAAATGGATGCTATTAAGAACAAAGAACAAGAAAGACAAATTCCAAAGGAAAAGAAACGAAATGTGAAACGGGTTATTTTTGAAAGTTCGCCAGATAAAGAGCACATGGATGCAGAGGATTCTTCAGAAGAAGGTGGCTCTTTTTCTGATGAGGGATTTGACGGAAACGATTTTGCGGAAGAACATTCGATTTTGGACAGCGATGTGATTTCTACGGATGACTTTGTGCTTGTTAAATTTGCCACAAAGAAGACTTTTATATATTATGTTGCCCTTGTACAAAAATTGTTTGAAGGTGGTGTGGAGTGTGAAGTTAAATATCTACGACGCAAATTACCTGGATGGAGTTTTCACTTTCCTGTCATTAGTGACATAGCTACTGTTATAAGAGACGATATTGTGCTCAAGTTACCTAAGCCAGTGAATCATAAAGGGACAGCAAGAACCTCTGACTACTTTAAATTCGGTGTAGACCTCACGAAGTATAATGTAAATTAACTCTAAATTTAGATATTCTGCAGAAAATTTCGACATAACTTACTTAGATTTTCATTTTGTAACAAGTGTCCACATGGACCCCTTCCACTGTCCAAATGCACCCTCTAATGGGGTACAAGTGGACAAACACATTTTTTTTTCTTTAAAGGCATTATGCACATTTTGTTTATATTTTAAGCATTCATGTACTTAGTATGCATTTCACAATATCCGCCCGATGTTACTACTGTAAAGAAAATGTAAAATTGATGGAAAATTAAAAAAATATTGAATTTTGAAAAAAGCTGTCCACATGCACCCCCCTCTCCCCT
>NW_022170249.1:5577810-5728570 GCF_008802855.1 Photinus pyralis
TATATTGAAAGACAAGTTTTACAATGCGACCTATTGTAATACGACTTTCTTGTGGCACGAGTGGCGACGCGAAGCGTAGCCACGAGTGTCCGCAAGATAGGAGTATTACAATAAAGCATTGTAACACGCGTTTTTCATACTATTTTTTCTATTTCGGTGCTTTAATTTAATTAAAAAGATCATTATCAGAAACTATAGGGAACATTAGAACATGTTTTATGTTGGGAACACTTTTTATGCCGTTAAGTTTTAGGTTGGCAGCGTAGTAAGACTGACATTTTGAAGTTCAAACATGGAAGTACCCAACGAAGTACCTACTTGTACTAACTAGTAACTGCCAACTTAAGAGATGAGTTACCAAAAAAAAACGACTATAATCACTGTCTTTGTACAACTGTTTTCGGCCGAAAACAGTTGTACAAAATCATCATTGTGACACCGAAATAGAAAAAAATTGTTTAAATTTTTAAACTTATTTAATATATAGTCACAATTTACTGCTAGTCATATATCTTAATCTTTTCATTTCAGACTTTTACTACATTAGATATGCCAAAATTTTACCACTATTGTTTCAACTTATTAGCTTTAACTATTTGACGGTACTTATATTATAAATCTATAAAACATTTTACCACACCCTGATGATGGCCATAGGCCGAAATCGGTAGCTTTAGAAAATATAAGCATAACGCCAAGTTTGATTTCTTATTACCTACACTACACTCCTATAATAAAGAAATAAATTCAAAAAAATATGGAAAACTTTATAAAGAAAAGATGTTAACGATTTCCGACTTAAGGTGGCGCTTACGAAAAGTACAAAAGTACACTTTCGATTTCCTCAATAACAAATTTGTAGAATCGGAGTTCGTGAATTGTCAATGTAGGTAAAAAAAATAAAGAAGACTTGCATGAAATTCAATATGCGCATGGCTTTAGCCATATAAAACGCAATTCCAAAAGTTGAGCCTAATCGATCAGCATTCACAGTGCCCTTTGCGCATCTCGACCATTTACAAACCGAATTGCAAACTTTCTTATTTATGGAGGTATTTAAATGAAATTTGATACATAGCCACTTGGAATAAAAGCAAATGTAGCGCCAGTTTCCAAATTTGGTTTTGCACATACTATACCTAGTCATACCCAGGACCTCGTTTTCTATATTTGTTTACACGTTTCTTTATTTTTCAAAATAGCTTAGAGTGTGGAACAAACAATTAAAATTATTTAAAAAAACGTTATTAGGATTCTCCGTAGCCTTTACAACAACCACATTTATCAGTTCATTTGATATCTTTCTTAGTTAAAAAAAATAATACTCAGGCATTGTACGTTTTCCAAGATGTGTAATAACCTTTCCAAAGACGATCAGAAATTGAGTATTGTTTTGTCAGATTCTTAGGTCAGTATGGGTTGTGCATAAGGGGGTTGTTGGCCTGGTGGGTTACTTTAAAAATCAGCCATTTGATATTTAAAGAAACAGTATTTTTTATTTTTTTGATCTCTTTAATAAAAAAAAAGTTTTTAAAGGTCCGCCTTATTGTATATTAAACAGCGGTTATTAATTAGGTTGAAGTTATATTCAATTACTTTTTTATTTTCAAATTTGTTCAAGGGCTATTAAATTATACAAAACTAGAAGGCGGAATTTGAAAAAAAAAATTAATTCGAATAGAGTATAGGGACCCTAACGAAACGTTTCCGACTCTCAGGTTATTTTTTTTGTGTAGTAGATATACATACCTACAAGATGTACACGTTGATTTTAAAATCTTTATTATTAAATAAATGTTATCATATTATATTACGTATAATAAAACGAGGTAGCGTGATTATGATGATCACAATGATAACACTATTAAGAAAATAATTACCGATCTAATAATATTGAAATATAAGAATGAACGTTATCGCACTACTTATTTCAAAACTTCTGAACGAATACCATGCAAGTTTAGTGGTGAGAAGAAAAACTGTAAAAGCTGGCGTCGACTAGAATCGACGAGTCAACTAGAATGGAATTGCAAAAATAAAAATTAAATTTCAGAATTTTTGCATCAAATTCATGTGTTGGCCATTGAGACGATGCATCATGCTGTTGGACTTTTTCCCATCGATCTCAGTGCAAGAATAACGATTTTGACATGTTTTGATCAAAATCCATGTGGCATCAGAAAAATAATTTAACATCTTTGAATCACACACATGCGGTTATCAAATGTGCACGTGATGTACTCTTTCAGCACCAAGATAATGCGTTTGAAAGCTTTTACAACTCCAAATTCATGTGTAAAGAATAATTTTGGGTACATTTTGTTCTAATATTGAATTATTACACTTCTAAGAGGCATAGGGAAAGTCCGAACTCGATATAAGTATAACCTAGGGAATGAAGTATGTTGATTTCTATTATATTGAAC
This sequence comes from Photinus pyralis, assembly GCF_008802855.1. NCBI lineage: Eukaryota > Metazoa > Arthropoda > Insecta > Coleoptera > Lampyridae > Photinus > Photinus pyralis. The sequence continues at coordinate 5,580,237 of NW_022170249.1, forward strand.
CCGCAGTTTTTCCTGTTTCCGCTTCACTCGAAGTCCGATAACTGTTGTTCCTGTTGAACCAGCTTTAAGAAAATCAATAGCGTCCATCCTTAATGTCCAAAGTACCCGTACACCACGGACAACAATAAAAAACTATAAAGCTGAGGAGGCTGAGGATTATAAGTTTGTATTTTCATTTTGTTTATCCTTTGAAATTTCCTGTAATAGGCTTTGCTGTTGGAAATAAATTATTATTATTATTATTTTTATTATTATCCTTAATAATGCAACAATGTTGACAGTGGAAGGTGGAGTATTTATTGAAGATGGATGGTTACTCAAACTGACAGATATACACATTGAAATTTAATTAAAATACTCAAGATTAAGGACACAATTGTTAAAAAATTGTGTGTATGGTTGGTTTTGCTGACTTTTGTTATACGGCACAAACGAGCACAAACGAAGCACAAACGATTGCAATTAAACCCGTCGTTTGTGCTTTTCATGGTCAGCTTACTTCACGGACCCCGAGTTTTTCACGATCTACAACATTTCCATTTTTCATTTATTTATTTTCATTTATTTATTCGTTGTTGCTTTACCTTATAGTAGGTGGCAACACCATGTCCCTAATACATACAAACAACACTTTTGTCTCTGATCGTAACTTCTGCTGGAAATTGCCGTCATCCGATTTTCACCCCTTTTCACCCGCACCAAAAAATTAATTCTGCTCACGTATTTATTTTGTTTGTATTTGTTATACAACATTTTAACATATGCACTTGTCAAAGCTCTATTAACACTGTTCTTTTTTTATGCCTAAAAATGGTTAATTCGCCTGGACTATTAGTGGTTCAATCTTAAAACTGTATAGGCTAAGTTTACTCCCCCTCCCGCTCCCCAAGCACAAAAGTCTCCTGCAATAATCATTATTTTCGTCCTAGCCCTACATAAAATTATGGGGCGTTTGATGATTAAAGCAAGCCACTTTGCACAATTGTATATTGGACCAAAACAAACATTTTTAGAAGGGGAGCCACTCCTAAAGCTGCATATTTTGAGTTTTTGGCATTTTACAGGAAAACTACACTCAAAAAAGGTGTGGTTACCTTTTTTGTAGAGCATAAAATTCTCTCACTTGAGGGCACTAACTTTTGATCTATCCCTACTCAGCTTAAACATAACTTTAAAGTCGGTTACTCAGCTTAAATTTGATAACCAATTTTCAAATGAAATATACAGGGTGTAGCACCTAAGGTTCCTAGGATCATAACTCATTTACCATAAAAGATATCGAAAAGTTGTACACAATTACCGCCGGCATGTTTCTAAAATATTTTTGATCACCAGAGGCGTGCTGTATTCCAGTGGCGTATCAAACTTGCATTTTTTTAAATAGAAAACCCCATATTTTATTAATGATTTGGAGAGTACTTAAAAAGTACTTTTTTTTTATGCAACATGTTATACTCCTAAGTTTTTCGAAATTTTTTTTGAGAAAAACTAAATCACGCAGGCGGTTAATTTTTGGACTGCGGCACAGGTTAACACCTCTTCCACCATCACATAATTTTTTTAGGTACTTTATCGAAAAAAGAAAATTTTTGATTGACCTTCGCTAAATGTCATATTTTTAAAAATTTCAAATGGCACCGCCCTAAACAAATTATATCTCTGGGTAGCCAAAACTACAAATTTTCCACTGATATAAACAAAACCACACATTCCATAAGAAAATTTCAGAGAAAAATCAAGACAATTTGTAAAAAAAAACCCTTTTCCGAACCCAAGTGTGCCATGATAAAACAAAAGATGTTCAATTCTCACAATTAACAGTAAAGTGTCGGCAGTTGTTTTTTAATCAACGTTGCTAAAATGTTATTCAGTTTCTAATTTCGAATGAAGTTCTTCTTTTAAGATTACGAATTTAATTTACTCGGTTTGGCATAAAACTATTCCTTGGCGTAATTTGAACAAATCACTTCTCCGGTGAACAAAACATAACCTTAGCGCTCACTAACTTAACCGAAAATTCTACGCCCGATCAATAACAATAATAAAGGGACAAACTGTCCGCTTTTTATAACTCGATGGCGAAAACTCAAGATTGTAGCCGCATTCAGATTTAGACCGCCAATTCTTCTGTGAAGCGGCTTGACTACCAGACAGCGAATGAGTTAATTTCGTGCAGAATAATCCCCTTTCTTAACTACTAAGTAAGTTTCTGACGCCCCAGAAAATATGGCTTAATTTTTATTGGTTAGTAACTTACTTTCTACCATTACCAAACGGGTTTTGAGCTGTGGGTTAATCTCAACATTTCAGAACTAGCAGTTTCTCACAGTCTGATACCGATATTGCAAAAGTAACTAAAGGAGACTAATTCACAGAGTGTAATTCAAAACTAAATCTAGACAATGTGGCAACCACCAGTGATTAAAGCAAAACTTCCCATCCGACGTGCGTTCATCATGATTATTAGCATCCAAACAAATTCTTTGCTACGCTCAATATTTGACTGAGAGAACATTTTATACACGTAAAAATTTCCATATGCCTTCAATTTAATTTACTTATTTCTTCGGGAAAAATAAAAGCTACCGTCACTGTTTTTCCTTCTGTAGGGCGAGGACTATTTGGTTCAATCTGCATTTCTTTTATCGTCCTTGGCATTGACAGAATTGTGCTAAAAAAGCTCACTGTGCACAAAAATGGATTGTTCGCAAACTGAAAAACTAGAAAGCATCAAAATGTGTTTGCAATCTCGAATTACGTTATTAACAATCTATAAATAAAAGTAACATTGTTTACATTTCAGCAAAGCTTATCGATGCGGCAAACATTACCAAAATTCCTGTCATTATTTTAATGCACTTTATGTAAATTTTTTATTGCCCACCTTATATTATTTTTTGTGCAATTTTCCGCTTTACATAATAAATTACACCAGACTTAATTATCCTGTTTAATTGTTTCGTTTCAGTTTTCATCAGCTGTCATCTAAATTACACGTATGACGTCGGCTGAATGCAGTTCTCATAGTTATTACCTTGACATAAATAATTTTTTTGATAAGGTGCTTTGCATTACCATAAATATTGCAGTAAATTACTTTCGTAAATACCGGCATGAGCTATTTACTAGACAATCTACCGCAAGGGCAAATTCGTCGTTCATCCTTATTGTTCAATTGTGTCACCTGTAATAATACCGTTTATTATGTCAGTTACCTTTTCGAGAAGTTGAGGTAACTAGACCCAAACGAAACAGAAATGTGCCTCCCACTATAAAATGAATAAAAGAAAAGGATCTTTCCCATCCTTAACGAACCCTGTTTTCTATAATGAAGACGAGTGAAAGTTGACCCAAAATAAAAATCATCCCAGTATTTACGGTTCACCAAACCGAATTCTATAATTTCACAATTGAAATAAAACAATAGATGGGAATCAAATTAACACAGATTTTTCCCAATTTTTGTGTTCGTGGACTAATCGATTTTAATTGTCTTTGTTGGTCGATGCCAAATTAATTTCTTACCTACCTATAGTGGTCGTTGGCCACCCATTACAAAATGTACCGATCTAATTTAAATAAAATTGCGGAACGGGCACGCACGCGATTAATTCCAAATTGTGATATTGCTAACTCGACGAAATTATCATAAAACACAATAGCGTAATTATGATAATTAATTTGATGGGAAATCAAAACTGTATAACAATAATATGTATTTATGGTTATTGTTATGTAACAAACAAAACAAATTTGCAGTTCGCTGATCCGGCCACGCGAAGAGCACATTCCCGTGCAATACCAGATTCTGCAATTATTATTTTCAAAGTTAGGAGTTACTCTTATATGCAGAACACCATTTATAATCTTATAAACTGAACCGCGGCCTACGACAGTTAATATAAAAAAGAACTTAGTTGTCATCTCCATAATCCCAAACGCGATTTTCAGTACGTCAGTAGCGGCACGAATACTGAACCTGAATTTTATTTGATTTTACCAACAGTTTTCTTTGTTGTAATTTCGTTTTACACATGAAATTAAATTCACCTCCCTTTTACTTTATGTTACACAGCGCCAATACGCTGTGAAGTTTTTTAAGGAATTTTTTCAGACTCCTACACTGGGACGCGTAAATATATCTTGGTGTAATTTTATACCACTTTAATCTCTTGTGAACTGGTACCTTTTTGACCTTTTAACTATCGGTTACTATCGATTGCTAACTAGAAAAAATAAATAAAATAATGTTTAGTCTTATACACAAAGTATCCCTATTATATGTCATCCTAAGCTTAAAAAAATTCACTTTTTATAATGTTTCAAAATGAAACTTGAACCTTATCACCGTGTAATTTTTCTACTGGGGCAATGCTCTTCCAAAAACTCAACTGGTTAAAAAATGGACACTAGGTCGCCTTAAAAACTGTTTTTCCTAAGCTCGATTACTTCCGAAAGCTCAAACCCGCTATTCGAATCTTTCGCATAAACTCTCTAAGCGCGACTACGAGAATCTGCAAATTCAGCTTCTTTTTTCTCAGCTTTGCAACGTCAGACAATGGAGGGCCATATAAAGTTGAGAACAAATACCTCATTGACGAACGTGCGAGAAGAGGAAGAAAGCTAATGTTTATGTTATTAAAAATGTTATGTACCAGATAAATTCAAAGTTAGTGTTCGTCGACTCCTCCTAAAAACATAATAAATATGTAAAATATTTCCGTGTTAAAAACAATTAACAGCTTACTTTGTAAACCACATCTTAATTGTCAAATTCTTGTTTCTTGAGTTTTAAATGTACTACTCCATTTTTTGTTTCACTTTTTGTATGTATCATGACCTGTCTAGTTAAATACACTAACATAAAATAAATTAAAGGTTGAGTGGAAGAGCAGACACGGATGATATCCCTGTCTGAACTCCGCCATTTAGACAGGCTCTGTATAGAAATTGTCTATTAAAGTCATTATTATTATTATTATTATTATTAGCTGGCCGTATTACAATCGACAAAATAAAAACTTGAGCTTAACATAAGTAATATTTGTTTGGTTGAGTGTTCCTGAGACCTTGACTCTTTTAAAAGAAATTTTCTTCCTCATACTTCAAAGGAAAAATCGCAAAAAAGTTTAAGCAAATAAATGCTCTCGTTACAAAGTCCTATTTGTTTAATTGAAGACGCAGTTCGTCGGTTTCGAAATTGGAAGAATAAAAGATTTAAGTTATCGTCAAGTGAAGTGGAAAGTTTTTAAAAATATTTATATATATACATTCCAGTGGCAAAACACGGGATCGTTAACCAAATTTCAAAATCTCACTTTCAACGAGTACTCACATTGACCAAGCGATACAAAACGTAAAATTGTATTACACAAGGCGTTCCACTATCCAATTTTCCGAATTGCTGCTACCTTTCAAAGGTTTACATTGTATAAAAAGCAGTAGTCGATGGTTTTGGGGATTTTGGATAGCGATTTGTGCTCAAAGTCAATTTAACATTCCTGGAGAGGTCGACCCACGGAACTTTATTCTTTATTTCGATTTCTATCTGGGAAAATACAATAATTAATAATACCACTTGGAAAAATTGAAATATTTTACTGATGTTCGGAACTTTCGGCGATTCTTCGACTTCAAATTATCACTTTTGGAGGGGTTACGGAAAGATTCTCTCTAGGACAAATTTAGGTACATTCTTCAAATCAACAGTCCTTCTCATAAAAAATATCCGTCTTTAAATGCGTTTATAGAGTGAATAACAAATAAATGAGCATTCCGGAATTTTTACGCGATATATCTCAGGTCAAGTTTCCAATTCTACAACCTATAATTTTCCAACACACCAGAAAACCCAGAAACACAATTATCTAATATAGAAATCCGTGCAGCTCACGTTATATGAATAATGCATTAAGCTCACGTGAGTGAAATGGACAATTAGACCTAGAAACGTTGGTAACAAGTTGTCGATTACAAAAAAAAATTTACAAAACGCCTTCGCAATTATTAAACATCCTTTTCGATGCAACAATTCCGGTCGATATGAATAATAACGTGTTTATAAACAAATAGAAAATGAAACGATTTGGTTTGTAAACATGATGGTTAGGAAAAGTATTCAGATGTCGACCTTGATGCAAGTAATTAACGATTAGCTAAATGATTTTGGCACACGATGTTAATGGCTCGAGTACATTATTTGTGATCAGCCAAGTGCGATAGATCGGGTCAAACACACATTTACATCCGCCATCATCATCATCGTACTCGTTGTTTTCGCTATAAAGGTAGAGTATGATGCTTGTATATTAACTTCTTGTGGTGGAAGATTTATTACTCCAGTTCGTGATGTTTCCCATACATGGAGTGTATACAGAATAACAAGGTTTCTTACTGAAAATGAGGATGTGTGACTGTACTTAAGAGTGATGCTTGAAATCTACGAACTCGTTAGTGTCTTAGCTGTTCATTACTTTATGTTCATTGCCTTTGGGAATTGAAGAACTGTTCTTCTTCGACTTACTAATGCATCGGCTAAGTAATATTTTAAAACGGTCACGGAGTAGTTTTGCTAAAAGACCAATTTGTAAAGGTGTATAAGTACCGGTGAACGGTGATAGTTCTCAAATGAACATTTGACTGAGGCCAAGGAAGCTGAATGATGAGAGACAGCGAAAATCGAAATTAGTAAAGCGCTATTTTTATTTTGGTGTTAAATTGTGTGGTTATGCTAACGGGCGATCAAAAATGAGATGCTTTCAAGTCGCCTTTGGAAGTTCAAGTTAAATACAATTTGCCATGTAAACAAAAATTCCAAAGGTCACTAGACAGCAACTCATTTTTGATCGCATAGTATTTATATTAGTACTGGTAGGTATAACCAGAGCCTACTACTATAACTACAGTAGGCTCGATATAACGCACTGTGTAACGAAGCACCCATCTTTCCACCGGCTGTGGTGACCACTCTGTATATGAACGCCCGCTTACGAAAAGTGTCGTACCGAAAATATTTGTTGTTGGTTCTAGGGATTGAAGATAGAAAGTAAAGGTATTTGATTTAATTTCTAGAGTTCTGTTTCACCCGCCACCACCGTAAATAAATTCACGTCAAGATATTTCAATTGTCTTTGTTGCGTCCGAAAGCTCTTATCGTTTAGAAGACGAGGGCAAATTCATATTTTAGAATTTCAGCCACGTTAATCCATTATTAACAGGTTATTTTGTTGTGAAATCTGATCTATCTCAAGAAAAACCAAAATTTATACATTTGAAAATTTTAAGTTTATGAGAACTAAAGTAATTTTCAATAACATGGAAATAGGGATAACTGCTGTCTACAGGCCACCTTCTACTAATGTAAATTCCTTCTTAAAAGCTCTTGATGATTATTTAACTAACACTCGGCTAATCGGTACTGAAATTTTTGCTGGTGACATAAATATAGATATTTCAACAGATGTGGGAATACCGGGAGAGTATTTAAATTTAATGTATAACTTTGGATTTATAAATTGTATTACCAAGCCTACTAGAGTATTCATGGATTCTGAGTCAATTATAGACCATTACTTTGTGAAAACGAATTTAACCATAACTAAAGTACACCCAGCCGTCTTATCTTATAAAGTATCGGATCATTTTCCTATAGCATTATATTTACAAACACCCAAACCGCATAAAGTGCCTGCAAAGGATAGGGAGTTATCGGCCAATTTTGACAAAAAATTCAAAGGGCTGTAACTTTTGATCTAGTAGTCCGATCTTGGAACTGTTTGAAATTATGGATTCTACAGGTCACATTCTATAAGAAAATATTTTTTTTCCGGTCGATCTGAGACAATTTTTTTTCTGGGCAAAAGAAAGGCAGTGGGTTCCTCAAGTTTCTTTGGGTATGGAATACCCCCCCAGACCCCCCGGTAAGGAGCGATTGGACGTAGCACTAAGGTGTGGAAGGGAAAAGTATACGTACGCACTTATTTCAAATGTAATTACAATCTTCAGTAAATTGGAAGAATGAAAAAGGTAGAACACTCTACAGTAACGTAAATTTAATTACGTGATATATTTATTAACAATTAACATAACAATAAAAGTATACCATTCTTGAAATGAATTAATTTATGACTGTAATTATTATGTATCACTCAATTTACAACATAATACAAGCGGCAGCTTAATACTTCACTTTGCAGATGTTAGAACTCCTCGATTTGCTTATATAGCACACGCCCATCTTTTTCAAACGCTTCCGAATATTCTAGAATGTTCTCGAACAAACACGTCATATTTCCCGGAAAGAATGCGTCACATCCGCTTTCGTTTCTTATCGCCGATGACTAATTCTTTATGGCGGCTCGATATCTATCTACTATCAGGATTTCTACAATATTCGCTACATTACATTAGATTAAGTAGGCCTTCTAAAGGATCCACTAACAACCCTAATTTCATTGATATAAAAATTTAACACCGATGCGTTTTAAAATTATGCAATTTTCGAAGCTAGCAGTTATACCCTTCTAGGCGACTTCTTTTCGGAGTTTAAATAATTTACTTCTAGGGGGTCCGTAAGAAGCCCTAATTTCATTGATCTAAAAATACAGTGTTGCAGATACGAGGGTCACCCCAATATCTCTCTTATTTGGTGAAATTCGAATAGATGGTTAATTAATTTTGTATGCTACATCACGATCTATCCGATGGCATATTGAAATTTCCCGTATCACTTCCGGTTAAATCGGAAATCGATGCAACTTTTGTTTTTCAAATGCAATGCCATTGTTTTTAAGACCTTTGGAAAGAGCAATCAATTTGCTGAACGACAACATTAAACGTGCATATGGTTGGTATACAAAAAAGGGGAGAAATTCGTGATTGAATATTTAGAAAACATGAAATCGAGCAGGCCGTGTGTGCTTTCTGGATGCGTACATGTAAAGCCTAGCACACATTCAAAAGAGTAAAGCATTTTCGCTTCTCACGGCACTCCATTTTCGGCATATTCACAGTTTTTACACCATCAAATATTGTTGTGTAAATTACGTCATCCTGATATTGTATTTCAGCACCTACAGTAATGTTGGGCCACCCTGTATGTGTTTAATTTTTGTCGCTAATTTAGTATGCACACAATTACGATCATGTTATTCTAATTTGAAATCAATGTTGATTTTTTTTGTTAGGATTTATTTCATAATGGAAAGTTTCTGTTTAAATAACCACTTTGTTTATTTGTTTAATTTTTTATAAAGCTGAGTACGTGTAAAAAGATTGTTATTTTAAAGTTTATCTCCGGTCATCGCAATAAGAGTTTCTTATCACTACGTAAAGCTAATTAAGTTTCAGAATAAGCAGGTTTTACCGATAAGAAAAACGTGCTTAATTTGGTTCGACGACATATCAATTTAGATAAAGAAGTATACGCAGAAGGTGAGAGAGGGAAGCATGTGATAAATGGCAGAAGAAGACATGAAACGATGCTTTTTTGGTGGTGGACGTTAATCTTGATTTATGTGTTGGTGCAGAGTTTTTTCATATTTGATTAGTGGAATGGAATTCTTAAAACCGTGTTGCAAATTAAGCCTGCCTTTGGCTGCGTCGTTTAAATTCAATAGCGCTTTATTATCTTAATTAGTTTCGGAAATTTAGGCCACGCGATGTGTGGAATGAGGATCATATTCAATCATTTCAGGCTTTTAGACCAAATGCACTCAAAAACTTCCTGTTGTTACTTAATTAATGACGACCCCACAACATTGGAAATTGTTAACTCGAACGGACCTATTTAACCATTAATTTATTGCTCAAATCCCGCTCTAAGAATCAAGCGTAGAAACTGCAAATTTGGCATGTTTGAAAAATATGTGGAAATGATTTATGACTCTAGGTTTTATTTGATTCGTAGAGCGAGATTTGAGCAACAAATTAACGGTTAAATACCGTCCGCGTAAACAATTCGCCATTCGTATGTATGGGAAGTTTTTGAGGGCATTTGGTCTAAGAGTGTCAAGGGGACCCACGTCAAGTGCCGCATAAAATTTTTTTCGGGCATCGTTTTGAAACGTCAATTTCTCGCAATTTTTCTGAAAATCGTCCCTTAAGACTTGCGAATTTATGTAAAACTGGTCGTGATATATTATGCAGAATCTTCTAGAAAACGGAGGTTTTTGGCGAGTTATGATATAAAATAAAAATAAATCTTACTTATTTTCTAGTTTTATTATAGATACTTTACATCTATTTCATTATGGAAATTTTGTCTTGATGTTTTTATATATCTAATTACGTGGTTCAGATTTTGATTGAGTCACTGAACTTTCTGGCAAAAGGAAGGCATAATTTGGTCACATTCGACATATTTCGTGTAAATGCAAATTCGAGTAGATAGAATTGCAAATAAGTACCTAATCAATGACCCATTAGTATGTGGAAAGGAAACCAATTGGTAACAAAATCCCTATACCTAATATCTGTGATTTCGTAATGGTATACCATAAAGATTATAAAATCAAATAGAATCCACTGCTACCTGCTTCATCTAATTAAAATATGTGGTCCCATCTTGTTTAAAACAAGGTCGTTTATTATAAAATCCGTCTATAATTAGGATGGTTTGCAAAATGATGCTGAATAAAGTGCTAATCTTGCATCAGAAATGAGTTGCATTTCTGAAGAAGCATTGTCAATTAAAACCGAATTCGTGTCTCCAAACATGAAACACATTTTTTTCACATGGGAAAATACGGTATTTGCGTTATTAATTCTAGTCATTGTATAGTTTAGCAATTTAGCATTTATCACTCTGTATCATATTTCGATATGTAGTACACTATTATATATTACTTACTATGCACTGTGGGGTAGTTTCGAAGCTAAGTGGCTGAATTTATTTGGAACAAATACGTCCATAGCTTTAATTATATTAGCCAAAATCTTAGAAAAACCTTCAGATCATCTGCAAGTCAAAGATTTAACCAAAAACGTACCTTGCAAGCAACTAATTTGGCACCAGCAGCTCAACGTCTAGTAAAACTTTTCTATAAGGAAATGCACTATTTATACATCGGTAATTACCTTTCAATATTACCTTCCGCGACCGAGTGTCTAATTCTGAATAAATATACGTGTACGCCATATTTAAATAAACGATTTTTATGATCGCTAAATAAATTCTAAAAATAATTGTGAAAACTGTCTCATTAACTTTAGTACCTACTACCAGTATTGATTAAAATTTAAAAGTGATTGCAACCAGTGGAAGATTTTTCTATTGAAAATACTTATTGCACGTGGTGCCCATTTACTTCAATTTGAAGCATTTTACTGTAATAGGCCAAGAGGAAAGTTACTTGATTAAATCTCAATAAAAGAATAGGAATGATTGCTGCATAACTATACACTTATTTGGCGAAACCCATTATAGCAACCCCTGGTGATTCTGATTTGAGTCGCTGTCTCGACTTCATTAGCTTCATTATTTTTCTCGTCCGACACTTGGTTAGCTCTATGTATGTATATTATTGTACCGAAAATTTGTATAATTCAGGTATTCTATACAATACCTAGGGAATGTATGCAATTCCAGAGTGTGTATAGGAAATATTACAGTGACTGAATTTAGAACAGTGGCGACAACGGGGTATCTCGTTTTTGATTGGTCGTTGGTTCGGGTCGCCATATTGGGGCTAAAATGCTATAATTTGGTATAGGAGTTTACACTTTTCCTTGTGTCCTTGCTAAATTCTGTGAATAAAGGTGTTGCTGAAGGTATATATACAGAGTGGCCATTTTTTATAACCTAACTTCATAGTACTGTCATGTTTTATAAAAATATATACAGATATCTCTAAACAGGTGGAACAATCTCTAACATTAAAGTTACTAGAATGTAGAATCTAGTAACTTCCGCCATTTTTGGGCAAAAATCATGCGTTCTCTCTAACACACGAGCCCAATGGATTGCGGTACTTTCTATATTTAGTGACTTTAGTATAAACCTTCCTTTTTTTACCAAAAATCGACTACACCAAAATTCCTCGGGAAAACACTTTTTCGTATTAATTTTGGTGCGTAGAATTCAAAACAATTCGTACTTTTTCGAATAGACGTCTCAATCACAAGTTATAGACTAGAAACCAATTTCGTAAGGAAATTCAAAGGGCTGTAACTTTTGATCTAGTAGCCCAATTTTGGAACTGTTTGAAACTATGGATTCTACAGGCCACATTCTATAAGGAAATTTTTTTTCCGGCCGATCTGAGACAATTTTTTTTCCGGCCAAAAAAAAGGCATAGTATAACCTTCCTTTTTTATCAAAAATCGACTACACCAAAATTTCTCGGGAAAACACTTTTTCGTATTAATTTTGGTGCGTAGAATCCAAAACGATTCGTACTTTTTCGATTAGACCGATTAGACGTCTCAATCAAAAGTTATATACATTCGGTTCTATATAGACATACTTTAGTGGGTTTAAAGTCAATAGAAATTAATTACGAAAAGATGATTATGCTGTTCTATTGTGATCATAAATACGCTTGAATTGGTTTAAATTTTAACATTTATTCCTGAAGCACAACGAATATTGCTTTTTTGTACTCCGTCGACTAAATGAATATGTTTTGTCTTCCATTTAAGGAACTAAAGTGTCACTTTTTCTTCCGAACAGCGACACCGGACAAAAAGTGATAGTACACAAACACAATTTCATGATTAATGGTTACCTTTATATGTACATTTTGGATATTGCACCATATTTTATACTTATTATACCGTTTTCCATATATCTTTTTGAATTTGGGAGGCAGTTCCCCATATTTGATTCTGCCCAGTTTTAAACGATCATTTCTGCGCCATAGTTTTGAAGGAGAATCTTTTAATGAAACAGAATTATTATACAGTCGCAATTTGACATGACAAGGTATATTGATCCTACACTCAAACAGTTTTTTAGCCCCAATATGGTGGGTTATGATAAGTTGTCGCCACTGCATATGGTCATTGTGATAAATTTGGGGTGCACTTTCTTTTAAAACTTAGGGGAAGGGAAACTACTTCTGCCATCGGAAAGGGCTGTATAAAAATGTTTCCTTCCATTAATTATACTTAAATTTGATCCACTTATAAATAAAGTTTATTGGGACATATTTCTTGTGCCTTTAATTTAAAGGGGGTGGTGCCATTTGAAATTTGTGAGTTGGGGTGGGAGTTACTTAGGGGGTTACTCACTCTGCGATATATTCCAAACCGAGTTTTCCAATTCTTATATGTAGTCCATGGGCCAGTCAACATGACTGTATAATTTGGGGGTACCAATTTTCCTTTTTGCAGTGGTTTATTAGGATGCCATAAAAACAATGATTGCCATCTCAAAGCGGTAGCTAATAGAAATGACGGTCAATCAAAGATGGCGGATGTTGAGTTTTATAAAATCAACTATATCTCTGGAATGATTGGTCCAATTTCATTATTCTTTTTTGTAATTAAACTTCTTTATACACGGTGTCCATTTTTCCAGTGCCACTATGGGGATCTCGCTTATCTTAAGAGATAGACATTTAGTTAAATGAGGGCAAGGTTGCGAATTTTCGTGTTGAATAATAATCTGAAAAGAAATTAAAAATATCTTCAATAGTTCGCAAAAAGAAGAAAATTTTTGATTTTCGTTTTTAATTTTTTCATAGTAAACTAATCGTTCTAAACATTTCTAATTAACACATTATCAAGACATTTTTTAATGCAGATTTCCCGTTTTCAATAACTTTTAAGATGACGAAGAAACACGTGAAAACTTTAATTTTTCTTATGGGCGCCGTTTTGGATTTCGATATTTTGAGATTACGTCTTTTTTTTCTCTTTACAACGATATATCACACATGGTGGTTCAGTAACACATTTTTCCCAAAATTACAATTTTCATTTTCTGCGAAGAGTGCTTTGGAAGAACAAAACGTTCTTTTGTTGTTAACAAAAGGTTGACTTATTTCAAGAAGTGTAATTTAGGTTTGTGCTAGATTTATTGCGAAAATATTATTTCTTCTTAAGTATTTTGTTCTAATTACAATTATAAGTTTCTTGCAAAACGAAGGTTCAATTCTATTCAGATGAAAATCTCAACACAACTAGTTCCCTGCCAACACTCCAACCAGACAGATGGATCAAACTGTCAAACTTTTGTTCACGATAAAAGAACGTTTTGTTTTTCCAAAGCACTCTTCCCGAAAAATTAAAAAGTGTCTGAATAAAGTTTTTTTTGGGATATTTTCAAAACTATTAAAGATATTTTTAATGTCTTTTCGGATTATTATTCAGCACGAAAATTTGCAACTTTGTCCCCATTTAACCAACTCTCTATCTCTTCAGGTAAGCGAGATCCCCATAGTGGCACTCGAAAAAATGTGCTATAAATATTGTTATAAGTACTTTTTCGATAAAATCAACTATTAATAAGTAATTAAACAAATGTTTCCGTTAGTTTACGTCATGCAGTAGTTACTAATCGTTGCTTTTATCGAAAAAGTAGTTATGACAATATTGTAGCACATACAAAAGTTTTCATTTAAGAAAATGATGAAGTCGGACCAATAGTTCTAGAGAGAGATATAGTTGATTTTATAAAACTCAACATCCGCCATCTTTGAGATGGCAATCATGGTTTTTTTTACATCCTAATATATGTGTCTAACCGTGGTAAAAAGGAAAATTGGTACCCCTAGATATACCATTTCCTTAAATTTATCCTGTTGGCCCATATACTGAGTATAAACTCAAATAAGAACCACCACCACAATGTAAAGCATGCAATACCTTCTACTAAACTGTCCAGAATTGGAGAATCTAAGGAAACAATGTGACATCCAGAATCTCCAGACAAAAATATTTTCTGACAGCAACCTGAGTAAACTCCTAAAGTTTCTAAAACGGACTAAATCTGCTATTTAAGTTTTTTTATAATTCTATATTTTTGATATGTAATTTTCTACCCAAGTGCCAAAAACCTAAAGATGTTGGGCAGGTTAAATATATATTTAAAAAATTCACACAATAGTGTATACAGGGTGTTTTTTGGGAGCTTTAGTTAAAAGTTTCTGGGAAAGTAAAATAGGTAGGTTTTTGAAAATTTGTACTTAGGAGTTACTCGGAAGGCCGAATCGATGTAAAATATTTTCAAAATGGCCGCACTTCCGGAAACACCGGAAGTAGATAGTAACTTCGTTATTTTAAATGGCAACCCCTATTTTTTATTGCATTTTTGGATTCTACGTGAAATTTCACTTCTTTTGATACCCATATGTCGATATCTGCCATTTATGGTTTTTAAGTTATTTTGACTTTAAGAAAAAAAAATGGCGGATGCAGATGGTACCTTGATAATTGATTACTTGAAAACGGTTGTAGTCATGGCAACCTATTTTTATCAGTGCATAGAGAATGAATAGGGCTTTCTTTTAGTGCACTTAAAAAAAAGTTAAGTTGCGTACGACCGCCCCTATGGATATCCAAATTTATGAAACTTCAAAGACTAAAAACTCAGTTTTTTTAAATGGAATGACCATGTTCTTACTATTCCATGAGATAGAGAATCGAAATGGGCATATTTTGACAATACATGTTCCTATAGCTATCTTTAACAGTTTCTGACTTATTCCCATTTTATTGAATTGACACTATTTTTTTCGGATTTTCTTTTTAGTAGTCGGTCATGATTCTATAACAATTGAATTTTAAACAAATCTAGTGACACTAATCCATCACCCACTGTTATAGGTTAACATAAGTTTTTCAAAAATCGAAAAATGACTCGCAGTGGTTTCACCTATTTTGGAATTTAATTGTTATTTGTGGTGAAATGGGCAGAATCGCGGCGCGTGCTTTCCGTACATTCATTCGAAAGCTGGAACGAAATTGTATGAATTTTGGAAATTTTGTACCCCTAATGCACTACAAACCGTTGAAGCACAAGTGATACAAAGCTCTACAAGAGAATATTTAAGAAAATGAATTGAATTGCAAATGCAAGATTAACAAAATAAATTCAATGCAAAATATAAAAAACTTCGTTGAAACATTTTTGGTATGGAATTGTTGCTAGAACAGATATCGCATTACCTCTCTTAATTTCCAGACTTATACGTTGTTTAAGAAATTCAGTTGAACGATTCTGTTTAGATTTTTCAAAAATTTTCCGTCCTATATCCTTAATAAATGAGTTATTTATTAATGAATTATTTAGACTAGAATCAATGATATTAAAGAATCAATTCCTTGATTTGTTTAAAATTCGATTGTTATAAAATCATGGCCAACTACTAAAAAGAAAATGCGAAAAAAAATTGCATCAATTCCGAGATCAATTCAATGAAATGGGAATAAATCAGAAACTGTTAAAGATAGATATAGGAACATGTAATATCAAAATATGCCAATTTCGATTCTCTATCTCATGCAATATTAAGAACATGGTCATTCCATTTAAAAAAACTGAGTTTATAGACTTTAAGTTTCTTAAATTTGGATCTCCATAGGTGCGGTTGTACGCAACTTAACTTTTTTTTAAGTACACTAAAAGAAAGCCCTATTCATTCTCTATGCACTGATAAAAATGGGTTGCCAGGACTATAACCTTTTTCAAGTAATCAATTATCAAGGTACCATCTGCATCCGCCATTTTCTTTCTTAAAGTCAAAATAACTTAAAAACCATTAATTGGAGATATGACATATGGGTATCAAAAGAACTGAAATTTCACGTAGAATCCAAAAATGCAATAAAAAATAGGGGTTGCCGTTTAAAATAACGGAATGACTATCTACTTCCGGTGTTTCCGGAAGTGCGGCCATTTTAAAAATATTTTACATAGATTCGGCCTTCAGAGTAACTCCTAAGTACAAATGTTCAAAAACCTACCTATTTTACTTTCCCAGAAACTTTTAACTAAAGCTCCCAAAAAAACACCCTGTATACTCAATGATGTCGACGCAAAATTTGAATTTTAATATGAAATCTTCCAAATTTTTTTGAAAATTGGAATATTAAGTATGCCAGAATTAGAAAAGAAAAGTGGCCAAACAAATGCAAATGGTGTAGAAGAATCCAAGAGTGATTGGTGTTATTCCTATACCGTGCAAAAAAATAACCATTGGAATTACTACTTCTGAGTCTTCGTATTTCGACAATTTAAAAGGTGGTATTGTTTTGGTTCAAAGAATTATTAACTTTCTTTATTCATGATCTTCATTATAGTTAGGCGAATTTCACGTTCCTTTTGTACTTGCATTAAACAGTCAAGCTGAACTAATTTTTCCTTTAAACTCGAACCGTAGGAGTCTAGGAAGGTGTTATTAAGCGCTAATTAATTTTTTACCGTGCAAAAAAGAGTTGCGACAAGTACAAATATAAACGGGGTGTCACTCATTTGTGCATTCATAACACGACTTTGGTGTAATAGCCGCAAATTTTAATCAATCTTCGTCACTTCTTCAAATTATGCCATTACCTCAGTGCGAGAATTATTAGTGCACGTAATTACTTCAGCAAGTGAAGATCGTAAAAAATTTCTGCTATTTTCTAATTTTATAATTCATTACAATAAATTTCTCTTCGCCGTATTTCTTCATTTCATGCAACTATAATTCTTGCGTCTCGAGGACTGAATCGTGAATATTCATAATCTTCCAGAAACTGTTCACTATCCAATAATCGAAGTTAATGAAACAGAATTAAAAATCTCTCACCTGTAAATGTGCAAAGATGCCGATAATGACAGAAGCGGTTATTAGAAACCGCCGTTTGGCCCCCCGCATGCCCTTGTATTAATTGCCACTGCCCCATTTAACAACTTTCCAACGACAATAAACAATCACATTCCACACCACCAAATTTTAAAGATCTCATATTGGCGATCGAAATAACTTGCGCATTTTTCCGGGATATAAAAAAAATCGACGCGCGAGTTGCAGTCTTCCGCAAGAACCTCGTCACCGAGCTAGTTAGTACCCTGCAGAACTTTGTGCAGAACTAACCATCAGAAGCTGTGATAGGAGATATTTCTATTCCCACTTTATGGGCATCGAACCGTATGCTTTTGTTAAATTTGTCTGCAAACTTAACAATGGCTGAATCCATTATTTTCGCTCATTTGTTAATCTATGACATTATTTGTTTGCTAACGAAGTTCCAGCCGCTTTTTATTTAAACTATTTGGAAATAGCGCGATTGAGTGAAAATGATATAATGCGGCAATTAAACCATTTTTTACAGCAAACAATGGAATAAACTTCACATGCGTTCATCTGCCTAAATTATTACTGTAATTTACAATTTACCTAATGCTTAAAATTTGAGTAATTTATCTTGAATCAGCAACTAAAGCTCGTCACGACCCAGCTTTTTTTTTCGAAGCACTCAATTATCGAAAATTATCTCTGCATAAAAGAGGTATTTTGTTGCAACATCTTAATCAACTTACTGCCTACTTGATATTGTTCTGCCTTTCATATCGCCAAATTATTACATAAAAAACACTTTTTTTAGTGTTGAAAAAGCTCTAAATTTGCATTAAAATTTTGTTTGAAATTTCGTTGTGAAGTTGGAAATGTTGAGATTTATTTCTAAGGGTTTCTAAGGGTAGAACCATTAAACATTGCATTTCATTCAAACTTATCGGCACAAAATGACGCAACCAATCAAAACGCAACCCTATGACGTCATAAAAAAGAGGGGGGATAATCAGGCTCTTACTACTGGTTTGAAATATTCCATCGACATGAAAATTTCTACTAACATAGCAAATACAAAATCCTCCAGTACAGCCAGCACCGATTTCAGAAAAGGGACAGGGCATTTTATGCCTAAGAATATGTGTATCAGACCGATAACCTCAAAAGGGCAAGGGAAAGCCAAAATTCCGTATTTATTTCGCCCACAAAAACAAGTGGGATAGGAAACGGAATAAAACATGAGATGCACTAAGGAATACCGAATAATCCAGAGGTCATAACATCTTGGAAATGTTTGGAAACCAGAGGCAACAACCTTTTAAGAAGGGGGTAGTGTAACAAAACCGCATTATCCTTCTTCCTTTGGATTTTCTCTGCTTCCAGATGCTTTTATGTCAGTTTCATTGTAGTGCACACAGTTTTTCAACCCTAATTAGGTATAAATATAGACGGGTCGCATTATTTTCACCAGGAAAAGGTAAATGGAACAATGAATAGTCATATAACTACGTAGCGGTTCTGAAAACTGAGATCAAAATAAAATTCGCATTTTCTGTCTTAAGTGATTTTCAATCGATATACAGGGAATTAAATTTGGCATTATGGAATCCTATTCGCATCTTGAAAGCCACTCCGGAAAACGAGGGAAGTAAATATCAGGAAGTTTATAGATTAATTTTGGAATTGCGTGATAATGGTGGGTAGGCCAACGTGTAATAACATTACAAGAGCACTAATTAATGCGTTTAATTCGATAATTTATGTATCCGCTAATGTAATTATTTTTTTAAACGCAAAAGGGATAGGTACAATGAATTCGATGGAACGGTTTGTGCAGTAGCCAAATTTTATTTAGTAATAGCATTGAATTTATAACTTATAAATTCAATGGTAATAGTTAACCACAATTATGTGTCTCTAAATCTAAAAGATTGCGGCTAATTCTAATTCAAATCGTGTGTTGAATTGACATTCTTGTACCACCCTCCAGCGATTAAGTTGCTGTAGAGTTTATATTACACTAATGCCAGTGCAGTAGGAAAATATACAATGTTTTTTAGTAATTTCGTCACGTAGATTTTATTACTAATAAATAATTAATAAATTACAGCGCAACCGATAATGTTACTATAAAGTGCAGTTAGTAGGTAGACCCTTTTAATTAAATGCTCTAAAATATGGCATATTTTTTAATAACTGCGTGTTTTAAAACAATAAAACGGTGTTTAAATGAAGTTTATACAGGGTGGCCATTTGAAAACGAAACAGAGCCTATTTTGGGAACCTTAAAACATTTACGAAAAAATCCTCGTACTCGTCAATTTTTGATTCAAGGGGGAACCATTTTTTTGCTAGTTTCGCCCCCATAAGGACAAAGCCCTAGCGGGGGTGACGACCACCCCCAAAATTTTAAATCGAATGGGGGGGGGGGTCGAGTGATGCCTTATTTTGAATGAATTAGTTAAATAACAAAAATTAATACAACAATAAATACAAAAAATGTTCTTGTACATTCTGAACCGTGCTTTTTTTGTTTTTTTTTTTTGTTTTTAATGCCTGTAGCTGGCTATGCCAATTCTGCAACGGAAATCTTGGTTATTGTTGAGAGCATTACTATTGCAACATTTTGAAGTTTAATAGTGCTTGTCAATTGTTGTTGTCAAATCATAGTAGTGACAAATAGCACTTTAAAGCTATTTAGTTGCAAAATCGGTACATTGAACAGTGATAATGGTTTATTCCTGGAGTTATTAGAAAATACGATTCATCCAGTGGAGATACTAGAAAATAACAACGAGTACTTGGAAAATCGTCTAGTATTTCAGCAAGATGGTGCGCCACCCCACTATGCTGCAGGGGTTCGTCAATATTTGGACCAAACGTTTCCAGGACAATGGATTGGAAGAAGAGGAGCTATTGAATGGCCTCCTCGTTCCCCGGACTTAAATCTGTTAGATTTTTTTTATGGGGACATTTAAAAACTAAAATTTATGCTAGTCAGCCAACGTCGCTAGAGAACTTGCGACAAAGAATAATTGATGAATGTCGTCAAATCACCCCAGAAGTTTTGCAAAATGTACGGGAAAGGTTTGAACAAAACCTGTATTATTGTATGGAAGTCGAAGGCCAACATTTTCAACATTTACTTGATTGATTTTAGTTTTAAGCACTTAAAATAAAACTGATTTAAATCTTAAGAGTTATGATCTACATAAAAATACTTTTAAAATAAGGTATCACCCCCCATTCGATTTAAAATGTTGGGGGCACTTGTCACCCCCGCTATGGCTTTGCCCCCAGGGGGGCGAAACTAGCAAAAAAAATGGTTCCCCCTTGGATCAAAAATTGACGGGTCCGAGGATTTTTTCGTAAATGTTTTGAGGTCCCTAAAATAGGCTCTGTTTCGTTTTCAAATGGCCATCCTGTATGCAGTATCTATGAACAAATTTTAAGTTTACTGGTCCTCACTAAGGGTTGGTCCAGCACAGACGGCATCATGGGAGCGCCTCCAAGAGGGTGAAAGCGCCAGTATAGAGTGCTCCTTGTTCAAAAACCGTGTCTGACCATAGATTTACATTCCCATCCGTTAACCAATACTAACATTAAACATACACAACATCTTTGGTCGTACAATAGCAGAACAGTCCGCCATCTTGGATTTAGGACCAAGTTGCGGCTTTGGTGAAGGGGATTTTCCGGTGCCGTAACTAAGGACTAACATTGTTTTGTACACAAGCGAACGATAAAAAAGACAATTGATAAAGAGAAAGAAGATTTTAAATTAATTTGATATTGCATGCGATAATTCCTGTACCATTTCTTCGGTAAACTTGTGAGGTTTTAATTTTAGGAAGATATTTGATGTAAGTTTCGGAACTTTTTCGAGTTTAAATAATTTCTTGAAAACTTTCTCTTAAGGTACCTTTACACTATCATACTTCTCATGTGATTTGTCATATGATAAGTAACAAGCATTTAGATTTGTGTTTACGCTATACTATTTTTGGTATTATGGCTGTCATAAGGAAATAATATGGAAATAATACGTAAATCGTGGAATAGGGATGTTTCTATTTCTGCATGACAAATGACATGACTTATTTTAAATATCCAAGTGATCCCGCCCTTTTATGGTTACTTTTCGCATTTTACTTATCTGAAAAAGCTGAATACTTGAGTAAACCAGTAAACTTTTGATTATATCATTGATTATAGGTGTGTATAATCAATGATTATAGGTATATTAGTTACTAATGAAAGAATAAATTACATACAATAAATCGAGCAATAAATATTTACGAGTATATTGGTATTTGGTTGTCTGGTTGTAGTGGTGTTTTCAGACACACATTGTCAAATAGTGTCTTGATTGGTAATTAACCCTTCAAATGTTTGGGGTAATCTTTCAAATAAGGGTACACTCATGTCGACCAAGGGGACGACTCTGTTTGCTTTGTTAATGAAACGCATAACGGAGAAATTATTATTAAAATAATTGTTAAACTTTTTTCGTTAAAAATGTACTATGATTTTTGAGGCACTTTAAAAGTTCACCTATTTGTGCTTTACAGGTGATTTTTTTGAGTTCTAAGTTAGCCTGAAGGTACTTTTTTGTGGAATACTTATTGTGATAATTAGCGATTTATTTTAAAACAGAAGTTAACCGCACAAAATTGCTTATTTGCCAATTTATTTAAAATTTTGCGGGATCCCGCAAGTACCGGGATCCCGCAGGATTAACATCTAACGATCCCGCAAATGCCGGGATTGAGATTTTGCTGCTTTTTTTCCCTAGCTGTAACTTTTGAACTAGTAGCCCAATCTTGGAACTGTTTGAAATTATGGATTCTACAGGCCACGTTCTATAAGAAAAATTTTTTTCCGGGACGATCTGAGACAATTTTTTTTTCGGGGCAAAAAAAAGGCAGTGTAACCTTCCTTTTTTCCAAAAATCGACTGCACCAAAATTTCTCGGGAAAACACTTTTTCTTATTAATTTTGGTGCGTAGAATCCAAAACAATTCGTACTTTTTCGATTAGACCTCTCAATAAAAAGTTATGGACAAAAAACAAATTTCGAAAAAAAATTCAAAAGGCTGTAACTTTTGAACTAGTAGCCCAATCTTGGAACTGTTTGAAATTATGGATTCTACAGGCCGCATTCTATAAGAAAATTGTTTTTCCGGGTCGATCTGAGACAAATTTTTTTTCGCGCCTCAAAAAAAGGCAGTGTATAATCTTCTTTTTTACCAAAAATTGACTACACCAAAAATTCTCGGGAAAACACTTTTTCTTATTAATTTTGGTGCGTAGAATCCAAAACAATTCGTACTTTTTCGACTAGACCTCTCAATAAAAACGTGTTTACAAACATGGCTATTATACCGAAAGAGAATGGAACTGTTGGAACGTGTTA
Source organism: Photinus pyralis (assembly GCF_008802855.1). Classification (NCBI taxonomy): domain Eukaryota; kingdom Metazoa; phylum Arthropoda; class Insecta; order Coleoptera; family Lampyridae; genus Photinus; species Photinus pyralis. The sequence continues at coordinate 5,603,373 of NW_022170249.1, forward strand.
CTGTTAAAGCCTTTGAACTCAGAACTAAACTTGGACTTGAGTTTCTAGTTCTACACATTTGTTGCATAACAAAAATGATGCTGCGAAATTAATAAATACATTGACAAACAGAACGATTTTAATTTTTTTAATTTCAATTTTTAATTGGGAATTAGATGATGATTTCTGTAGGTACTTTCTTCTAAAAATTTTCGAGGTCTGAAATCCTAAAATTAAAATCTCAAAATTATACAAAATCTGAAGAAATGGTGGAGGAATTATCATCTAATTTCTAATTAATTTAAAATCTTTCTCTCTAGCTCTCTATGAATGGTCTTTTTTGATCATTCGTTCGTGTATAAAATTAAACTCGGAAATTATGTACCAAAAAAAAAGTTTTTAAACCATACGGAACGGCGCTTAAAGCTGGATTCACATGAATACGAAATCCGACGATACGCTCATCCGAAATGCTTATGATTGGTCAATAGTTTGAAATGTCAAGCACATTTCAAATTATTGACCAATCATAAGCATTTCGGATGACCGTATCGTCGGATTTCGTATTCATGTGAATGCAGCTTAACGGCCAAACACGTGACCGAGATATTTTCTCCGGGAAATCCCAGACCACGCCCTTGCACCACAAAACAAGCTCACTCCTGTGGGGAAATCTCCTTCATTATGGTTGCAACCTTGGTCATAAATCCAAGATGGCGGAACCAATTTCTACTTATAATTTTCAACGTCCAGTCAATCTCAGTAGATAATATCTTTTTGGTCAAAACCAATAAGTACTTTATTCGATATTTTTCTGTGAAAAATTCTAGAAGTTCTAAAAATATGCAATCATTTATAACAACCTGATATAAACAAAGTAACCATATTTGAATTGAATTAAACATAGAATACAATAAAGTTTCGTGTTGTATACGGCGCGCAAAGATCAATACAACATACAATACAATCATTATCATTAGTTGACTATCATTACATAATTAAGAATAGCCAATAGAAACAAAAGCTTATTGTGTGTCGCTAACCAACGAAACCATACCTTTGTTTCTATTGGTTATTTCTTAGTAATCAAAAGATAGTGAACTAATGAATAACGATACTGATTGTACAAACCAAAAACAAAAAAAGTGGTCGAGCAGAGTGCAAATTAATTATTATAAATTAATGTACGTAACACATTCTTTTTTCTGATCATGGTTTGGATACGTTATTTAAATAATAATAAATCGACACATATTACACCCCTTTTTTATTTAGATTTGTAATTTAATTTTAATATTAGGTAGTGCAGCATATATATGAGGAACTCGATTCAAATAAACATTGCTTTGTTGTGTTATTTGACATCAGAAAAGCTTTTGACAGTATAGATGTAGGTATTTTATCAAGGAAACTTGAGGATGCAGGTATTCGCAATGAATGCCAGGATTTCATCTTGTCATTCTTGGCTAACCGAAAGTACATCGTGAATTATGATAATACGTCTTCATTCGAATATACGTTGAATTTAGGAACGCCCCAAGGCAGCAACTTAGGCCCCATCTTGTTCGTACTATACATTAACGACCTGCCACGACATATACTGCACGGAAAAACCTACATGTATGCTGACGACACTGCTGTAGTAGTGAGCGCCGATAATCCTGACCAAGCAGCAGAAAAGTTAAATCAAGTTATAGCGGAATTTACATTTTGGTGTCAAACAAACAAACTTACAGCGAACACTGAGAAGACAATAATTTTGAATATGTCTCGGGTCAAAGTGGGACAATACATCACCCCCATGGAGAGCGCAGTAATACCATGCCAACCAACGTCCACGTACCTAGGATGCAAAATAGACGATAACCTCTCCTGGAACTCTCATCTGGATCACGTTCGTAGCAAATTAAACAAGGCATACTATCTAATATCTCGTATTAGGAACCAATTTGACACCACACACATTATTGAAGTGTATTACGCAGTAGTGTATTCCCATTTAAGTTACAACATTATGTGCTGGGGTGCAAGTACCGAAGTAAATAGATATTTGTTTTACAAAAACGTGTAATCAGATTGATATTCAATCTGCATTACTTACAAACTTGTAGAGACACGTTTAAAAAATTCAAAATTTTACCTCTCCCCTGTATATACATCCTAAAATTATTAATGTACATGCGCTCGCACTCAGATAGTTTCCGTAGAGTAGGAAGTACACACAATTATAACACAAGAGGAAAAAACAAAATATTAATTCACAAACGCCATTATCAGTATTATAAAAAATCACCCTATTATATGGCCTCTAAATTGTATAATTTGCTACCCCAGGACCTGACAAACTGTGATATTAAACAATTTAAATCTCTCATCAAGACTGTTCTCCAGAAAAATGCTTTTTATGCGATTCAAGAGTTCATACACTTTTATACTTCTAGGCTATAGTTGATGTAATACACTCTTTGTTTGTCCAATTGTTATATATATTATTGTTTGTTAATTTTGACTTATCGATGATTGTAATGACGATCGAACGATTAAATTATTATTATTATTATTAAAGGGTTTTAATTATTACTGGCAATGGACGCTTGGCTTGGTTTAGCTCCAAGGAGTCTCGTGGTATTTTTTTCACAAGGGACCACCAAATTGTCCTTGTTTTAAAGAGCATTCCCTAACCTACAGACTTCTGGTCATACGTTCGATGGCCCCTTTCCAAAAACTATGGCACAAGTGCAATAAATAGTTTGGGGAAGGTTCTTGGACCGGGGGTCTGGGGGGTATGGGATACCCTCCACAAAAGAAAGCATCAATGTTCTATTTCTTAGAACTGTCATAATATTTTGTAGGGCATGGATTAAGTAATTTCCACGACGGAATTTCCACAACTTCAACCCTTATATTTTTAAAGATAGGATTTTTTGCAAAAAATTTCAAATTCCAAATTTTTACATCTTTAAATTTAATATTTAAACAGCGAAAAAATCAATACGCCAGACCATTTTGTGGGGCCCTACACTTTGCCAGGCGCCTTCAAAGTTTGCAAAAATGTATACTGGCCGCCATAAACACATACTTTGTAGTTGTAGTTACAGTATACCTACAATATTTGTAGACAAATATTTTTGTTTAAAATTTAAAAAATAATAAAAATAAATTTTCATATTTTTTAATGTATGCTTATTCATATAAATTTACGACATTTTTTTTATAGTTAATAAAATCAATGAGCGTAGAGACACCTACGTGTTTCCTTGTCTTTCGCAAATTGGAAAAGTGCATGGACTAGCTTGACGGTTTTCTAAGATTTTTCTAAGATTATCAACAATATTGCAAAAATCTGTACTTGGGTTGGTATGTTAAACAATAGCGAAATGTTATAAAAGTCAACTAACGATCAGGGGTTTGTGTTCATGCATTTCATTCACACTTTCGTACCACTGTTGAATGATATGGAGGTCCACTCAACAGTGAATGCTATTTGCTTTACAAATAGACTGTTAATCAATTTCAAGTACCTAAGTCATTACCTTACTTACGGCCCCCCTAACTACATACAAGGTATTACATTGCTACAAAGTAGGTACCATAATTTTTTTAACCTGAGGAGATAAAAAGCAAATGAATGTGAAACTTGATCACATAAAAATATACATTACTTCAAGAATGCATAAATATTGAATGTTTATCTGAGACGTGCGTGTTTAATTAGTGAGAGGATATTATATTAATACATATTCGCTGACGCATCAGTCACAGGTTTATTTGTACTGTTAATGAAACATCAGAATGACGTCCGCAAATTTGGATAAGTACCTACAATAATAAGTGATTTTAATTATATGCTAATTAATTTAATTTAATAATTAATATTGTGTTTATTTTACGATTCCAAAACAAATAGGTAAAAGCTTAGTGTAATTCTATTCTTACACTATGTTAAAAGTATGTCTCTATTTAAGAAACAATATTTGCTTCGGTTTTCCAACCCCCCCCCCCCCCTAAATTAATTATGCACTCCCTGCCTATACAGATTTTATTTGTTTAAGTACCTTCTAACATAGTATTATTCTTACACACTGATAAGAGGGAACGGCGTTGGTAGTTGGCAGATAACAATCCCTTTGGTTGAGACCTTTAATTAGACTACCATGAAAGATAAACCCAATCCCCCCCACATTACCCTCTGATCACGAAAAGAATCGCGGAAGACAGTTATTGTTTGTAGAAACCCCTTCCTTCCCATGAGATCCTTCATTAGAATACCATGAAGGGTAGAATGTATGCTCCCCCACCCCTCATTTTCAGAAGTTTTAGTATAGAGGCATCCGGATGCAAAATCTGAGACAAATTGGTTGCCCATGTACGTAAGTTTTACTTTCAGAAACAACAGCATCTCGGAAAATTATTTTTATTCGGAGCCCCCCCCCCCCCCCCAAAAGTAGTTCAAAATCGCAGAAGTTTTTTTTAAATTCTTAAAACATAGGCTAAAAACACGAACCACGATCGTCCAGCAATATTAAAGAATATGGCGTTGTTACCATACAACCTGTACAGCGTTAGGGAGTTAGAGGAATGTTTGGTCCAAGGCCAAATGCTTTTGAAACCTATCGCCTTATGCTAATATGCCAATGACATTTGTAACATATATACGTCATACGGACGTTTTTATTGGAATGACCACCTATAATAAATATGGGTCACCCTGTATGATGCGAATTTCAATTTTTCTAGGTTAAATGTGGTCGCTAATTTAGATTGAACACAATGCCCGATCATATTATTTGTATTTGAAGTCAATGTTGTTGTTTGTACAATCGCCTTGTTCATTTTGATTTGTAATTGTAAAGTTGAATTAGGTGCTAAAAAATTAGGGACATCTGAATATAATTAAATTGTGCTATTATAAACGTTTATCTCCGGTCAGTGCGATAAGGAGTCCGTTATCGCTGCGTAAAGCTAATTAGTTTGTAGATAAGTAAGTAAACAGGTGCTAGTGTATGTATAAATGTGTCCCTGTGCGACCTTAAGAGTTTGACTTAAAAATCAGCCGTCTGAGTCTTTTTTTGCAACACTTTATTCAAATCCTTTGATGCCTCCCCATGCGATTAAAGTATAGACGTGATTACAAAATTCAAGAGAATATTGTAAGATTCCAATACGCTTCTGAAGTCTGAGAAAACTCCACAAGATGCTTGGGAAATTCTAAGATTGTGGTGGTTGTGAAGGTTCTACTGATTCTAAAAATGTAAAAAAAAGGGGTTCTGGTAAGTTAGTACTAAGAGGATTGTACGACTACAGTTCAAAGAAGATTTCGCTAAGATATTGAGAAAACTGTAAGAACATTCTGTAGGAAAGAACTTCCGTGTCTGAAGTAGTTTACTACTCAAAGAATTTTAATTTAATTAGGTTAGTATGCGTTTTTCCTGCACAATGACGAACATCAAAGGCAAAGAAACCGATTGTCAGCGCGGAAAGATCGATGATACTACGGGGCGTCTAGGGAGCTTTAAATGTTAAGGTTGAAAATTTTTAAGGTCATTAATTCATTGTCGTCGTGGAAAACATGATTATTTTAAGCAGTTGCTTTTAATGGAGTTCAAGGTTGTTTGACGAAATGAAACTGATAAACACGCACCCACTTAATATGAAATATTGATTTGTTCATCTTACCACCTTTCTGTTTTCACGCTGTTGTGGCTACTTGGGCGAGCGAGGTCTGAGGTTGGTACCGAGCCATTCCCAAGTTTTCAAAGCCCAGGTTCTGCAGATAAAATTAGTTTCGCGAAGAAAATGAAAATTAACCCTTTCAGAAACTAATATTTAAGTAGGTATAGACTTTTTGCTCAAAAAATTAATTGATTTTCCACAACCTCCGAAATAATACTGTTGGCTACTATAGCAAAGAGAGAGTGTTGAATCCATAGCCACTGACCCAACAAATGTCACCTATGAGACCTTCTAATATAAAATTTATGAACCTTTGGAAAGTTGCTGGTGCATTACAAAGACCAAAAGGCATTGCATTGAATTTTTTATTTTGCCTTTATTTCTGAGTGGGTGGAGTTTCAGCCAAAGCAAATTATAAAATTTAATTGTACCGTGTGTCCTATTTTGGTTTTTTTTCTGATATACAGGGTGGAAACGAACGAAGTTTGACTTTTTGGAATGTTATCATACCTTACTACCCATGTAAGGTAGAGAAAAGATAAAAACTGGCTATTTTAAATATTGTTATGCAGAATTCAGCGGCGTAGTAAAAAAAACTTTTGGATCGCCGTTCCTGAGATTTGATCCAAAGTTGTTATTTTTTATACGCCCTGTATATCTTAACGTAAATTGATTTTCATACCTTTTCCTGATTACATTGATGTACCACAATCTATATTTTTTTAAACTTATCGATGAAAATTAATAAAAACCTTACTTTTTACTTTTTGAAATAGTAGGCCATGGATTCATGGAGATTTTGTTCTGTGTATTGTATCCATGGTCAGGGACGGACTGGGTACTTAAGGGCCAGGTGGAATTGCATAGGTTACGGGCCATTAAAGTATTAGTGTAGTAATGTGGAGGGATCATGGAAAGTATGGTACGGTGGGTAGGTAATTGCATAGGTTGGAAGTATTAGTGTAGTAATGAAGGTGGAGGGGGGGGGGGTGAGTGCACCACAAAAACAGTACTCCTTTCTCGAAAATCAATTACCATACAGTTTTTTTCTAAATTGCAGCTGATAATTAAAAGTAACAAAATACACAATCCACACGAGGTGTGTTGCGTATCATTGTTTTTCAGCACTTTCATGCTACGACAAAAAATGATAAATTCATTGTAAAACACTTCAATTAAAACAGAATTTTTTAACAACCTAATATCAACCCCAATTAGAGAAACGTGTTAATAATTTATTAATAGTGCAAGAAACTAAATGCAGCACATACTGATAAATTTCCAACGGGCCATTATGATCTACAGGCCAGGTGGCAATCGCCACCCAATCAGGCCAGGTGGCAATCCCCCCCCCCCCCCCCGGGCCAGTCCGCCCCTGTCCATGGTAACTAAGGCAGCCGATGTCAATCAATAAAAATGGCGGGCGAAAAATATGATATTTAATTTAAAAAAATATAGGATGATTCATCAATCTAGTAACGAAAAAGAAATTCAAAAAATTGACGTTGTAATACTTGGTGTTGCATTAAAAAAATATCAAGTTTGGGTCCAATCTCAGAAAAGGTGATTCAATTTTTTTTTACCTACGCTACTGGATTTTTCGTAAAAATATCTAAAATAGGCAGTTTTTACGTTTTTTTCTATCGTACATCGGTAGAAAGGTATGATTGATAACATCCCAAAAAGTCAACCTTTTCGTTTTTACCTTGTCTAATAAGAAACAACCGCACTTGGATTGATTCTGTTTGTGATATTAAGTTTAATAAAAAAATGGCACAGCGTCATAAATCCTTTGTCTTTCTTCATAGGATTCTATTTTATCTTCACCTGAACTTACCTAATTCTCCATATTTTTCAATAATTATTTTCGTATCTACCTTTTGCAAGTTTCTTTAACTTTATTATACTTGTTTATGCCCTTAATATTTTGTTTATATTTGTAATTATTATCCTTATTATTGTCTCCGTCTTTATTTATTTCTTGGTTTAATATCGCGTATCTCAAAATTCCGTTTAGCTTTGCGTTTATCGTCTTTATCTTTAAAATATTTTAATTGTTCCCTTAAATTTTCTAAGTTAATTATTTTCGGTTTATTAATAAACTCCGATTTTATTCGCTCGTATTATTTCCGGTTCCTCTTTGTTATTATAATCGCCTACTTTCATCAAGTTTGTCTCAAGGGGATGAAGAAATTTATCAATCCCACAAAAAATGTATAAGGGTTGGTTACTTATGTAAACTATTTCATTCTTTAAATCTAAAATTAATTGACAATGTCGTTTGAACAAATTAAAAATGAAAATTTAGAAAGACCTCCTTCTACTATTATACTTAAAAATAAAGGGGTCCAAAGCTATGTGAGCTATGATTTTCTTTACTAAAAGCATCTATAGCTAAAATGTCAAAGAAATGTCTCCATAAATAAGGAAGTTTGCGTATGCGCACATCTAAGTTTATATAATATGCGATATGTTTGCCTTTACTATAAGCATCTGTGGTAAACATTTCCGCAAAAGACATTAATAACAAAATTGATATTTTTATTTTATTAATAATATCGGAGTGATATTTGTAATACACTATTAGAGAGAGAGACTACAAATTAGGTCCCGAATGTAAATGACCGTTGGACTAATAATCAGTATCGAAGTTTTTAAATAAAACGTTGGTTGTTTAGGAGAAACCTACATTTCTAACGCTCTTTCAGATACAGCAGCTGCTGTTAGGTGCCCAATCAGAATTAACCCTTTACGAACATCTGCTATCACTTCTTCGAAAATCACTGCGTGGTAGTTTCATTGTAAACTCTAATGCAAATGTATAAGGAACTATAGAAAAATAGCGGAAGTCGTGATTCCCTATGGGATGCATTTCAGTACATTATAACTGTAAGATTTACTCAACAAATTTATCTGCACGATTCTCCATTTTACGTTATAATTAAAGCTGTGAATATGCAAAATGAATATCGTTTAATTTTGGTTGTACTCGTATGAAATGTTATGCATTTATTTTTTTTTGCATATCTTGCATATTTTGATAATCTTTGCATATTTTAAAATATATTCAAATTGTTAGGTAATTTTACAATTTTTTGTTAGTTTTTAAAACATTTTTTTTACGGATTCTCATAATGGACGCGATCATGAAATATATACAGGGTGTTTTTTTGGGAGCTTTAGTTAAACGTTTCTGGGAAAGTAAAATACGTAGGTTTTTGAAAATTTGTACTTAGGAGTTACTCTGAAGGCCGAATCTATGTAAAATATTTTCAAAATGTCCGCACTTCCGGAAACACCGGAAGTAGATAGTAACTTCGTTATTTTAAATTGCAACCCCTATTTTTTTATTGCATTTTTGGATTCTACGTGAAATTTCAGTTCTTTTGATACCCATATGTCATATCGGCCATTTATGGTTTTTAAGTTATTTTGACTTTAAGAAAAAAAATGGCGGATGCAGATGGTACCTTGATAATTGATTACTTGAAAACGGTTGCAGTCATGGCAACCCATTTTTATCAGTGCATAGAGAATGAATACTATGAATAGGGCTTTCTTTTAGTGTAGTTAAAAAAAGTTAAGTTGCGTACAACCGCACCTATGGAGATCCAAATTTAAGAAACTTCAAAGTCTATAAACTCAGTTTTTTTAAATGGAATGACCATGTTCTTACTATTGCATGAGATAGAGATTCGAAATTGGCATATTTTGATATTACATGTTCCTATAGCTATCTTTAATAGTTTCTGATTTAGTCCCATTTCATTGAATTGATCTCGGAATGGATGCCATTTTTTTCGCATTTTCTTTTTAGTAGTTGGCCATGATTTTATAACAATCGAATTTTAAACAAATCAAGGAATTGATTCTTTAATATCATTGATTCTAGTCTAAATAATTCATTAATAAATAACTCATTTATTAAGGATATAGGACGGAAAATTTTTGAAAAATCTAAACAGAGTCGTTCAACTGAATTTCTTAAACAACGTATAAGTCTGGAAATTAAGAGAGGTAATGCGATATCTGTTCTAGCAACAATTCCATACCAAAAATGTTCAACGAAGTTTTTTATATTTTGCATTGAATTTATTTTGTTAATCAGGTATTTGCAATTCAATTCATTTTCTTAAATATTCTCTTGTAGAGCTTTGTATCACTTGTGCTTCAACGGTTTGTAGTGCATTAGGGGTACAAAATTTCCAAAATTCATACAATTTCGTTCTAGTTTTCGAATGAATGTACGGAAAGCACGCGCCGCGATTCTGCCCATTTCACCATAAATAACAATTAAATTCCAAAAAAGGTGAAACCACTACGAGTCATTTTTCGATTTTTGAAAAACTATGTTAACCTATAACAGTAGATGACGGATTAGTGTCACTAGATTTGTTTAAAATTCAATTGTTATACAATCATGGCCGACTACTAAAAAGAAAATCCGAAAAAAATAGTGTCAATTCAATAAAATGGGAATAAGTCAGAAACTGTTAAAGATAGCTATAGGAACATGTATTGTCAAAATATGCCCATTTCGATTCTCTATCTCATGGAATAGTAAGAACATGGTCATTCCATTTAAAAAAAACTGAGTTTTTAGTCTTTGAAGTTTCATAAATTTGGATATCCATAGGAGCGGTCGTACGCAACTTAACTTTTTTTTAAGTGCACTAAAAGAAAGCCCTATTCATTCTCTATGCACTGATAAAAATAGGTTGCCATGACTACAACCGTTTTCAAGTAATCAATTATCAAGGTACCATCTGCATCCGCCATTTTTTTTCTTAAGGTCAAAATAACTTAAAAACCATAAATGGCAGATATGACATATGGGTATCAAAAGAACTGAAATTTCACGTAGAATCCAAAAATGCAATAAAAAATGGGGGTTGCCATTTAAAATAACGAAGTTACTATCTACTTCCGGTGTTTCCGAAAGTGCAACCATTTTGAAAATATTTTAAATCCATTCGGCCTTCAGAGTAACTCCTAAGTACAAATTTTCAAAAACCTACCTATTTTACTTTCCCAGAAACTTTTAACTAAAGCTCCCAAAAAAACACGCTGTATATTGCAATAGGCGAAAGGAAGATTTGTACTTACACTTGGTATCTATACCCTTTAACTTTACAAAAGGATCAGATACAGTGCAAGAGAACAGGATATGAGTCATCCATAGAATCTTAATGTCGATCATCAACAATTTCTCCATATATTAAAATATAAAATTAGGGTTTTCCTGTAAGCTATTGATGAATGGATTTATTAATACAAATAAAATTGGTCATTCATTAGTATAATTGTTAGTCTGTTCATAATTCATTGATTCAACCAGGTAGTTAGTTAATTGTATATTAAGGTATTTGTTTTAATTAAATTGATATTTTGTTCTTTTTTCTTGCAAATTATGCAGGATATAATTTTGCATATGTTTGCATATACATCAAAACTGTTTCTGCACATATGCACATATTTTAACAATTTTTTCGTGCATATAATTCGAGTTATTTAATTAAATTATAAATTAATTGTAATGTAAAGTTCCGGAGATCCCCTATGAAGTTCTATAGTTCTTGATCGATCTTTTCGGGTTCTGATAATGAACTCATAAAAATCAACTTTGAAAATATGGAAGGCCAACACATTGGATAGAAAGTGAGTTCTGAAAAGACAGTTCTAAATAATTTTGATGCAATAGACCTTGTCAAATGAAATATGGATTTCCAATATTCACCACAGTTTACTAAAAATACATTTAACAGCAAAATCTTATAATGAATACTTGCAAAGCAACAATATTCAAATTAATTAATATATGACAGTGACAGCCAGATCTTCATTTGTTTTAAAAAGTTATTTTGGATGCATAGCATTAGGCGCCCTTCAGAAGCGGTTTTGTCTTTTAAAAGCAGACATAGGAAAATACAATACACATAAATCCCTATGTCTACTTCTTAATAAATATTATTATATATTACAAAGCTTCGGCAGTCCCACACAAAATCAACTCTCGAAATCCCACACCTCGGTTGACGAGAGCCTAACCTAGGCCAACATCCCCCGATTGTCGAAATAACTCGGGGCGATTGCTTGACTGTAACTATATACCTGAATGTTTATCAAAAAATGGCCACATGTGCCTACCTATGCCCAATGGGTGCTTTTCAATGACCATGTCATGTCAAATTGCTATTTGTACATCAATTGGTCTCTTTGGACTTAAAATAGGAAAAGTTTTCTGCATTTTGCTAATTGTTCTGCTCTGAGGCGCATTTCTATTCAATTGCAAAATAATACCAACCCAATTCATAGACACCCATAAACTAAGAAAGGTTTCCATATGCTTGAAATGATAAAAAATTTCTAATGAGGGTACAAGCATCGTTAAATATCTATTTGGGACACAGCTCGTATGTGGCATTTTCGTCGATACAATCGTTATTACTCACATTAACAATTAGAATATGGATACTGATCGAATTTGAGATAGGTGCCCAAACACGAAAATGTATTCCAATCGATAAATACATTTGGTAATGTAAACCCTCTAATAATTAAGGCTAATTTGGGAAGATATGTCGCCAAAACTAACAAATGAGGCGCATACTTTCAGAAAGTGATAATTATACATTAGAGTACCTATAAACATTGAATAAAAACACTAATTTAATGCTCTGTGTCAAAGGCTACCAATTTGCAACGAAGTAAATGCAACTGCGACATGCCTTTTACTTTGGAAGAAAATAAGCTTCTTTTGCAGTCCTATTTCCGTAATGGAAGTAAAGACAGAAACGGAGTTTGGACGTACTCGACTCGCCTGTGCATGGAGAAATTTCGAGAGGCATACGAGAACTGACGCCGCCACATTCTTTGTGTAGTTAAGCGATTTGACAGTACAGGAAGTGTTCCTTGAGGAAAATCCCCTGCTCGCCCAACAGTTGCTAACGTGGCGGTAGTAGAAGATTTTTTGCGAATGGTTTAATGAAACTCTACGAGACGACAACTTATTGGACAAATGTTATTTCTCAGATGAGGCTTGATTTCACCATAGTCGATACGTTCTTTCTCAAAATTAGAGAACGTGGAGTGCTGAACCCGCATATTTATCAGGAAGCTGAACACTGCGTTTTCGCTTTTTGTGGTAAGGGGGACCATTCATACACCCACAAGATCGATTTTTGTTTCGTTGGGGAATTCAAGTGATATACTCAGGAGTGATAATTTTGATACCTGTGTTTATCAAAGCCAGATTTTTGTAGAAACCATTCTACCTAAGTACCTACTCAACCCACTGTAGATGTCTCTAAATCCAACGCCAAAATGAGGCTGCATTACATTTAGCGTTTTGCCCATGGGTAATACCAAAATATCCAACTAATAAATAAACAAAACGTTCAGTGTAATTGATCTTGACAAATCCAAAATGATTATTTATGCACCAAAGTTGTTGAAAAAAACCAAACTCAATTGAACAAGAGCTATGTAATTATTGTAAATTTAATTGGTCGATTTTTTCGAGCAGATCATTTGAGTTTAGGTATCGAGTATCGACCTTTTAGTTAATTTACAGTGTCGGAGCGATGAATTTATAATACGCTTCGTAGCAAGGAGAGATGATATCGACTTGCATTCAGCATGATAATAAATAATTAGTAAAGCGAGGTCAGGGTGCATTGATTTTCATTTTGTTCTATTAGAGCGACATATTTTAATAAGCGGACGAGAAAGAAGGTTTTATGCGGCTTTATTGAACAACACGCAAACGTAGAAATAATTTATAATTACTCAGTTTTGAACGTATCTCAAATAAATGTCAGCTTGTCTTAATTAATACCATCTTCACTTTGAAATGTCTAAGTACTTCCTTTCTCTAAAGTGCTTGGAATACGTTGTATCGATCCTCATTGGGCAGAATTATGTAGAACATAGAGGGATCATGAAATACTGACCGTTGCATTCTGGGACTATTTTCATCTGTTCAATTTCGAAAATACTACTACTAATAGGTACCATTTTGCCCTTTTTTAGAGTACGCGACAGTTTAGAGAATTTAAAACAGCCAGAAATCAACTTTTAGTTTAATCAAAGTTTCTCAATGGAATTTCATTGAAGAAATAATGAATCTAAAGTCGCCACAAATTGAGGAAGATGTTAAAGTGTAAGTGGAACAGAATCAAGGATATATATAAGTTGGATATAAGGAATAAGGTCAAAAAAGCTTTAGATAAATCAGGAAGATCGAAGAGAGAAGAAGGTACAAAAACATCAATTGTGTAGGAGGAGGAAGACAATATCGGAGGCTAAAGACGGGGTTAAGAAAAGAAACTGACGAAGTTAGGAGAATGTAGTAGGAAAAAATTTCAAAATGGCGGTTTTCGAGATACTGACATCAACTTCCTTATTCTAAATGTTGGATTTTTACGTTACTCGCTTGAGAAAAAAATTACAAAACCAATGATAACTAAACACTTGGTATGTCATTTGGGAATCAACCTTACATTTTTGCCTCGAAGTTTACAATGTATTTCTTATGGCAATAATTCCATGGCCTTGTCGATGGTGAATTTGGTGTCAATCACAATCAGTCATGGAGTTATTGCCATAAGAAATACATTGTAAACTTCCAGGCAAAAATCCAAGGTTGATTCCCACATGAAATACCAAGTGTTTAGTATCACTGGTTTTATGGCGTCCTTCTCTGGGTGCGAATACGGTCTCCTCGTTATCGGGTAAGGGGAAGAAATCGGCATACGAAACATGGCGTGGACAAATTGAAGAGGCCTTACCATCGATTGAAAAGTATGTGGTAGCCATACGATAGAACAAGTACTGCCGTGGGCTGAATGAATGCCGAAGGGCATTATTTACCCAAGAAAATCCAACTACTTGAGTCGATTCTACCCACATCAGACGCCTTGAAACAGCACTGCCCCCGTGGACATGTATGGGGACAAGGTCTCGTGGCGCAGCAGCAACTTCCGAATCCACGTGATTGGGGTTGGAGAAACTCGAGTGAAGATCAAGAATGTGAGCCTGTCTGGACTTAAAGCCTCCAGTTCAAGAAGCTCTTGTAATCTTAGTGAAATGAGGATGTAAGAAAGGTTGCACACAAAGAGGCAACTGTGTCAAGTTCCTACCTATAGGGCGATGCGTGAAAATCAAGCGGGCGGCCGAAGCAAAAGGCGGCTAGAAGTTATAAGAGAACCAGCGCTCCTCAAAGGCTTTATTATTATACATTGATTATACCATTGTATATTATACAATGATTATACGGAGTGGCTAATAAAGATGGAACCAAAGCGCTGGTGTGACAACGGTTGGAGATATCGGTTTGAAAGTTTTAGGACTTAAATATGATGATTAATATTCTAGCGTGGAAAGGAAATTTTTGTCCCGCATGGTTTTATGACAGGGCCGCCATTTTGATTTTTTTTAATGACAACATAGGTCTTGCATCGTTGGAAAGCTTCTTATTTTACCTTCATTATGAATATGCAATAGGAAAAATACGGCTACGCAAAAATTATTAAATGTAGTGGAACTCAAAAAAAGATAAAAATTATTGTTGTATAATTCACAATTTCGCTCTAATAAATTAGTTAGTTTTGGGTAACCGTATTTTTCCTATTGCATATTCGTAATGAAGGTAAAATAAGTTTTCCAACGATGTGTTGCAAGACCTATGTTGCCATTAAAAAAAAACAAAATGGCGGCCGTGTCAAAAAACCATACCTACGGGACAAACATTTTTTTTCATGCTAGAATATGCACAAACACATCTTATTTAAGGCATAAAACTTTCAAACCGACATCTCCAACCATTTTCACACTAGCGCTTTGGTTCCATCTTTATTAGCCACTCTGTATATGATTAAGTTTAGTTTTGTGCTTTTTCTGTTTTTGCATATTACCCATACTTAATATCTACCCTTTTTGTGAATGAAATGTTTATTTATTGTTAGTGCATTTTTTTTTTAAATTATAGCATAAAATAAAGCATTATTAGTTAACTTGATTATTCTATAAAGTTGAAAAAAAGGCGGCAATATCATTTTGTCACGCAGGCGGCCAAGTGTCTAGGAACGGACCTGCCTGCACTGAATTGTACCTGTGTGAACTTGGCCCCCCCAACTTTAGAAAGCAATAATTTTCATGATTGAAATCGATTGCGCTTCGTTTGCGCACAATTGCATTTTGTTTGCGCGTTGCCGGTTTCAAAATTACGAAGGAATCAAATTTGGGGAGGGGGGCAACTTCACGACTGCCCCACATCTTTACAAATTTGACATTTTTAGCGCATTTTCCAACCAAGTTGGGTGTGCTATTGCAGTCACTTTCTCTGTTCGTCCGTCTGTCCGAGGCCTTAATTGTATTGGTATTGGTAGCGCAAACATGCGCAAACGAAGCGCAAACGATCACAAGAAAAAAAAGTGAAATTTGTAAACCTGGGGGGCAGTCGTGAGGTTGGCCCCCCCGAATTTGATTCCATCGTAATTTTGAAACCGACAGCGCGCAAACAAAATGCAATTGTGCGCAAACGATCAAATGGAAAAAAAATGGCAAATTTGAAAAATGGGGGGCCAGTATGGAATTTTATATTTGGAATAACTCAAAAACGACGGGGGCGCAAACGAAGGTATTGGTAGCGCAAACGAAGCACAAACGATCACAAGAAAAAAAATATCAAATTTGTAAACTTGGGGGGCAGTTGTGAAGTTGGCCCCCCCCAAATTTGATTCCTTCGTAATTTTGAAACGGGCAGCGCGCAAACGTGCGCAAACGAAGGGCAATCGATTTCAATTACGAAAATTATTGCTTTCTAAAGTTGGGGGGTCAAGTTCACACAGGTCTGAATTGTGCTACTGCGGGGGCGAGGGTTCTCAAGATAGGGTTGAATAATTTTAGTGCCATATTCAGCAAATGTTGTCAATGAATTTAGAGTATAGTTAACAGTATAGGCAGCCAAAATAAGTCTCCGTCACGATTTTACTGCCCTCGCTGTTTAAAACCTTAAAAGTAGGCAAACTGCGTTAAATTACCCTAAAATAAATTCTCCCTGTGTATTTGAAGATTCCCTTCAACCTTCCTAGATGTAAGGAAGTACAAAACCAAACCCTGACATACATTTTTGACCCATTTTATGACCGACGTGAGAAAGGCTGCCTTGCGCTTAAGCAACTCGTGCCGTCCGGAGGTTGCGGGGTTTGGCGACATAGCTGATATTGAACCATAGGTGTGTCTAGAACATCCCCTGAAAGTTTTATAAATTATCACACTTAACTCACGCACTAGTAGTAGTTTTTAGCGCATTTTTTTAAGAATTCAAAAAATTTTGCTATTGTTTGCGTTTGTCCGTCCGTCCGTTTTGAACTACTTCTAGGAAAATGGTCCATAAAATTTCGCTGTCTAAAAGGCCCCCCCCCCCTCCCTCGAATTATCTTGAGATTGCTGTTTTTTAAAATACGAGTAAAACGTGCATAGCTTTTACATACGACAACCAATTTGTCTCAGGGTTTGCATACGCATGCGGGGGGGGGGGGGGGGGTTTAAAAATTAATTTTATCTCTCATTGTATTCTAATTAAAGGTCTCAACGAAAGGAACCGTTTTCTACCAACTACTGCCCTTCTTTCTGTCCTCTTATCAAAGTACGGGCTAGAGGGGGGGGGGGGGGGGAACTAGTTTTATCCTTCATGGTACTCTAATGAAAGGTCTCAACGAAAGGAATTAATTTTAATTTTCATGTGAAATAAATTTTAATAATTATTTTTATTTAATGAATTAGTAAAGTTTAATTTAAACTAGGATTAGATACCCTATTATTAAAACTTTAATTTATACAATAAAAATACTCTCGCGTTCATCCAACAAATTGGCATTGCAAACCATCTGTGATATTTTTAAATTTTTGTCTTTATGTATATTTGTGTAGTAAATAAGTAAATGTAATCACGCCTGTCTTGTGTTGTGTGTTCAGAAACTGTGATATTATAGTACCTTAGTGTAAGTATAAAGGCTAATGGCCATAGATGCCGAAGCCTCAGGTGGGGTTTTAGTGGGTATACCCAGATAATGGGAGAGTCCCACACTACTCCGGACTTCTATCCGGAGTGTGCGTAATGCATTTCCCCCTGTCCAAAAAAAAAAAAAGTAATAGTTATGTTCTTGAAAATTAAAAAATTTGGCGGTATTTTAGTCAATTCAGAGGAACCTGTCCTATAATTGATAGTCCATGATAAAATTAACTTATTTTTTTTTTAATATAAGTTAATTTGTATATCGTTGTTTAGAATTACTTTTTTGAGATAATTTTCAATTGTTTTAAATAAAATAAATTTTAGATCAAGGTGCAGTTTATAAATAAGAATTGATGGGTTACAATAAAATTATATTAGGTTATTTAGTTTAAATTCTGAATATAAATTGGATTTGATTGTAATTAAAAAAATTTTTTTTTAATGATCATTGTTCTGAAATATGTACATATTGCCCGTCGCTCTCATAGAATTTGAGATAAGTCGTAACAAAGTAGATGTACTGGAAAGTGTATCTAGAAATATCAAATTAAAGCTTTATAGGAAGCTTTTTAGTTACATTAAAATGATTATTGTGCAATTCAGTATAATTTGATATACAGGGTGGTGACTTGCGTAACGCATCATAGGGATTTCAATGTAAAATTCATAACATGCGATTATTGGCTCTCCAAATTATTTTCGAGCAAAAATGTATTAAGGTTTTCATAGACAAAAATTTTTTACGTCAATCAACCGTATTAGTTTTAAATTTTTTGCATAATAAAGACGGAAATTGGAAAAATAAAACCCCCATCTTGTTAAATAATCTGTGATGCCATGGAATTTTATAATACAAAAACCTCGCCAATATCCGCCATGCCATGGAATGTCTGCTACAAAACAAATCAAATTCTATCAAAAAGTATTATACCTATTTAGAACAGCGAATTCAACATAAGGAAAGACCAAATTACTAAAAACGTTTCCTAATATAACAATTTACAATAACTGTTCGAATAAATCACCATTAACTGCAAGACGGTAACCAAGTCGATCATAAAATCCATTTCGAACTGCTGCTAATTGATAACTGGATATCTTTTGTTTTAGAAAATTCCATGGCATGGCAGATTATTGAAAATGATGCGGGTTTTATTTTTCCAATTTTCCGTCTTTATATGAAAAAAAATTGAAAGCTAATACGGTTGATTGGCGTAAAAAAATTTTTTCTACAAAAAACCTTAATAAATTTTTGCTCTAAAATAATTTGGGGAGCCAATAATCGCATGTTATGAGTTTTACATTGAAATCCCTATGATGCGTTACGCAAATCACCACCCTGTATAAGAAATTATTTAAAATAATTTATAGAAAAAACTTTTGTTTATTATTTTAATAGAAAAATTAAAAAATAATCAAAAAAAGTATCAAAGTATGGGCTAAAGAGTGGGGGGGGGGGGGGATGGAACTAGTTTTATCCTTCATGGTACTCTAAATACTCTAATGAAAGGTCTCAACGAAAGGAATTAATTTCTACCAACCATAGCACTCCTCCTCGACCTCTTATAGTGATCGGGTATATTCCCGTATACCTCAAGAACGGATTGTCGAAAGAGGGTACTCACAAAGAGCGATTGAGACGTCTGCAAGAAATATATCCATTGGTGATGTCAAAACAAAAGCTATTTCGGTTAAAGAAATGCGCTTTATCTGCACAAGACCTGTGCACAATTTATACTTCTACTATGATGATGCAGTGTAAGAACATTTTGTTCATTTTACTTTTGTTGTAATTATTGTGGAACAATTATCTCCATTCTGGTCTCACAAACGTGCCTTTTTCTTTAATTACAACACTTTTATCAATACACAGTACCTACATATCCTATATAATTTTAAATTAGCACACGAATGGCAAGCCTTTTAGTAGAATTCGTAGTGAAAGTGTACTATAGATTGGCGTGCTGTTTGCAAACTATCCCCTAATTAAAAAAAAACGAACCATTGGTCGAGGTACCGTGAGCAACAGCATTGGAACGTCTATTACAATGATAAATTATACTGTAGCCTACAGGTGCATTGATCGGGAGAATGAACCGCAAAGCGTTTTTTTTTATTAAATCTCTCCTTTCAAATTTGGATCTAGCCTCGGAATTATCGATCACCTACATCATTTCACTAATGCGAATGGCATTTCACGAAAAAATATGCCTACCTACGTTGTTAATAGCCCTTATCAACAAGTGGGTCGTTTTACTGCTTGATTTTGCAACTTGTGACACGGAACATGATACCAAAGCGGGAAGGGAAATTGGGATTTGTACATTTTCGTCATGGGACTTTTATAATCTCCATTAGGTCAATGTTAATAACCTGTTGGTGATACAAAAACGCCCACTAAACGCAATATTATAATGGGACGGACGTGACATTCTTTCGAAAAGACGGAGGGGAAGTTTCCAACCGGCGACGTAGGTAATTAATTCCGTATCAAAGTTTAAGAACAGCGCAGAGGTAACGCGAATGAGTCATATTTGTGGCAGCTTAAAAAATCAACGACAACGGACATTCTCGAGTGAAGTGCTGTAGGTACCGGTTCGGTTTGTTTAACGTTTATTGGCTTCGCGCGGCAGTTGACCAGGTGCCAGGAATTTGTACTCGTTCGCCGACCCGCACGTCGAAAAAAAAAAAATAATTTCAAAATGAAATTCGCGCAATTGGGAATTATCGCCGCGGTGTTACTTCTTCAGGCCACGGCCCAAGGTGATGGTAACGATGCACCAGAATCGTCGCCCCAAGAGTCCGCCACGCGTTCCAACAAATTGGCAGATTCCGAAACCACATTTCCGCCGGTGGTGCGTTCCGGTGAAATAGACGAGAAAAATCATGAGGGGGCGACCGCCCCGGCACCGGCGGCCGCTGAAAACGCGACAAAAGCTGATGGTGGCGGCGGAGGATCCGGCAATTTATATCAAAACGTGGCGTTAGTTTTCGGTGTCGCCAGTTTTCTTTATCTGGTATAATAAAGCAAAATGCGACAAAAAGAAGTAAAAAATGTGATGTGTACTTAAGCTTTCTTTCTCTGTGTGAATTGTGCGAACTTTTATTTCATAATGTGTTTTTAATTCCTTTTGAAATGCTGACGTTGCACTGCTGTTGCGTTGGGGTGGGTGTCCTTTATTTTACATGCTCTTTGTTATGAGAAATCCTCAAGTTACCTTAGATTTTCTTTGTGAAGTATTATTATAATATGGAATATTTTCTTTACTTATCATTATATAAATTCCTATATCGTTATTTCCAATAATGAAGAATAATGTGTTAAATTATGTGATTATATTATATAAGTAGGTAGTTATATAATTCAGAAACGAATTAATTTACTTTAAATAGAACAATTGCCTTTTTATTTGCATAATGGTCCAAATTGTACAAAATGTGCGTGTATGTTTTCGCTTGGAATTTTAAATGTTACTTGCGAAATGTATTGTAAAATGATAACTTTGGAATAAATTTTTAAGACCGTTTTATTGTTACTTATCTTTCAAAAAATTCCAAAAGCGGTATGAATCACGCTTTCACCTGTGATAATTACGACCTCGCTTATAAATAAATTGTTTTGTTGTTCCTCAACAATATAATGTAACTGAAACTCAATGACAGTTACGGTAATTGTTTAAAAAATACCCTCGAGGCCTAACAATAATAATGTCGAATTTTTTAATTAGGAACCTTACATAATGATAATGAGCTATTTTTCTACTAATTAATAAAATAGTGAAGGAAATCCCTGGAGATTTATTTGAATCACGCGCGGGGAAAATTCCCGCCCTTATATATTACACCACTCCGCCTGATGGTTATGCAACATATTGATCAATTGAAAAATGTTTGCGGAATTTTAGCTAAAAGAACAATTTGGAGAATAATATTTACGAAAATATCGTCGGCAAACTCTGTATGCGCATTACCATTTTTTTGTAACAGTAATAGCGAAACAAAATTTGCCTGGAACTCAAAATACAGTTTGAAACTCCGCAAAAGGTCCCAACGAGATGGGTTTTTTTGATGACCCATTTGAACTCTGGGATTTCGCAAACTACTGAAATTACCCACGTGAAGTTACATCGAGCAATTTGCTTATTTAATGAGAAGTTTGTGAACTATTAATGCAAAAATATGGCAATCTATCTTCTTCTATATAAATAAAAGTGAGTAATGCATGAACCCTTCACCGGCTTCACCCGATTGTCTTGAAACTTTGGGGAACGGTTGACAGTATAGTCGCGAAGGTTTCTGATTTAGTAAAATTGCGCGCGAGAATTTGCAGAATATTAGTTAGGTAAGTACATAAAATATTCTATCAGAGTGCAAAAAATGCACAATGTTGATATAAGAAAAATGCTCGGAAAAATGTATGATTAAATAATGAATAAATGTCTACATATTTCTATGAGCACTCGCATACATGATACAGGGTCCTGCAAAAGTACTCATACCTGGTAAAAAATATTTAAAAAAACTTTTGTGCAAATGTCAACTGTTGTACATCTACAGGAATTATTTTTGGATGTGCATGATGTTCCATTTTTTTACGGTGTCAATAAATAACTGATTTTATTAATAGAAAATCCTGTATATTTTTACTTGTTTCGATGTCATTTGTTAACCTCTACATGGAAACCTATTCACTTTTTCGTTTTTTGTCGACTTTTCCATCTTATTGGTTTTTTTCCCGCATTAGCAACTTTAATAAATCGTAGCTACCTTGATTTTGAGGTTGAGAAATTTTTGATCAATAATGTTAATTATTAATGTTTTAGCACTGGAAATCGTTAAACGAATGAAACATAGGGCCCTCCTTTAGTTATTTCCCGAGAAGCTTTTTCTGACAGTAAAACGTGCATACTTTAGCATGACACAACCAATTTATCTATAACGTTAATGTGCTAGTCTTTTTCGAGATCGGGGGTGAAGGGGAGTGGAGGGGGCAGAGCCGTCCTTACCAAATGCGAGGCCTGGAGCGAAATATTTTTGCGGGGCCTTTTTTAATAATGATTTCCGAGGGGAAGGGGGAGGGGGTTACGGAATACCCCCGGGGGAGTGGGTCCTACTCCGGAAATGTTTGCAAAATTATACATGCAAAGTCGTAATTTTAAGTACTTTGAATGACTGTCACGCGGCGAAAGGGAGAGGAGGAGATCATGCAAGAATGACTCACTCACCGGCGAGCGCCAGGGTTTGTTCGCGACTGATGACTATCAGGGCGTCGATTCCCGAAGATGTGCTTTGTTCACATCGACTGACCTTGATGTGAACGTGAATGTCACTGCATTCTCGAACCTACCACATCGAGCGAAAAGTTGATCGAACGCAACGACTGGTCTAGACCACTCGTTGCGTGAAAGTCATGCGCAGTTCCAGCTACAGGACGGATCTTGCAGCTGTTTTGCTATAGAGGTTATTCAGTGCCCTAACCTATAAATTCACATATTTTCTGTGAAATAAAACATGGAATTGTTCGAGGATTTTCTGGTTATTAATAACAGTATCCTTAATGCAAAAACGAAACAAAATACAAAACTGACAAATGACAGTTCAATTCTTGTCTGTGATTGGTTAGCGCATACAGTTTGTTCGCGATTCGGGAATGCAGCTAAACTTGAACTTATCCCTATCGTATACGATGATGACGTCATGGCAGCCGGTCACATCACATGCACATCACGGAGCATATCGACTAACTTCGGGAATCGATACCCAGATATGAATGAGAATTTCGTTCGTAGGTATTGCGCGGGTAATCAGACAGAATTTTATAATATACTATATTATACAGGGTGCCCATTATGTATGGAATGTAGTATATATCTCGGGAAATATCGAATATATATGAAATTATTCCCATAAATGCCAGCATTCCGTTTTTATTTCAGAAAACAAATGAGTAAGTAACGAAAAACAATTGAATTTTTTAAATGGCTAGGCACCTTTTCATCAGGACCATTTGATAGATTTTTTTCCCTTTTCGATGATATAACATGTTAGTACTCTTATTCAAGAAAATTTTTCAAAAAATGTATCATAATTAGATAAATAACATTAATCCAGATATCCTACATAAAAATAAAACAAATGAACGTGTACGTTTCTTATTAAACGTTGAAGACAAAACGAAATTAGCAGTAAAATGGTTTTCATCGCAATGAATGTTCAACATTACCTGCAAGGCAGTGGCATAACCTATCCCAAACAAGTTGTAAATCAACATATGCATGATTAAAGCGCATTTTTGGTAATACAGATCAGTATTTTATTAGCGAAGTAAAATTATCGATTTCACGAGTACTTTTGGCTGCGTTAAATAATTAATTTTATTTAATTTCAATTGAGGGTACGTCTTTATTTTGTAAAAGTAAATAATTAAGTTTTTATACTGGTAGCGCTATCTAACGGTAAAATTATAGCACCTCCAAAAACCATATCAAAATTATTTTCTTAATTATCGATCACTAGTAATCTAACTCAAAATAGACTAGAGCCTGCACATCTTACATCTACACTATAGCAGAAAGCTTTTAGTGAAAATTTGAAGTCTCTAGCTATTGCAGTTGCTAAGATCTCAGCCGGACAGCCAGCCAGCCAGCCATAACGAATATAATAGCGTATTTTTTCAAAAATGCACTAAAAACTTGAAATAAAAATTAATTTGTTCTACACGGGTGCTAACGTGTTATGTCTTTGAAAAGAGAAAAAAAATTTCTATCAAATGAGCCTAATGAAAATGTGCGTTGCTATTTAAAAAAATTCAATTATTTTTGTTATTCATTTGTTTTCTGGAATAAAAGCAATGAAATGTTGCCTTATTATGGGAAATAAAATGTTAAACAACTTTCATATAAAAAATTGTTGTATACATTCGATCTTTGCCGAAATATATACTATATTCCATACATAATGGGCACCCGGTATATTTATATATTAAAATATTATATTATTTTCATTGAATCAAAACATATTTATTTTTTAGCGCGAGGCCTGGAGCGGCCGCTCCACTCGCCCCACCCTAAGGACGGCTCTGGGAGGGGGAAGGGTACCTTCTAGCTCCTTATCAAAAGAGGAGAGAGCGAAACTGGTTCTATCCTTCATGGTACTCTAATGAAAGGTCTTGACGAAAGGAATACCAACCATAACCTTCCCATCTAGACCCAGACAAGTCTCTGTCCTCTATCGTGATCGGTTACAATTCCTTATATCTCAAGACTATCGGGTAAGGGTACTCACAAACGGTGATTGGCACTTCCGGAAGAAATATATACATAGATGATGTCATAACTTTCAGAGCGAAACGAAACGAAAACGGTTTGTCGGAGAAGAGTCCTCGCAAAGGCAAAATGAATAATCGGAACGAGACATTTGTTGGTGAAGTCGAAGTGAATATCTTGAAAACGAAATGTTGGAAGAGGGTACCCATAGGGGCACGTGGACCGTGTAGATGAGACACACCTACACTGGTGATTTCAAAACTTTCAGTAGTACCTAGATAGTTTAAGGCAAATTGGTCCTTGGTTTTATACTCGGATACAGTGATATTTATTAAGAAGTAGACATAGGGATTTACGTGTATTGTTTATTCCTATGTCTACTTTTAAATGACAAAATCTCTTCTGATGGGCGCCTCATTTTATGCATCCAAAATAACTCCTATGTCTACTTCTTAATAAATACCACTGTAAATTGTAGAAACCTATCCAGACATCTGTCACGACCTGCTTGGTACGAGTTTCATTTTAAACTCGAGCGGAAATTCGAATAGGTAAGTTCCTGAAGGACACTCCCCCTCCCCGCCCCCCATCGTCGCGCAATTTGAATATGAAGTCATTTTGGTGTGGTTGTACCTAAGGCGTGGATGTTTTGTAACAAATTGAGGCGCAATGTATTTGTTTAAAAATCAAAATGTGATGTTGTATGCACGTTATTCGTCTTCCAGGTCTAGATCTGCGGTATTGAATTATTTTAACTCAATTGTCCTGAAATCCTATAATAGATAGCTCCTCCTGAAGGTTTAGTTTGTTACAGATGCGGCCGGTGAAGTGACAAGCGCCACAAAACGTAGTCCGTTCTGCCTCTATCATGGAAACAAAAATTTCCTGACAGAAAGCAGGCAGGAAAATGAAGGTTTCAGGACGATTTTGGGTAAACAGATATTATCATCCTGTAAAGAAAGCCAGAAAATTCCGATTATTTCCGAAGATATGCCAGAAAAACCGAAATTTGCCGATTTTGTTTTTATTTTTTTCTGTTAGTTGAGCAGACAGAAAAATAAAAAACACTTTTTCATTGCCACTTTTTGAGTTCTCCAAGACGCCTTTGAGAAATTTTCAATACAACGTTTCGTTTCGGAGAAATCATCATCAGCTTTATTTTTTTATATGAGCCGAAAACAACATTTTTTATTACGAATACAACGATGTGTACGACACAAAAAAAAACAAACTTTGGAAATTGTTAGTTTCAACATATTGGTGCACCCGCACACAACTTTCTAATCGAACAAATTTCCTGGAAAATGAAAAATATGTTCAATAGGTGTTCTGGCACGATTGAGGCGTTGTACGTGGTTGCACCGTCCTGTTGAAACAATCAGTTTTTTTTATGTATGTGGCATACATCATTGCATTCGTAATAAAAAATGGCACTCAATACAATATGTAGGTTTTTTATGGCCCATATAAAAAATAAAGTTGATGATTTCTCCAAAACAAAACGCAGTATTGAAAATCTCCCAACGCTATCTTGTAGAGCTCAAATAGTGGCAAGGAGAAAGTATTTTAGCATTGGAAATGCTTGTGTTTTGTGTATGATTAAGTTACCAGTTTCGTCAAGCGGAAAAGAAGACAGTGGTGTCGCGTCAAGTGTTGATTGTATCGTACTCGGCTGCAATCGGTAGATTAAAGAAAAGTCGCGTATACTCTCGATACGATATAGTACGCAATTGTTTTGCTAATTGAATGATTCGACTATCCTGTACAATGAAAAAGCACCAACACAAAAAAAAATATAATAATTTTTTTTTAACACAACAAACATTAAGCATTTAAAATTGTCATAATCTTGGCTAGATTCTCGTCTGCCTCGCCCGTTCGATTCGTTAACTTGTGAAACAGCTCCACGTTCATCTTAATTCTTTTGACTACAGTCTCTAATTCTCTGCCAGCCTCTGACTCGGAAGGAGCGGTTGAAGCATTACAGCTGTGGACATATTGGTACTTGTTTTGCATTTTGAAATACTCCCTTGTATTTAAGGGTCCCAATTCTATTTGGTTATTAATAAAGTTTGAAATTCTTTTTTCTACGGCGCCACCTTTAATCGCCCCGTGCAGCATGGCATTGCGTTGACAATTATCGCTGAACTGTAGAAAAACCTCCAACGCGTTTTGATTAATAATCGGATTTTTGTGCGTGAGCAATTTGTGGAATGCTTTGGAAACCGTGGTCAAAACTTGCTTTCGATCGAGTGACGAATTTAACGATCCCTTCGTTAGGGTGCTTAGCAGTGATGTGGTTGAAATTTGAACGTTTACATTTGCGGTTAAAAGATCATTTACGGCATTTAGTATCTGCAACAGATGTGTACAACATGAACAAATCAGTATTACCTACCGCAAGCAATTTGTCAATGCTAAAGTGGGGGAGGAAGTTGCTGGTTGCCGAAATCAACTTTTGAAGGAAGTATTTAAATAACTGCACTTCATTCAGCTGATTATTGACTACCCACTTCCACAAGTTAAAGAGAGCCAATATCAGGTGTGAAGTGTCAATTTCCGAATGCTCCCGAATGTACGAAACAGTATCAAGCCCAGTACACTACAAAATCCTGTTCAACATACCCCAATTTGTAAAGAAGCTTACCAGAATTTGAAATTCTTCCGAATTACAGTTACCAGCGATCAAACTGTTGGTCTTATGCACGACGTTGATTATTTCCGCAGCGATACCCACAAGTTCCGTTTTCGGGAGATGCTCAAACCTGAACACCTTCCACACGTGCAGGTTACTATGGAGGGGATATTTATCAAGTAGCATCGCTCTATAGTTCGGTGATAAATTGTCGAATGCTCTTTGTAGGAAATTTTTTAGAAAAATCAGTTGAGGCTGATTCAAGTGTTCGTTTGCTAAAAGACACTTTGTCTGGTCGATAACATTACAGATCGTTTCGTAACTCAATTGAAGATTTTCTTTCCTTAAAAATAAATGTGGTTTATAAAGCGGTGGATATTACACCAATTATAAGATGGCACAGTAAAAAGCTGGTACATGCTTCGGTGTCCCCCCCCCCCCCCTTTTGTGGTGCATTATAAATAAAACCACTTCAAATATAGACACTTCTGACGTCCCGTTCACTAGCAATTCGCATTTTGGTGGATTTCGCTAAAAACCCTCCACAAAATTAATAGTATTCAATTTTTGGAGTATTTCTCATAGCTCGAGACACAAGAAAGTCGACTACCCCCCCCCCCCCCAAGACGCACGTCTTGCAAAAAATCACCACTTTGGTAAACTCACGCTCGGCGATGGCGCCCAGATGTCACCGACCCCACCCCCAGGTAGGTACATGTACAGGGTGGCCAAATAAGAATGCGAGCTGTCCATCGTAGGGGCTTGCGGTAAAAAAAAAATATTTCTAAAACGGCCACGAGCAAAATCTGGAAAATATTTTTAAGTTTCTGAAATGGCCGCTAGGAGGCGTAACTGCAATCTGGAATTTAAAAAAGTGATGTTTCTGTGAATTCCGCTATGTTAACCTAACAAAAAAATGTCCGGTCTTTGAAGTTGACGATAATCTGAACAATTTTTCCTGTATCTCTAAAAATGAAGTGGTGGGGGGTATTCAAAGGTTTCCGTAAAGAACACCCTGTATCTTCGAAATGGCTGAGCCGATTTAAACAAACTCGGGTTAGTTCAAAAGAGCTATTCTTCAGCTACAAATATTATACTATTTGAAGTTTTGTTAGTTTGTTTGTCGTAGTCCATTTTAAAAGTTTGCTTTGCTTGAAATTTTGAAAATTGACGGAGTGATTTCTTGTAACACAAAAAAAGTTTACCTTTAGTCGTTCGGCGTATGTTAGTACATTTCATGATTGGTACCACTGCAAAATCACGGCCTTCTAAGCTTTATGATAACTGCGATATTCAATTTTTACTGGACATCTACATTTTGAAAAAATTGCGGCTAAACGACTCATTTTAGATATCATGTGTAATACATAAAGTCACACTAAAATTGACTAAGGAATCCAAATATGTAATAATATACAGAGGGATCCATAAAAAAAATGCAACTTTGATATAAATCACCCTGTATAACAATTGCAATTTCGTTGAAAATATTTTTAGGTTGTAGCCTGAAGGGTCCTTCAACATTCCCCCACAATGAATTATAAGTATGCGCGTTAATAAACTCACAATCTTCCACCCACACACTAATGGCCCACCCTGTATAGGTCTGAACGGATTTGGATAGAGATCCAGTGAGGGAGAAAGGGAATCTTTTTATCAAATATCTCTAAAAAACAGTTCCAAAGTAAAATTTCAGTTTTTTGCTCAAATGTTGCTATATTATATGAACAAAGCACGACTTGCACGGGTAATTTCTGGACCAGCTTTTTATTGTTGGCTAATACCATTGAATAAAAACACTATAAGAAGCCTAACGCTTATGGAAGAAAGCGCGACATATCCCCTTGTACCCGCATTGGTTTGGACCCCGAACTCTCTTTAAGGTAAATAGGGGGAAAGCAAATTTTCATTCTTCTCAGTTCAAGAATCGACACTATCGACAGTGTTCCCATTATATTCTCAGTTCAATCTCTGTCGCGCTTTATTTCCACGGGGTTATGCTTCTTATAGTGTTTTTATTCAATGCTAATACCTACCTCAAAACAATTACCTACCTTAAGACCATGTTCCATATGTCAACAGCTAATAAAGAGCACCAGGGACACTCCACAAAAATAGCCTGAAAAAGGATTTGCTCCACTCGATTGAACTCTTCCTCATTTAACACACAAATAATATCAGCCAAATTCACTACAGAATCATCATACAAACTGTTCTTGTTATCAGCCGTAGCAATAATAACATCCCAAAATTCGGAATGCCCTACAATACGGAGAACCATTACATTATACTTCGCTCATTTAAACTGCACCTCTTTCGAGCATAGCGAAGAACGCACCAATCATTGCAGAAACCCTCCCAAATGTAATAATTTCAGGATGTGAGGATAACAAGGACGACATCACTTTAAAAGTGATAGCATAAAATACCAGCGTATTTTGAGCAACCGGTTGCACTTTTTCTAGTATCTAAAAAAGGAGCTGCAACACGTGTACCTAGGTCTTTAATCACCTGATAAAAGCAGGGTTGCAAACACAAGTCTCTCAGCAAATCGGCGACTTGTGAGAATATCAAGGAATCAACTACACAAATGACATCCTCTTGATACTCCTCTAACACAAGTAATGGAGGATAATACCTAAAATAGATTTACTAAAACGAATCCCCTCCAATCCGTTACTACCTGTAACATGTGTGCAATAAGTCGTAAATTATCGGGCAGTGTTCTTGTGTGTTCGTCCCAAAGAGCTCGCAGAGCTTTGAAATAACTTTGAAATTGAAATTGCAGAGCCTAATGCGATTCTGGGCATTATCCTATAAAGTGCGCTTAGTTACGTCAGTAAGAGCTTTCACTACATACCTTTTTCATCAGCTTGAGATTATTTAAAATTTCGTTTACCAGCGTTAGTAACGGTTGCCTAATAGAAAATGACTCCTTATTTAATATGTGAGAAAATTTCTGCGCAATCGACATGTAGCACTTCCAGTTGAAAGCGTTCACCTTTACATTGATACACGCAAGTATCTCGCCCATTTCGACCAAAAATTTTAGAACTACCCCTACATATTAAAAACACACAAAGCGAGCGTTTACCTTCTTGCAGCAGTACCCCCTCGTCGGACGCATCTGCAACGATCTCAAATAATGCAAACAATTTTTTGTGAACGTTATCGGCAAGTTTAAAAATGGTTAAAAGTTCCGTAAGTTTATGACTGTAGCCTCCATACAATGTGTTACTAAAAGAATTCTTATAAATGCACTTTATTGCGCTTACTTGCAGTTACCTATCTTTGCAATGGCGAAATGTGACCAGCAACATTTCAATGGTATTCAGAGGCACGCTTCTCACATCGCACAACGCAAATTGCTTAGTTTTCAGTAGGCAATCGAGAATGTCGCCCAACATTTTAAGAACTGTGATACACATCTAAAATGGAAATTCAACACAGTCTATACAAGTGTAGATTTTTACCTGCAAAGAATTTTGCAGAACGTGTAGTTTATCTGAAATGATTTCATTGCTAACTGCGACTGCTTGTACGTCTTTCACTAGCTACAACTTAACGTTAAAAAGACGAGGTTATCAGGTTTTCTCTTACGTTAGCGTAAATATCTTTCAGAACTGGAATTAAATGTTTCAACAGTTGTTCGTCCACAATAATTATAGAAATTGATGGTAAATGTTGATGAATCAAAGTTTGTGCGATTTTAAGCCGTTCCTCGACGTTTGTGTGGGTTGTGAAAGAGCTGTATAGGCATGTTAAGAAAATTTCCTATAGTCTCAAAGTAGTGATACCAAAAAGGATATAATTAATGCAGTAAGAGAGTTTTGGTTGTCTTCAGAGTTGTGCATTTCGAATACGTGGTCATTAAAGAGATCTGAAAGTTCCTCACAAAATACATCCTGGTTTTGTCTATCCATTTCTAACGTTTTAGCATTTCAAAAATCAACGACCACAAAGAAATTTAAAATTTTTAGGTTATGTACAGTCCACTAGGCTGTGGTTATGTGCCCGGTAACGTTGGCCTAACGAAGGTTTACAACTTGTACAGGGTGGTTCAAAGTCGTGGTTCACAATTGTGATGTCCGTCAAGGTGGGTTCATTGCTCTCTATTCATCCGTTTCGTTGATCCGTCAAACAGATAGTACATTTTTTTGTACGTTTGTACGTTTACAACGTATAAGCATAACCTAAATTTTATTTTGTATTGTACCCACCGTGATTTTCAGTACGAAGATTATCATCGTGAAGAACTATTAATGTAACAAACATAACCTCACTCTTATTAAAAACGGACGACGTACGATTTAAACATTTACTGTCTTTTTGGCATACTGGCATACTATACCCTTTTCATTGAGCTAGTCGGTATAATTCACATTTTGATACCTACATACATAACAGATTTACGTGTATCTTTGCCTTCATGTTAATAATAATCATCTCAAAACATTTGTAATTAACCCTCTTCTTTTGTGGGGTCTTCCAACACTTTTACAATTTCTATTATACCAATATAATTTCCAAAAATCACCCATGCATAAAGAGAAAAGTACTTACCAAAAGTAGGCGACCATCCTTCTCCTAAAACAAAATAGAAATTTGAATTAGTAACACTAACAATCATGAAATTAAATTATTGATAAGTGTATGCAGTCATAATAGTAGTAGGTATCAAGTTTTTAGGCAGCTAGACTAGGTTAAAAGCTGGTAGGTACAGGTCCCAAAATTATCCGAACGAGTGATTGCCGTATCGTATATGGTGAAAATGTTCCATCGGATTATCAAGTAGGTATTGGTCGAAACAATTTCCGTCGAAAACTCTTATAACACGATGCAAAATGGGGTAGGTCTCTTGAGGTAAGAACGCAGGGGAAAATAAAGAGAATTGAAAAAATAGTGTTAACAGATCGAAAAATAAAAGTTAATGGGAGGTGGGATTATCAGACAGTTTTGAAAATCTTACACGAAGATTTGAGGATGAACAAAGTGTCCGCGAGAAATTTGATTCAAAAATCAGTTAGAATTGAGGGATAGGTAAATGTTACGGGACTTTTTACAAAGTTACCCAAAAATGAAAATCGAAAGTAGTAAAAAAGTGTACCTTTAAGTAGGTACCTATTTATGTAATGTTTAGGGTTACCTGCACAAACTTTAAAGGGCTCATCACCATTGGACCTATTGGAGAACGCACTCTGAGTAAACAACCGCACTGATAGACGGCGAATGACTGGATTGAAAATCGATTTTATGTTCGATTCCCTGAGAATTATATTATTATATTAAATTGAATCATCACTGACCCGTTTAACCTTACAAATATAAATGAGTACCTAATGACTACACCTTACCTTGTCTATTTGTGAACTGTGCAAAATGACGATTTGAAATAGGTATGTTTCAAAAATGGTTGAACAAGTAAGAATAGAGTAAATAAATAAAGCAAGTACTGTTTTTGAGACCACAAAAATTGATGTCTTGGTTATAACTTAAGTATCATCAAAAGGGGGAAGATTAATATGCAGCAATCCCATTTATTTTTATTATTCAGTATTTATTATTTTTTGTACTCCGTTTTCCACCTCGATCTTACTTACAAAATTAAAGGGAAAGTACAAAGACATTTTTGCTTCCCGATCCAGAGGCCCCGAAAGATTAAAAACAGTCCTTAGGAGGACAAAAAAAACGGCAATTCTGCTTGTACTAAGATTAAAGGTGAATAGAACAGTGCACTCAACTTTAAAGGAATGGAATCTACCCCAAAACCGGTAATAAAAGAAAAAACAAAACTAAGACTTCCCCTAAGACCTATCGCAAAAAAAATTCCAGGACTCTAGGACAATTCCCGTAGAAGTAGTTGAAAAGAAGTGGGTCCTAACGTACGAACGAAGGACATAAAAAGAATACATATCGTTTAAAAATACAAATAATGATCCCCCCTCCCTGTAAGGTTTCTGATTTTAAATAAAAACAAATTTTAAAAAAATCAACAAGCTGGTTCTTGAGGACTTCAGAAGATTGCCGGTTTCATGTGTTCATTGGCGCGACTAATAACGGAATTGAATGAAAGCAAATCAATTTACATTATACTAGTGATCGTTGTAACGAAGCACCCGTTTTGCGCCCCGAAGTTATGACCGCACTGTACATTTCTGAAGACGTCCAGCTTTGGTGACCACCCGGTATCGAGCTTGGCGTTTCGTTACGAAGGAGTTCCTGTATTAAATTATTTGCTCGAGAAGTGAGTTGTCTGTCTCTACATATTTGTGTAATTGTTTATTGGTCCGCCTCTAAGTACGCAATATCTTGTGTCATAGAAGAAGATAGGTAGTTAATTAATATTTTGATATTTCAGCGCCGTTAATTAATTAATAAACATTTTAGATTCCCAAATCCAGGACAGAAACGAATTCAAAATCGAGTTGTTCTTGCAGAATGTCGAGGTGTAGATAACGACAACAGTTTCTGCGCCGGAAAAATCCAATTATGACTACGTGTTCATTAGATGAATGAGTTTGAAGTTTGAATGCGCATGGATAATGAATGACGTTTTAATGAGTGGTAGAAAAAACCGGCAGACGGCGTTCAAAGTTATCTCAAAATTAGCGCTTATAAAATGGGAAATCCGATGTTCATCTTATATTTTTTCGATAAGTACAGGCCGAGTAATTAATTAGAAACCGAATTAATTGGTACCGCTTTACCAATACTTGAGAAACTCCGTTATGAACTCTGCTTATTTTATATTGACGGAAATGGTCCATATTTTGAATTTCTAAATATAACACCCTGTATATGTTTACATTTTTGGATTTCTGAGACAATTCTGAATCCGAATGTGACCGTTTCAAAAGTTTTTACGCCTACTTGATTTTATAAAGTCACTTTTAATATTGCATCTAGGTGGCCATGATCGGATCCAAACTAATCTAAGGAGCTCAGGACAATCCCAAAGTTTTAATGGATAATATGAGAGACAGAAACAAAACAATTTGGCAAAATTACATTTTCGCGTCTATTAATTTCAAATGGCAACCCTTTTTTGACAAGTACTTTCCGAAAAAAGAATATTTTAACGAATCTAAGAGAATCTTTAGACTCAGAAATCCAAAAATGAAAACCGGAAATGTGCGGAAAGAGAAAAATATGCGAAAACTCTCCTCATTTACCTGCACCAAATCTCATTTTGATACACCTAATACTCTAGAAATTATGGCTTGTCTAATAGATTCGTTAACACCCAGTATGTGTCTCTTTTCCACCAAGGTCTTTTAGATTCACAATGTGCCCCTCCCTGAAGACTTTCTCTGGATCCGCCACTGATATTTACATAGGTTAGAACTAATGTGTAAACCAGCGACGTCGGAAGTGAATAACGTTTGGGGGGGGGGGGGCAAAAATCAGCGACCAGTCTGAAAGGTCCCTCCCACGCAAAATTGTGTACGAATTAATGCAAAGCAGTGGGTTTTGTAAGTGACCCTGAAACCTGTTTACTTAATCAATCCAATAATGAATTTTTGAAAGGAAAGTTTTGAAAAAAATTTAAAAAAGAAATTAATTCCTTTCGTTGAGACCTTTCATTTGAGTGCCATGAAGGATAAAACTAGTTCCCCTCCCCCCTCCGCCCCATAGTTTGATAAGAGCAGTAGTTGGTAGAAAACGGTTCCTTTCGTTGAGACCTTTAATTAGATTACAATGAGAGATCAAATTAATTTTTAACCCCCCCCCCCCCCTCAAGCTCCGTCGCTCACTGATCTCCAAAAAGAGTCGCACGGGAAAGTTATAGTCCAATTGTTTCGATGAGACCTTTCATTAGAATACTGTAGAACATGTATTTACACCCCCCACCTCCCCCCCCCCCCCCATTTCATAAAAGTTTAACTTGGCACTACTAAAGGCATGTTGTCTGGCACACTTTCAAGGTATAGGCTACCTACTGCAAAAAAATCCAGGACTCTAGGACCATTCCCCTAGAAGTAGTTCGAAACGGCAGAAGTGGGTCCGGACGGACGGACGGACAAAACGCAAACAATAGCACATTTTTTTTAATTCTTAAAAAATTCGCTAAAAATTAAATACCTATATCCAAAAATTTTCCGCCTTTCCGCGGTTTTGCTGGAAAATTCTTTCAATATATCCTCTACTTGTACACTTTTTGTTATTAAGGATCCTCAGATCCTTTATAGTTTTGTATTGTCGTCCGTCCGTCCGTCCGTCCGTCCGTCCGTCCGTCCGTGTGCGCTCTAACTCTTTTTAAAAGTGGCCGATTGTGTTGAAATTTGGTATACGGGTACGTTGGACATTAAGAACGGACGCTATTGATTTTCAGGAAGCTGGTTCAACAGGAACAAAAGTTATACGACTTCGAGTGAATCGGGAACAGGAAAAACTGCGAACTCAATATAATAAAAATTAACATATTTCATTCCCTAGGTCATGTATCGAGTTCGGACTTTCGCTAGATTATTCCCTATGACTCTTAGATGTGTAACAATTCAATATAACTCTTCTCTGTGGTCTCGGTCAAAAGTTTTAGAGCAAAATGTACCCAAAATTATTCTTTACACATGAATTTAGAGTTGTAAAAGCTTTCAAGCGCATTATCTTGATGCTGAAAGAGTTGATAACGTGCACGTTTGATAACCGCATGTGTGTGATTCAAAAATGTTAAATTATTTTTCTGAGGCCACATGGATTTTGATCAAAATATGTCAAAATCGTTAATTATGCACCAAGATCGTTGGGAAAAAGACTACGCGCATTATCTCAATGCCCAAGACATGAATTTGATGCATTTTTGGCGACCACGTGGATTTTGATCAAAACATGTCAAAATCGTTATTTATGCACCAAGATCGTTGGGAAAAGACTAGGCGCATTATCTCAATGCCCAAGACATGAATTTGATGCATTTTTGGCGACCACGTGGATTTTGATCAAAACATGTCAAAATCGTTATTTATGCACCAAGAGCGTTGGGAAAAAGACTAAGCGCATTATCTCAATGCCCAAGACATGAATTTGATGAATTTTTGGCGAAAACGTGGATTTTGATCAAAACATGTCAAAATCGTTATTTATGCACCAAGATCGTTGGGAAAAAAACCAAGAGCATTATCTCAAAGCCCAAGACATGAATTTGATGCATTTTTGTTAACTATAAAATGTATTTTGTAAGATTAAAATAAATTGTCGTTAAAAGTGATTGTAATACTGAGGATCCTTCGATATTTCGTTGTATCGGTTTATTTGATGTGTTAGTCCCTTTTGAGTGATTTATCTACTCATTCTTAGAGGGGGCGCGGACCCCCTTGTGTAAAAACTGAGAGGGCGACGCCCCCTCTGACCTATACTTCCGACGTCGCTGGTGTAAACGTAATGTCGCTGTTGAGCGGCTAGTTCTCTTTTTATGTAATTTTTAGCGCATTTTTTAACAATTAAAAAAAAATGTGCTATTGTTTGCGTTGTGTCCGTCCGTCCGTCCGGACCTACTTCTACCGTTTTGAACTACTTCTAGGGGAATGGTCCTAGAGTCCTGGAATTTTTTGCAGTAAATACTACCTCGAAGGTGTGCCAGACGGCCATCAAATTTCGCTGTCTAAAAGGCCCCCCCCCCCCCCCCCACGAATTATTTCCTCAGATGCTGTTTTTGAAAGTAAAACGTGCATAACTTTTACATACGACAACCAATTGGTCTCAGACTTTGCATACGCATGCATTTAGTGGCCAAGTTAAACTTAAGAAAATGGGGGGGGGGTAAATATGTTCTACCCTTCATGGTATTCTAATGAAAGGTCTCATCGAAATAAATTGGTTTGTACAAAGTATAACATTCTCGCGCGACTCTTTTTCGAGATCAGTGAGCGACAAGGCCTGAGGGGGGAGGGGGGGGGTGTTAAAATTAATTTCTCATATGTATTCTAATTAAAGGTCTCAACTAAAGGAACCGTTTTCCACCAACTATTGCCCTTCTTTCTGTCCTCTTATCAAAGTATGGGGTGGAGGGGAGGGACCGGGGGGGGAACTAGTTTTATCCTTCATGGTACTCTAATGAAAGGTCTCAACGAAAGGAATTAATTTCAACCATAGCCCTTTATCTGCACAAGAGTTGTGCACAATTTATACTTGTTTAAATTTTGACAGCACAACAAACAAAAGTTTATCAAAAAAACATCTGCCAACAATTTAAAAATAATATTGGAGAGAAAAAATTATAAGGCGCTAGCACATTGACATACGTTTTTCGTTGTCTATTCCCTTGGTAGCATATGTTATGTAATTTTTCAAAAATTGGTAAAAAAATTTGGATTGGAAAAGGCTACTGTCAATATGAAATATCAAATGTATTAATGATAACAATTGTTTCGCATTTCTACTGTGAATCAGTCTATAAATAATGTAAGGTTTGATACATATTATAATTTTAATTAACGGTTATATTTTCGATTAAAAAATATTTATGTAATGGCGTAATTAAAGTTTCCGTACACTCGTTTACATTAAAGTTAGTATACAAGTGGGTACCTAGCGCGTACCTTCACCTAATGCTGAAGTTGACTAATCAATTCGTAAAATAAATTTACAATATGAATCACCCCTTTTGAGTTTCATTTTGACTGGTTAGAATTAATTTTGGAGAAATTTCTGTTCAGATTCAAAAATATCTACTCCCATCGTATCGTTTATCATCAGCCATCAAGACTCTAGTTTCCATGCTAGCATGACACTTAAGATATAAGTAACACATCTAAGCAAAGTTTGTCACCAGGTGGGCTAGGAGACGAACAGAAGAACGGAACAGGCATATTATTTTAATTAGGGCTGATTACGTGAGATGCATCGTGTAAATTTATGACTCATGGTACCTATGCAGTTCTCTGGTACGAAATGTTCGCACCAAACAGTACCTATTGTTTCAGTACCTGGTACATACAATATCATAAACTTTGCAAAACAAGAGGGAGAAATCTATAAAACGGTCGCTAATTAATAACGACTAATAAGTAGCTGCTATGAAATCCATCTGGTGCGTTATACTGTTGTATTTAATTACATACGCCAGCGTCACTGTCGCCCAAGATGATGACGATGATGACGACGACCATGATGACCACAATTTTGGCGACGATGATGACACTCACGGTCGAGCGGACGACGAAAATTCGGAAACAGACGTAAGACAAAAGCCCATAGGTAAGTTAATACTGTCCCTCCCACTAAAACACTCCATTCCTTGCCCATAGTACCAATTCAACTCTCGGACACCTCCGACAGCTTTATTCGCGGATCGCTAGAATACATAATGGTATCGACAAGATTAAAATTCAGTCAGGTTAAACTAATCTGCAAGGAAAATTACAATGGAGTCCTCGCGGTAGTCAATGATGAAAAGGTCGCCAACTTTTTGTCGGAAGCTCTGTCGGAGACTAACTTGGATCTGGATTCGTTATGGATTGGAGGGGAAAACAAAACGTTGGATGACGAATCCGCCTGGTACTGGACTTCGTATGAAAGTATGGAAGCAATCGAGCCGGCACTTTTCGACAAATTGGTCGCCTTAAATAGCGATATATCGGAAAACCGATTGTGTTTAGCGTTCGGTAGGTCCGACCATCAAATTCCGCAGTTCCGTCCGTTGCGGTGCTCGGCTTTGAGGTCCTTCATTTGCCAAAGAAAGAGTAAGTGCTACGGAGCAAAATTTGTAATCGATAGCAAATTGTAGGGGTTGGCGGACTCGGCGAAGGTAATTCTACCCATCCTGGTTGGATAAGGGCGGCCAGAAGACGGTACAAAATCTACTACGATACGGTCAGTTGGGAGAGGGCTTCGACCCGCTGTGCTAGGCACAATATCAACGCTGTGCTCGCCGTAGTGCCGAGTTACCTGGTCAGCGAGCTGTTGGGCCGATATCTTTTGATTGGCAGACCAAGTTTGGAAAACGCGTGGATTGGAGCTCGATACGACAACGAGATTAGCGCTTACCGATTTGAAAGCGAATCGGATCAGTCGTTGTCCAACATCACCGACGCAAACAAGTATCCTCCATGGAAATCAAACCAGATAACTCGAACGGACGCGTGCGTATTACTCGATCGGCATTTAACGAACAGAACCCTCTTCGTAGAGGCACGCTGCGAACGATTGCGCTCCTATATCTGTTCCATCGATTCTACCGATGTCGAGGACGTCAATCATTACATCGACCTCTTCTTCGACAACTACGGATATCGCTACTTCTTTGATATGCGTTCGTGGGAGGAGGCGTTCGAGACTTGCGAGACGTACAGCAACTACAACGGAAAACTTGCAGAAATAACGCACCCCGAACAACTCGTCCATTTGCTATACGTTATGGGCGAAAACCGAACGGACACCAAGCACCTGTGGGTCGGTGGGAAATACGACGGAAAGGAATGGGTATGGGCCACTTCCGGGGAGAAGATCGACAAAGATCAACTTAACTTCGTCGCTAATTTAACGTACACCGAAGACGTCGAATCCATGAACAATTGCTTGAACATGGACAGAGAAAATCACATTGTCGGTTTACATTATGGCACGGACTGCTCCTGGAGGCAACACTTCGCTTGTGATTTCCGTAAGTACTAACCGCCCGGCGTAAGTTTGGAGGTCAGTTAAACTTGTTTCAGCCGCCGATGATTTGAGGAAATTGGGCGTCGAGGAGAAGGACCACCAGAATGACGAAAGACTACAAGAGGCACAGAATCTGAAATATTTAGCGTACTAAGCAGTTGCCAAATTACGTTTGCATACATATGTACTTGTTCTCGGGGTTCATATAAAGGTTTTATGTGCATCGAAAGGTTTGCTTATTCTGTGTATGACCCTCCCACACCACTCAAAAAGTTCTCAGGATTGGAGGAAGCATCTTCTAGCACCACCAACCACCGTACCTAACCCCTCTATACCTAAATGAAATATATTTAATATTCACGTTCCATTGGAACTTTCCTTTTTATCTCCTTCATGCCGGCTTCTTGTCGAGCCTGATCCAAATATCCGCGTGGAGAGTCGAGAGCATCGATTCAGGCGAAGCTGTGGAAGTTGGGAGATATGATGCTGAACCCACTGTGAGCGATGCTCAAAAACTACCAATGAGCTGGATTGACAATTAAATTAAAAGCTATTCAGCATGTTGACTGAATACGGAAGAATGCTTTTCTGCATTTGCTTGGTATTTATCGTTGATGTTCCAATGAAATTTAGGGATATTGCAAAGCTGCTCAATGGATGAGGGCGGGTAATGATGAAATGAACTCTTTGAAACTGAATGAAACTTGGTCTAGTGTCGAA
Organism: Photinus pyralis; assembly: GCF_008802855.1. Taxonomy (NCBI): domain Eukaryota; kingdom Metazoa; phylum Arthropoda; class Insecta; order Coleoptera; family Lampyridae; genus Photinus; species Photinus pyralis. The sequence goes on from NW_022170249.1 coordinate 5,644,261, forward strand.
TGACCAACCACCCGTGCTGTGATCCATCAAATGCAAATGGGAAAAGTGTGTTGTTAATACGAGGGTTGTTCAGAAAGTAGCAGACGTTTTGAAATAAAAAATTTTGAACTTATAAAGCAAATTAATGTAGGTATACATTTGGGGGCTACACTCTTGGGCTATTTATCAACACAAGCGCCATTCAAATTGAGGCACTTATCATAGTGTGGCACAAGTGTTTTGATTCCAACTTTTATAAATTCGCCACTTGAGACTTTAACACTTTAACGGCATCACTGTCCATGTGCTGTGTTGCAAGCGAGGTCTTCATCGCTGGGAAGAGGTGAAAGTCGCTTGGCGCTAGATCCGGGCTGTATGGAGGGTGATCATTTCTCCCATCCAAAGCATCCAAGAGCTGTCCAGTACGGTTGACTGTGTACGAGCGGGCGTTGTCGTCGAACTTCATGTCAGCGTTACCCAGTGCAGGTTAAAATCTCACGCGGCGGATTTATAAAGGTTGGAATCAAAGACTTGCGCTACGCTATGATAAGTGCCTCAATTTGAATGGCGCTTGTGTTGATAAATAGCCCAACAGTGTAGCCCCCAAATGTATACAATAATAGATTTTCTTTGCAAGTCTAATAGTATATTAAGAGACAAGTGTATAATCAAGTCTTTAAAGTACGCGCAAGGAGTTTAAGGGCACGACGCAAAGCGGAGTGCCTTTAACGTTGCAAGTGCTTTAAAGACCAATTATACACGTGCATCTTATAGTATTTTTTATTATACCTGCAGTATAATTTAAAAATAGGAAATTCAATGAAATCATATTGACGTTATACTCGAATACATGTCTAAAGTAATTAAGTGGGCTGGGTGTTCGTAATTTCACGATTGCCATGGAAATGTCACTTGACGTTTGCTTATAAAAATCATCGCCTTGGTGAATTAAACGATTTCCATTGAAAAAGATAATACACTGTCCATTAAATCGGTTGTTGTAAAATCTAAACAAACGTTGGTAGGTGTAAAATCCAACTCCAGTAAAGCCTATTATAAAGAATATGAAAAGTTGTTTCCATGGATGAATAGGAAGTTACTTACGAATACAGTCTTAAATGCATCCATAATGCTGGCATATATGAAGGAAATGTCAAAGGTATTTAAATCTTCTATATTTTGGTGCATTCATTCAAAACTTCAAAGCAATGCTGCGATTAAAAAGTGGGACAGATTTGGAAGCATACCCTAAATTACGCGCGTTTGTGAAAGCTTCAAACAAAGGATAGGTACAAAAGCCAAAGAAATGTTCTGCATTTACAGAAAGCGACCTAAGAGGATTTTTTATTTCATCCAGATGACAGTTTCAAAAGTCATACTTGAAGTATCGTTACTTAGCAACTTTAAAGCACGTGTGTTTTAAAGGCCCTTTTTCGCACGCATTTGAGTGTTTAAAACGGAGATTGTGATTCAGGTATAATAAAAAATTCTTTATTTCAAAACGTCTGCTACTTTCTGGACAACCCTTGTAATTGTACTCGTTTATTACTAGCAACCACTCAATTCATATCCATATTTACAGTTTGTTTGAGGCACAATAAAAATGATTGTTGTTTTTTTATATATCCCTAATTGTACTAATAAAACGTTTATTAAAGTCGCGTTCATAATAGGTGTAACGCCACCACCGGTAAGTTGGCTACTCACGCAACATATGTCATACATGTATTGTGTGTTGCCTACTTTCTAATTTGATTTTTCGATGCAACATGGCGGCTGGGCTCCTATTGTCGCCACTGTCACTGTAAAAAACGTCTTCAATTGAGCAGCAATATAAACCTCGTTCTGCAAAATTGTGCTTATGGATTTATGCATTAGATGTCGCTGCAAAAAATTAAAATTACAGTGACTATTCGAGACAGAGGCGACAATAGAGTGTGTGATAATCCACCCTGATGGTTAGGCAACACAGTTTACATCCGAAACAAAAAATAATATGCTCTGTATATAACCAACGACCGTTTTGCGCAGATGCCGAATACTAGGGGATTTTGGTAACGAAGCTAGGGGAAGGAGAAGATGGCGACGAGGTCGACGGAAGGCACACGCTTTCCCGGTTTTTTTAATTATTCTTGATTATTTTTGGTGATGGTGTTTTGAAGGTGTATTTACAGGTAGTAACCATTTTATTCTTTCTTGTACTAGCTATTTAATCATTGAATTTCTTGCCACAATTTGATATTCACATTTTGCTGATTTTGCATAAACTACGATATCTGAATCATGGCGTACTCCATGCCTTTGTTTGAGTAAGTACCGTTAGATGAATCGTGTTTGTAATACTGTACAGATGATTTTGCCATTATTTTGTTTAATTAAGTATTTACTTCTGTTATTCATGAGGAGTCGATTATCGGTGTGATGTTGCTCTGTTCGATTGACCCGTAACTATTCCGTGAGGGAAGTACCTAATACAGTTTGATGGTTCGCTGTATCTGTTACTTTCTGTTTCGTGGCTCGCTGCAGTTCTTGCGCGTTAGCTATACGAAGGGGAGCTCTTTTATTTGATGTTTCGATGTTTGTATGTGCGAGTGGGTCATTCTGTCTCCGTGGAGTAGGTACCTAATGCAGTTAGATCTTTCGCTGTATCTGTTGCCTACACGTCTCGTGCGGATTGTAGTTCTTAACATCTTAGCAATACGAGTGGGGGCCCTCTCATTTACATTTCCTCTATTTAAAATATGTTCTGCTTGAGCGATAATCGATTTTCACATGAATATTTGCTATTTGGCCAATGGCATTCTCACATGTACTTTTCGTGGTAAATTAAATTATGTTAACTGAAGGATGGAGTAGAGCCACACCATTTACATGTTTCCTATGTACATGCAATTTGTTTACTTGACGAGTTGTGTTATTTCTATTGATCGTACAGGTATTTTGATGTGTTTTTGTATTGAATTGGTTTATCATGTTTTCCACTGCATTTATGATGTCTTATGTATTTTGTTTTTATGAACTTGTTTAATTGCATTTGATTTGATTATCTGATTTTTATCATACCATTTGAGATGTTTTATTTATGTGTATTTTCTCTTGCATTTTATTGCTGTAGGCAGAGCTGTCACTTTTAATAAGATTTAAATCTTTTTTATGATTTAAATACTTTTTTCGATTTAAATCATTTGATCTTAAATCTTTTTACGGAAAATGATTTTTGATTTAAGATTTAAATCTTCATGAAAACTATCTTTGATTTTGAACTTAAAAAATGATTTAAATCTTTTAAAAAGATTTAAATACTTTCGAAAAGATTTAAATCGTTTCCGAGTGATTTAAATCTTTTAGAGACGATTTAATTAATACATACTAACAAATTCTCTTGATTTATTTCAACCTGACTAAGCTAATTAACCCGGGTTTTATTTCGGTAGACGTTTATATGTATTTATTACAAAATCGAGTATACCTACTGAGATTGACGATGTCTTGGTTTTTTAAAAGTTCTTTCGCAAAAAAATAGGTACATATTTTAATTTAATAAATAATAACAATAAAATACGGTAGAAATGGTAAGTATATTGATGAATGGGTTTCGAGCAAGATCATCAGACCAATCAGTTTTATTGAATTTAAATCCTTTACAAACCTTTTGTCACAAAACGATTAAATCATCGGAAAAGATTTAAATCATTACATCATTACATTATTTAAATCTTTATACGTGATTTAAATTAACAAAATTAGATTTAAACCTTTTTGAATGAATTAAATACATTGAAAGTATCTTAAATACTTTCTAAAAAGATTTAAATCACAAAAAATATTTAAATCTCAAAATGATTTATTATCTAAATACTTTCTTATTGACAAAAGTATCTTTGATTTAAATCATTTGTTAAAATGAAATGCATCTTTGATCTTTGATTTAAATCGTTTTTTAAACGATTTGTGACAGCTCTGGCTGTAGGTGATTTATTTCATGTACTTGTGTGGCCTGTGCCAGGGTTTTAGTCCCGGAGAAGGTTTCCCTGGCATGGTCTTGTGTGTGCGTTAATATATTTATTTGATCTTGTCATTTCTTACGCACAAAAGTTCTGTCTTTTATTTAATTCCCGTCCCGATTATGTCTCACGGCCCAACACATAAAAGAACCGATTACACAACGTAGGAGTCCATTCCTGCCATCGATATCGAACCGACTGTCATCCAAATTCAAAAGTGCCGCGAAACTATCATCGTTTCGACTTGAAAGGTAGGTGGCTCTGCTTGTAGTTTTTGTCAGAGTTGCCAACCGTAAGTATAGGGTAAGTCAACGTTTTCCGTGTCGGCTTGATAGACCCCCCTAGGAACATTACAAGTGTATAATTTTTTATTGGTTGTTGAGATCGGCGGCCATGTTGCATCGAATTTCTGCTACATGTAACATGTACAGGGAATTTTTCTTAAATGTGTACATATGGGCTATTTATAAAAAAATTTGCTGTGGCTAGCACAGATACCGCCCTCACACCTGGGCATGCGCGATTCTGCCCTTTTATGTCTATGAATATGTGTACCAAATTTGGTTCCAATCGGTGCAACCGTTTAGGCGGAAATGAGAGTTTGGCACACTTGCACATGCGCGATTCTGCCCAAAAGCTTTTCAGCTGTTACTTTTATATACAGGGTGTTACATGATCGCATGTAAAAAAATTGGGTGATAGAGGGAATCAAGACAAGTACTTTTTCCAAATAAACCGAGGGTCCAGCGTGTTTCGTTTGGGAGCCACTCTCAAAGAAGTGGTGAAATTTGGATTTCTTGTTTAATTTTTTCTAAGCAAGCAAAAAAATTATCAAGATGGGGGGGGGGGGGCACAATAGGTTTTCGGGTATGCCCTACCCGATTTTGAACGTTTTTTTTTTTCAAAATTCCTACCACGAAAGGGCGCACCCCTACTTGGGGGTATGAAAAAAAATTCTGATTACGACGAAATTTGGTATCTGGGGGTTTTTGAACATGAAAACTACGAGTAAAGCGACACCCTTCAAGCATTCATTGTTCAGTTCATTCCATTCCGAACTCTGAGGCTCACTTCTCTGGATGACATCTAATTTACATTAAGATAAGCGTTGTTTTACCTACTTGTATTTGGCCTATACGCGCGCATTTGTATTCAGAACATCAATGTCTTTGTGGAAATTTGTTCAAGTAATCAATTTAATAGATCATTCTTGATTGGAGTTTTCACTTTCATGCTACGCCAAAAAATGATAAATTCATTGTAAAACACTTCAATTAAAACAGAATTTTTTAACAACCTAACATCAACCCCAATTAGAGAAACGTGTTAATAATTTATTAATAGTGCAAGAAACTAAATACAGCACATACTTATAAATTTCCAACGGGCCATTATGACGTACAGGCCAGGTGGCAATCGCCACCCGCCCCCCCGGGCCAGTCCGCCCCTGGTTAAATGGCGGCAAAGTTGCGAATTTCCGTGCTGAATAACAATCTGAAAAGAAATTTAAACTACCATCAATAGTTTTGAAAATATCGAAAACGCAAAAATACGAAATTTTCCTTTTCAATTTTTTCATGGTAAAATAATCCTACTATAGACATTTCTAATTAACACATTATTCAGACACTTTTTAATGGAGATTTCGAATATGACATCCCCTTTTTAATAACTTTTAAGGTGATGGAGAAACACGTGGAAACTTTAGTTTTTCTTATGGGAGCCCTTTTGAATTTTGACATTTTGAGATTACGTCTTTTTTTGTCTTTACAACGATATATCACACATGGTGGATCAGTATCACAGTTTTCCTAAAAATACAATTTTTAGTTTTTTGGGAAGGGTGCTTTGGAAAAACAAAACGTTCATTTATTGTGAACAAAGGTTTGAGAGTTTGATCCATTTGTCTGGTTGCAGTGCTGACAGGGAACTAGTTGTGTTGAGAAAATTCGATTTTCATCTGAACAGAATTGAACCATCGTTTTGCAAGACAATTATAATTCAAATTAGAACAAAATACGTAAGAATAAATACTATTTTCGCAATAAAACTAACACAAACGTTAATGACACTATAACTCTCGCCAGGAAAGACTGCCGGTCACAGAACACTTGATCCCGATCTACAATCTCTGTTTTTCGTAAGGTGCTATAGCGACTTCCGGGATAGTATCGTGTCAATCTTGAACAAAAAGACTTTTCGTTCAACATTGGCACGATCTTTTTCCGGAAGTCGCTCGCAGCTTAAGAAAAACAGAGATTGTAAATCGACACAAGGTGTGCTGTGACCGGCAATCTTTCCTGGCGAGAGTTATACTTGAAATCAGTCAACCTTTTGTTCACAACAAGAGAACGTTTTGTTTTTGCAAAGCACTCTTGGCAGAAAATGAAAATTGTATTTTTAGGAAAAATGTGATGGGTACTGAACCACCATGTGTGATATATCGTTGTAAAGAGAAAAAAATGTAATCTCAAAATGTCAAAATTCAAAATGACTCCCATAAGAAAAACTAAAGTTGCCACGTGTTTCTCCATCACCTTAAAAGTTATTAAAAACGGAATTACTATTCGAAATTTCCATTAAAAAGTCTCTGAATAATGTGTTATTTAGAAATGTCTAGTACGTTTACGATGAAAAAATTAAAAACTAAAATCAGAAATTTTCTTTTTTTTGTGATATTTTCAAAACTATTGATGGTGGTTTAAATTCCTTTTCAGATTATTATTCAGCACGAAAATGTGCAACTTTGCCCTAATTTAATTAAATTTCTATCTCTTAAGATAAGCGAGATCCCCATAGTGGCACTCGAAAAATGGACACCGTGTATAAGTATGTTCTAGAGCATAATACTCACCGCCTTCGATTTAATAACTTTGGATCCTTATATTAACAATGATTTATTAAAGGCCAGGAAGTGTTCTTATTATAAAAAAAAAACCGAATTTAGTCTTTGACATTTTAAAGCTAAAAACTTCCCCCTCGCCTCAAATTCCAAACTAAACCGAACGTCGGTTCCTATACATTAAGTCATCCCTCTAGTACCTTTTCCGTTGTGACATTATAACTATCGTCATTCCTTGTAATTAAAATGATTAATACAAAAATTTGTCGCGCAAATTCATTGCGATTTATATTTATTGTAACATTAATCTTCGAATGAAGATCCAAATCAATCGATCGAGGTATCGAGCATATTTGATATTGTATTGTAGTAAAGGCAACACGTACGTTATACGTGTATTGTGTGTTGCCTACTTCTAATTTGAAGTTTCGATGCAACATGGCGGCTGGGCTCCTATTGTCGCCACTGTTGCTATAAAATCTGTAATCTACTACGGCCCTACCATCGATTTCAGGCGATCGGCAAAAAATGGACTGTGAACCGTATCAATAAGGTATGCCCACGAAGGTTTTAGATGTAGTAAAACCTTAGACCATATAGTACATGGACTGCTATTAGCCCTATGCTTTCAATACAAAATGGCTGGGTCACGGATAGAGGGCACTGTAGTCGTGGGTATGTGAATCTCAGGGTAAACTAAAGTCGTGTAAACACCACTTGGATCGCGTAAAGAGTAGCTTTTATAGCAACCGCGTAGAACGGGAAGCTTTAAATACGCTTAATTATCTTCTATACGTCCACAAATAAGAATAGGTTTGCTTTTTTGGCATATATCTGGACGATTAATTAATTGACGTTTGTTAATTTATAGGTTGACAGTCTCAAATCGTAACTAATCGGACAACTTCGGACAGACTCGTTTACCCTGAAACTCACATACCCAGACGATGTCCTTGACCATATTTTCGTTACAATTAGCAGTCCATGTACTATATGGTCTAAGAGTAAAACACTTATCGAAATTCCCACGGGAACGGCAACAGGAAAACACAGGATTTAATGTTTTACAGTTGAAAAGAGGCTTGACATTTAGAACGTAGGTTTCTTTGAAGACGTTACGGGGACGGGGTATGAAGTTCGCCGGGACTGCTGGTCTGGAAAAAAAGGTATCCGATATTAAGGGTTTTAAAAAGCGTCCCCTATTTTATAAATGTATATTTCTTTCTTAGTTTAATTTAAATAAAACACTTCGCAATTAGGTGCTTTTGGTTTGTTAAAACTCCTGTCCCGTTAACATTTCATTATTTTACAAGTAACATCCCTGTCCATAGATGTATGAAATCATCCGGAAGTGGTTCCTATCCGTTATGGATGTTGTACCTGGACGATAGAAATTAGACCACCACAAGACGTCCTCGCCTGTCTCACCTCAAAAACAAGCAAAAGGAAACCTGTAACCTGTCCTAGTTTTTGACCCTGCACTCAGCACTGTAAATAAAGTCTCACATTTCGACTTTTAATGCAGTTCTGTTGCCCTATTCTTCATTAAAGCCCACTTGTAAACGTGTGAGTGAACAAAAATATTGACAAGATTTTTACAGAACAAAGATTTTTCGAAAATAACCGTATAATAAATGTAAAACGGGCTTTAAAATTACAATTCGATTTTGTTTTTTGTGTCCTGTGAGAAAATATAAAGAAATGATTTCATAGCAACATACTTTCCAAAATAATTGATTTACCTACTTATACCGTATCTTTAAAACCTCTGATTAGATAATTTTGCCAATTACGGCAGGTAAATTTATTTGTGAGCAGAACAAATTTCCGCCCAATCATCATCATGCATGGTTTAAGTGTGAACGATCCCAGCTCCTTTTCTAGGCCAGGTGAATATACCTACTTTAAAAAAACTGAATGGCTAACGCATATTTTCAGATTCTGTAGTTGTAACAGACTTATCGCTCAATTTGTCTGTAAGCTTCGAACAGAAGATCTTTAAAGGTTATGTTGATTTGGTGGTGCAGAAAGTCGATTCGGCAGCTACTGAACTTGTAAGGTGACCGACTTTGTTTCGGAGTTACTCACCGCTTTTCGTAGATTTTAGATACACAAGATCTAGACATTTTTGAAATTTACGACACGGACTCGAATGCGAAATTAAATTACATTATTAATTCACCCGTGGCGGAGTTTGGATCTAAACTTTCAATCACTTTACCTAATAAATCGGCTCAAAGGTTCTCTATACCGGACTTTAAGAACTGTTTAATTCAATTGCAATTTTAGTTTAAACATACGAATCCAATATGCGACTACTGCCAAAGCAAGCGGTTTGCAATGGCTCGAGCCAGAGCAGACAGCCGGAAAGGTGCACCCATTCGTCTTTAGCCAATTTCAACCTATTCATGCACGTTCCGTGCTACCATGTCAAGATACACCGGCCGTGAAAGCCACTTACAGAGCTTCGGTGAGTTGCCCGTTTGGTAAATGTAGGGTGGGTCATTTTTGACACTTATGATTATCTCTGTTAGTGCTATCAAAAAATCAGATCTACCTCCTTTTTTTTAATGAAACCTCCTGTAGATTTTAATCTAAAAAAATCTCTTTTGAGGTTCATCCATGGTGTGCTATATACAGTGTGTAAAGCGATGGGGTATACACGAGGGAATTTTTTTTAAAATATTGATTTATTAAAAAAATTTATTCTTCATGATATTTTTTGCTTGCTTTGAAAGTACCAATAACGTTTCGATTGTTTGTGGTTTGATAGCAATACGCTATCTTGATTATAATGTAATGTATAATGTAATTAATTTTATTATTTTTCCAGATTTCTATAAATAAATTTTAGATTATCGAAACGTTATTGGTACTTTCAAAGCAAGAAAAAAATATCATGAGGAATAAATTTTTTTCATAAATTAATATTTAAAAAAAATTCCCTCTTGTATACCCCATCGCTTTACACACTGTATTTCTGCAAAAGGAATTTAAAAGCTTTTATTTTTAGATTAAAATATACAGGGTGTTTCATTAAAAAAATGTTAAGTCTGATAACTGTTTTACCTGACTGTATACTTATTCTAAAAAAAGGCAGATTATTCAACAGATAAAGAAACTATTGTATAAAACATTTTTATCTCATTTAACTAAAATATAGGACCAATTTTGATATTACCATTTTTAGTCTCACCCAAAAAGAGCACATGGCACCTATATCATTTTTTGGATACCACTAATTAAAATCAAAAATTGGACAACCTGTATAACTCTGAGAAAGTCGAGTGTGATAAACTGATAGGCAACTTCAAGATCAATTGATTTTGTTTGCAGATAACAGCCCCATCACACTTAACAGTACTGATGTCGGCAGTTAGGCAGGATAAAGTTGTAAACGGCGACATTGCGACGAGCACCTTCGTACAGAAGGTGCCAATATGCGCCTACTTAATTGCGATAGCGATCGGCGCAATCGAGGGGAAAAAGATAGGGCCGCGTTCCACCGTTTGGGCCGAAGAGAAACTGATCGATCAGGCCGTGTACGAGTTTGGCGAGACCGAGATGCAGCTACGCACCGCCGAGGATATTTGCGGACCGTATGTTTGGGGAATTTACGACCTACTGGTGTTACCGCCGAGTTTTCCATTCGGAGGCATGGAGAACCCTTGCCTTACATTCGTAACGCCCACCCTCTTGGTGAGTTTTGACATTTCTGAGGAGCCAGGTTTGATCTTTGATTTAGGCGGGCGATCGATCGCTGGCAAATGTTGTTGCTCACGAAATTGCGCACAGTTGGACTGGAAATTTGGTCACGAACGTGAATTGGGAGCACTTCTGGTTGAATGAGGGCTTTACAGTTTTTATTGAAAGAAAAATTGTGGGTCGTTTAACCAATGCTGAAGAGCAAGACTTTGATGCCCACTGTGGTACGGTTTCGTTGAAGGAGACTGTAAGTTTTTACATTATACAGGGTGTCCAAAAAATTTTAAATTACAAAGTGTACAGTAAAGAATCTCGTTCACGTTTGTTTCCACTTTTGTCTTTAATGGTATTAGTGAATATCAACTGTTAAATTTGGCATCTAATTCCCTACAACTCTTCCCATTACATATAGGGTGGCACTTCCTGTTATGACGGAAGTCGATGCAAACATGCATATTGTAAATGGAACACCCTACACATTAGTTCATTTTTTGTTTAGTCTAAGCATTAAAATTAAGTATAGTTGGTGTCATATTCTTAAAATATTCAGAACCCGCATTCGTTATGGGACACCCTGTGTATCTAATATTAGTACCCTACCAATACTACTATTTGTTAAAATACCAAAAGAATAATGTGCCCTGTATTTCAACAATGAATGTTTACAGGTGTCTGTATTGGGCACCGATAATCCGCTAACATGCCTGGTGGTCAATTTGGAAAAAACTCACCCCGATGACGCATTCTCACGAGTGCCATACGAAAAAGGTCACACTTTTCTTCGTTACCTTGAGAATGTAGTGGGCGGCCCAAGTAAGTAAAACAAACTTTGCCAATTTATCCACAATTTATCGTACTTTTCAGGCGAATTTGAACCTTTTCTACGAAAGTACTTTGATCATTTCAAATTTAAAACTTTGAACTCCAACGATTTTAAGGCGTATTTCGAAAACTTCTTCGCCAAAAACGACAGCATCAAAAAGATCGACTGGAATGCGTGGTTTTATTCGCCAGGAATGCCTCCAGTCGTACCGGCATACAATACAAAAGTATTGGAGCTGTGCAACGAGTATAAAACGAAATTGTTAAGTAATTCGTTGTACAAGAAGGAAGATTTTAAACACTTGGACATGAAAGTATTAATTCACGTACTTCAAGAAATATTTGAAGGGGATCCACAGCCTGTCGAAAAACTGAAGGCCATAGACGACTTGCTTGGACTCAGTGCAATGCAGAATTCCGAAGTAAAATTTATGTGGTTGCGTATTGCATTGAAAGCGCGCTGGGAGGAGAAAATCCAAGAAACCCTCGATTGGATCAACGTCGTTGGCAGAATGAAGTATGTAAGGCCGTTGCATCGGGATTTGTACAATTGGGAAAAAGCGAGGCAACAAGCGATTACGAATTATTATTCAAACTGTCACACTATGATGCATGTCGTTTCGTATACTGCACGCAAAGACTTGCATCTTGTATAAATGTACATAATGCCAACTGTTAAATAAATGCCTTATCTAAGAATGTAATCTTTCGGTAAATCTATAATTTTAGGGAATTCTTTGACTTCCTTCTCAGTGTACTCGTCAAGTCGTTTCGGCATTGGACGTATTTGTCTGATTTGGTTTGAAACATTTTTCATTAAAGCACCTGGGACTTTAGAGTCGGGGAAAATGTGTAGCCTCTCCATTGTATAACGTCTTTGTAAATTCCCATCCATGCTGTTATAAACTGCCTTTTTTAACACCTAAAGAGAAAAGTTGAAAACTTGACTAATTTTAGAAGCAATACCAAAGTGGGGTCTTTTTTATGTAAATCCCAAGCTAAAGTCCAACTGGCACCTCCAGGGTAACCCGTATGATGAAAATACACTCTCTTAACCCACTCATCACCTGGCAATGCTATATCTGCACTGTTAATCACAATTACGTGGTCACCGCACTCGTCTAAAAGCATAAGCAATGTGTATCTAGCTACATGGGTTTGAAACATACTCATCGGATGGTAAATGGGTTTGTAAAGCCCCATTAAATATTTCTTAAGAACCTGCGCCGATTCGAAGGGGTTTTGCCAGGAAGCATCGAATATATGCCAAACCCTTGCAAATGTAGCCCATTGCTGTGAATGGAATCCATTATTTAAGAAAAGGTAGAGAAATACAACCTGGACCCTTTTTAATGCTGCCATTACACTAAAATATACCAAAATATTACACAATTTGAAAAATGAGGTTAGGGAGCGTTAGAGGTTGGTTGTGGCTCATATGACGCTACGGGACCTTAGCAACCTCACTGAACGATATACAGTGCGATTTACACTAAACGTACCGAAACGTTTAAAACCAAGATTAGGATAACCGATATTTATTAATTAAATAAATCAACAATGTTTTTATATGCCCCAGCCTTTTCTTCTAAGAAAATAGAAGAATAAGAAAATTCCAATTACGTGACACTGGGGCTCTGAACATACATTTAGGCTTAAGATCTAATTTGTTAAGTATAGAAATTCGCGTTATTTTTCTGTGTCACGATTTAGGCCCCAGTACTGTTAAACAACTGTTAAAAAAGGTAGTGTTAAACATTTTAAAAACTCTCAGATGGAATATCCCTTGATGTCTCAAAAACATTTGACATATTCTACTTTTACGTATTGTTTGATGCGCAGTTGTTTCTTTATTTCTTCCTAAACTGAATGCTGAATTCTGAGCATTGCTTAAAATATAAAAGAATCGCCTTAATCGTGTGTTTGGTAATAGAACGTTTTATTTGGATTAGAATATTTTCATTTTTCCCGCGGAAATGCGTACAGCAGACATTTTTTTAATCTGTAAAAAATGTCGTTTCTAAAACATTATCCCAGACAAATATTGCTCATGTTAGTTTTTAAGTTGTAATTTTTGGGATTTGGACTCAAGGAATGTACATCTGTGTTGGCCTATAATTCGATATCAATGGGTCTTGGTCTTTTAACGATCGGCGGCCTCAAATTGTTGCTGTAAATTTAAATTTTCCTTATTTAGTTACAATTGCCAGTCAGCATTAGATCATCGCTGTTCCAATGCAAACTTAGAAATTTCGGAATTAACCCACAGCCCTGAAACCCGCTCGGGATTGGTTGTAGAGAAGCCACTAACCAATAAAAATTTGGTATCGACATCTTATACATATTCCGCGATTTTTTGGGCGTTCGAAATTACTGAGAAACTATAAGAGAAGTGACTATTTTTTGCATGAGATTAATTGTTGATTATAGAGTTGCGAACGTAAAGAATAAAGACTTCATTGGACCACTGAAATAAATTTTTGAAACAATCAAATTCCTCATTTCGCGCTCAAGCTTAGTCTCATTGTAGGAGACGTTTTGAAATCAAATTTTTTACGTATGTGCTTATTGGAAATTTTTCTCAAATAAACAGTAACAAAGGTCATTAAACTGTATGTACGTAAAGCATCATGTTCGAAGTAATTTCCATTTACCGGCAAGAAACCGACATCGAAAGCAGGCCCTTAGTATGCAAGGAAAAATTCACATTCAAAAAAATAAAAGAAAAGAAAAAAAATCTGAGACTTAAAATTTGAATTAACCGATCGTAAAGGATTCAATCAATCGTTAAATTTTTGAAATTTTAATGTATTTTACAATTAAAAGAATCTGTTGAATTTGGTATCATTTTTAATTTTATTATTATTATGGTAGGTGTATCTTGTGAGAACTCAGGTCTAGCCTGGTTAACTAATCGCACGGATTAAAATCAAGTAACGATTAGTATCTGTGTCTGTGTCTGGTGCAAAAAAAAAAACCACGTGCATTGGCAATCTAGGGATAGTATGTAATTCATACTTACCAACATAGGTATAATTATTATTATTATTATTATCCCTCTCTTGTTTTGGGCCCTCAACAGGCATGCGCCCAATTACAGAGTCAATTTAAATTTGATTCCGTAATTTTAATATTGAATTTACCCAAATACAGTGGTTTTATTTATTACCTACCTAATATGTTTAGAAGGCTCAGGAATTCTTAAAAAATGCCTTCTCTTTTACAATTTATAGTCCTGCAATGTATTAAAAATAATCATAAAAGTTTCTCTAAGATTCTACATATTTAAAGAATTTATTAAGAATCTCCATAAGTGGTTTCCATAAAAACAATTCTTAAAAGATTGTGTAGGGGCCCCTTCAACAATCTCATTAAGGAGCTTTCTAAGAATCTATTTCTTAATTTCTTTACAAATCTCTATAAAGTCTAAACGTTTCATTAAGAGTTTTTTAGGAATTTTTGTAAAAGTTCTCTTAGACTATAAGTCCAAAAATCTACTTAGAAATCGCCTCAGCTTAGAAATCATGGAATACAGAAAAAACTCAAAATGTTCTTGCAGCGTCGCATAACGGAAGAGATGCGGCCAATCCCACCAAAAGTTTTCCAAAATGCTGTTCCTTTTCTTTATTTTAATAGTACCATATAAAAAAAGAAAGTCTGAATGAGAGAATTTCCCAAACAACAATTAATAAAAATGTTTGTTGAGAAGATTGATAACATCTGTTATGTCAGTAAAAAACTGATAGAATATAAATTATCAAACCTTTTTAAACTTTAACCAGTATCTCCGACCTCCGAAAAGGTTAAATAAAAATGTTCCAAAATCGATTACTCGCGTCCGTGAAAACTATACAGAAATTTTATTCGCGTAAGTGACTGTTCAAATTTGCAAAAATCCACAAAACTGTTTTAGAACGTAACAAGAGCGATGTGGGCTTTATTGGCGTTGGAAATATGGGGCAGCGCATGGCGACAAATCTTATCAAGAAAGGGAGACGTGTAAAAGTTTATGATGTATCAAAAGCTGCGATGGAAAGTGTTACCGGTGCTCTACCATGTGAAAGTCCACAAGAGGCAGCTGCCGATGTAGATTTTGTGATAACTATGCTACCGGATGGCGATGTAGTAAAGCAAGTGTTAACGGCGGAAAATGGAGTTTTGAAAGGAATTAGCAAAAGGGCTTTACTAGTCGATAGTTCGACCATCAACCCCTTAACAGCAAGAGAATTGCACAAGACTGCCGAAGACGCTGGCATTAAATTTTTAGACGCGCCTGTTGCGGGTGGCACTGCTGGCGCGTCTGCAGGTACGTTGACCTTTATGGTTGGAGGTAATCAAGACGCCGTAAAAGCAGCCCAGGCGATTTTACTACAGATGGGCGGAAACGTTATGCACTGTGGCGGACCGGGCGCCGGCCAAATTTCGAAACTTTGCAATAACATGATAGTGGCGGTGAGTATGATCGGAGTCGCCGAGGCGATGAATTTGGGCGCGAAGATGGGCTTAGATGTGAACACGTTGGTGCAAGTGGTGAATACGTCTACGGGTAGATGTTGGATTTCCGAAAAGTACAATCCGGTACCTGGGGTCATGAAAAACGTTCCTTCCGCTAACGACTATAACGGCGGTTTCCGGTCCCAGTTAATGGCAAAAGACTTGGCACTTGCGTCCAGTATTGCAATCAGTTGTGGAGCGCCGATTCTGCTAGGATCTGCTGCGCATGAAATTTACAGAACTATGGCGGCTTATGGATATGGAAACAAAGACTACAGCTCCATTTATAAATTTTTACAGGGCCAACATTAAACGATTACCTGAGTACAATGTATATAGAAGTTTTTTTATTTTTAGCGCATTTCCACAAAAATAAAAAAAATGCGCTATTGTGGCCACTTTGTCCGTCCGTCCGGCTGTCCGTCCGTCCGTCCGCTCGTTTTGCGACGCTACTAGTTCTTTATCTTAATAGCTATTGTTCTACTTTTTTCGCTATTTGGTTCGTTATAGTGTCGAGTCTTGTACCAAGGAAGGAATTTTTTCTGTACCGCTTACAAAAAAAGTTATTGTAAAAAAAACAAAAAACCGTTTTTTACATGTTCCATAATTTTACACTTTTGCCGTTTATTAACGATCCTAGAGATCGTTTATAATTTTGCATTGCTATCTGTCGTCTGCCTGTTGGTCTGTCCGTCTGTTCCTTTGTCTGTCTGTCCATCTATCTGTCCGTGTGAACGATAACTTTGTTTAGAAATGTTCGATCGCTTTTACATCTCCGTTAGTTATGAACTGAATTGCATGAAATTCAATATGGGCATAGCTTTAGCCATATAATACGCAATGCCAAAAGTTGAATCGAATCGATTCAAAATTCACAGTGCCCTTTTCGCATCTCGACCATTTATAAACCGAATTGCAAACTTTTTTACTTATAAAAGTATTTGAATGAAATTTGATACATAGGCACTTGGAATAAAGGAAAATCAAACGCCAGTTTCAAAATTTGGCTTTGCGCATGCGCAGTGCCAACTTTTTTATTTATGGAAGAATTTAAATGAAATTTGATACATAGGCGCTTGGAACAAAGGAAAATCTAACATAAGTTTTAAAATTTAGGTTTGCGCATGCGCAGTTCCAACTTTCTTATTTAGAAAAGCATTGAAATGAAATTCTTCTCATAAACTGAAATTGAAGTAGCACGTCAACAATGGATTGCCCATGTGCAACGCTATCTTTCATATTTGTGGCCGGATTTTTACGATTTTAACAGAAGTTGCATCTTACAAATGGGAAATGAATGCAAGTGGAAATGCGCTTTATGTAAATCGTTTACGATTACTTTTTAACTTGTTATTTATGGAAGAATATAAACGAAATTTGATACATAGGCACATGGAATAAAAGAAAATCAAACGCCAGTTTCAAAATTTGGTTTTGCGCATGCGCAGTGCCAACATTTTTATTTATGAAAGAATTTAAATGAAATGTGATACATAGGCACTTTGAATAAAGGAAAATCTACTTTGAAAGAAATTGTAGGAACTAGTTTGTTGTTTTTAAAGGAAGTTAATTACACTTTGAATTTACAAATATGGACAAAGAAAACCTACTATTATTATAATTTAATCTAGTTACACTTGCAATTTGTAATTAAGTATATGTCTTAATCTAAGACTCGTCTCGTGTCGTGCGTAAAGATACCGCCGGCTGTTTGTGACAGGTGACAGTAAAACGTGCATAAATTCAAAATTCAAATTTTGCATGCGCACGCCTCAGTGGTTTCAAGAAAAACTTCTGTCAATGGGGTAGTAGTGGTTTGTGGAGGCGGTGGGGGGTGGGGGGGGGGAGGTTACCCTTCATGGTATTCGTATGGAAGGTCCAATGGAAAGGAATTGGTTTCTAAAAATAAGATTTCGTTCGCGACTGCTTTCGTTTAATCTTTAATGACACTCGATCTAATTAAAATTATCGACGAAGGAACTCTTTTTTCTACAAACCGCCTTTCTTCCTCGCGATACTTATCCAAATGGAGAGTTGCCGGAAGGAGGGGCTGGTCTTTCATGGGACATGGCAGAAATATATCTATGGCTGAGGTCAAAACAATAATTAAGTGACCATAGCTGTTACTTTCGTGAAGTAATTAGTTCTCGAAGAGACATGCAATTTTCACGGCTGCGTTTTAGAAAAAAAATAGTTCGTTAGTGCCCGTTTCAGCACAATCAAATTGTTGAACCAAAACGACGGGGACCGAAATGAGCGCCGGGACCGAATCGGCCTGACCCGAAACAGTTTCCTGTCCATTTGGTTCATTGAGTTTAAAAAAAATTGTCATTTTTTAGCAACACCATTGAATAATTTTTATTCAATCGCAACACTCATCTTATATGAATTAACCGCACATCTTTATAATCATAATATACACGGTGTCCATTTTTCGAGTGCCACTATGGAGATCTCGCTTATCTTAAGAGATAGAAACTTGGTTAAATTAGGGAAAAGTTACGAATTTTCGTGCCGAATAATAATCTAAAAATAAATTTATAATATCTTCAATAGTTTTGAAAATATGCCAAAAAATCGAAAATTTCTGATTTTCATTTTTAACTTTTTCATGGTAAACTAATTGTACTAGACATCCCGTTTTTAATAACTTTCAAGATTTCGGAGAAACACGTGGCAACTTCAGTTTTTTTGATGGGCGCCGTTTTGGATTTTGACATTTTGAGATTAGGTCTTTTTTTCTTTTTACAACGATATATCACACATGGTGGTTCAGTATCACATTTTTTCTAAAAATACAATTTTCATTTTCTGCGAAGAGTGCTATGCAAAAACAAAACATTCTTTTGTTGTGAACAAAATGTTGACTTATTTCAAGCAGTGTCATTTACGTTTGTGCTAGTTTTATTGCTAAAATATTATTTATTCTTATGTATTTTGTTCTAATTTGAATTATAATTTTCTTGCAAAACGAAGGTTCAATTCTGTTCATATGAAAATCGAATTTTCTCAACACATCTAGTTCCCTGATGCCAACTCTGCAACCGGACATATGCATCAAACTGTCAAACTTTTGTTCACAATAAAAGAACGTTTTGTTTTTCCAAAGCACTCTTCCCAAAAAATTAAAAATTGTATTTTAGGAAAAATGTGATACTGAACCACCATGTGTGATATATCGTCGTAAAGAGAAAAAAAATCTCAAAACTAAAAATGGCGCCCATAAAAAAACTAGAGTTGCCACGTGTTTTTCTGTCATCTTAAAAGTTATTTAAAACGAGATGTCACATTCGAAATCTCCATTGAAAAGAGTTCCAATAATGTGTTAATTAGACATGTCTGGTACGACTAGTTTATCATGAAAAAATTAAAAACGAAAATCAGGAAGTTCCGTTTTTTTGCGATATTTTCAGAACTATTGATGATATTTTAAATTTTTTTTTCAGATGGTTATTCAGCAGGGAAATTCGCAACTTTGTCCCCATTTAACCAACTTTCTATCTCTTAAGGTAAGCGAGATCCCCATAGGCCATAGTGGCACTCGAAAAATGGACACCTTGTAAATGTATTATACTGTGGTATAATTATTCGTCATAGATCATAGATAAAACCACCTTTTATTTATGATTACCTGTTGAATGTATTAATCACAACCCAATATAATTTTATGATGAAGAAAAGGAAATAAACTAAACCAATATAGACAACGAGCGACAAGGTCTCTTCCGGTTAACCAGTATTAACCAAAAATTAATCACTTATTCGTTTGACTACTGTCCAGTGGCGTATTTACGAAATAGCTACAGGGAGGGCGTAAAGAAAGAAAACCAATGTTTTACAAAAAATTTGGAGTGTATGTGCATATGCATTGTGCATGTATAAATATAGTGGGTATAATAAACACAGAAGGTCCATTTTCAAAATAACCATAGTCAATGTCATTACATTAGAATGCCGACATCGCGCGCGATGGGCACACGCCCCCTATGCCCCTGTAAATACGCCACTGCTACTGTCTACCTATTACTGAAAACAGAATTGGAAAATTCGAAATCGATCGGAAGTTATCATGTAGGTACACAGACGGACAGAAATCATGAATTCGCTTAAGAGCTCTTTTAATTAATAATGAAGAACTCCCTATATATTTTATTGCCATAATGACCTTTAATAGAACGTAAACGTGTTATACCGTATAAGTATATTAAAATGAGTGGAAACGAAGAATTAAATGGAGTTGATATTTTAATCTATAAAAATAAATGTTAAATGATAACTGTAGCATGCACCTGGCGTGGTATTACAGTAAGCCAGTGTAATATAGATATTACCCTGTTGAAATTAAACACATTTCATATAGCTAACTGTACTGGGTTCAGCGACATCTACTAAAGGGAAGATTCAATTACAATTGGTAGCACCGAATGTTGCATCATGGGCGCACACCACTTTACAAATCATTGAATTTATAACTATAGTTATAAATTCAATGTACAAATATACGACTCGTGAGACATCTAGCAATCACAAATATGAACTAACCAAAATTCATACGCGTTGTTTTACTATTGTGTTATATTATGGTCATAGTTTGTTAGGATTGTATTAAACAAGATACGAAGAATCACATACGATTTTCAGTGGTGGAATTTTTTGCCACTCAAAACGCATTTGAGAACCAGACTTTTAATCCGGCTCATATTCAATACCACTGACCCTTGAACTCGTGGAAAACGATTGGCGAAGATTTGATATCGCTATCTCTTTTCGTTCTCGAGTTAGACGAGGAACAGACGGATAGACGGACGGACAAAACCATCACATAGGGGAATTTCTTTCGAAAAAAACGCCAAGTACAATTCTCACGGAATAAAATTACCAATTTCAAACCATTTATGGAGCATGCAATGGAAACAATTGATAGATGCGGACCTATCATTATTGTTGCTATACCCTACTGATTTAATCAGTTTTTGAAAAAACGTCGTTTGTAATTACTTTTGTTTTATTGCGCCTGCGTTTACAGAACTGCATCTTGTTCTTAAGTATGCAAATTGAGTGGCCGCCAAGCCATTGGTAATTAGATCTAGGACAACACTTCTTTTGTTATTGAAATGTACAGTATATCATGGAGATATGTTAGTTATTTGAGTCTCTAATAACACAAAAATACTAAGAATGTTTTTTGGATCAAAGGTTAATACAGCGCAGACGTAAATTAAACATTATATTTCAAGATAAATAGCCTGTTGATATTTCATAGAGCTGCAAAAAAATTTTATTATAAAAAATAGGGATGGAATGGATCACATTGTGTTTTGTATTATTCTTATGATGCCCCCCGTCAAGATCATTTAGGCAGACTGTCCAATTGTCCTTGTAAAAATTGGTAAACTATGCCAAAGTCTTTATTGCCTTTGCCATAAGCGGCCAGCGTTCTGTACATTTGATGGGCAGCAGATCCCAAGGGAATTGGGGCTCCACAACTGACGGCGACATTAGAAGCGAGCGCCATATCTTTAGCGATTAGCTGAACTTGAAAACCTCCATTGTAATTGTCGGCAGACGGTACGTTTTCCATTATTCCCGGAACTGGATTGTAGGTGTCAGACGACCAGCATCTCCCTGTCGAGGTGTTGACAACTTGGGATAGGGTCTTGACGTCCAAGCCCATTTTGGCGCCCAAATTCATTCCTTCGGCGACGCCGATCATGCAAATTCCCAGTATTAAATTGTTGCATAGTTTTGCTATTTGACCGGCGCCGGGACCGCCGCAGTGCATAATTCTACCGCCCATTTGTAGGAGGTATGGTTCAACTTTTTTGGCTATCTCTTGGCTACCGCCGAGCATGAAAGTTAGCGTGGCCGCGGAGGCGCCGGTGACTCCCCCTGAAACGGGCGCATCTAGAAACTGGATGCCTTCACCCGCTGTGATTTTGTGCAATTCTTGTGCTGTTATTGGGTTTATGGTCGAACTGTCGACATAGAGAGCGCTCTTTTTGATTCCTTTTAAAACCCCGTCTTCGGCTGTTAGAACTTTCTTTACTATATCGCCGTCTGGTAACATGGTAATTACGAAATCCACATCAGTTGCAGCCTCTTGCGGGGTAGCACATACTTTAGCACCGGCAACAGTCTGTGCAGCGGTCTTTGAGGCATCGTACACTTTCACAGTACGTCCTTTTTTGATGAGGTTCGTAGCCATGCGCTGTCCCATGTTGCCAATACCAATAAAACCCACATCGCTCTTGTTACGTTCTACAATTATTCATTAGCAACGTTTCACTACTAATTTAGGCGTGCCTACTTACGTTGAAAGTGCTTGTGAGTAGATCTAAATAAAACAATTAAACGTTTCTGCAACATTTTCAAGACAGTCGCTTCGGCGGGATCAAGAGCTCTTAAGTAACTGGTCGAATTTTTCGTTCATCACGATTATTATAACGTAAGATAGATACGAGCAAGGTTTCATTTGCTGCCAACAGGTTATTTTTAGAACTCGTATTGGCGTCACAGTTGAAAGTCTAAGCTTTAGAGATTGCCTAACTAGCAGGAGGATTAAGTAATGACTGGAAATTCTGTATTTTACAATCATTTTGTTCGAAATTCGCTGTTTAAAATTTGGACAGATTTTGGACCAACAAATAAAACACCCATAAATAAATAAAATTCGAGTCATAGAATAGTATTTATTCTCTATAGTAGGTAGTTAAAAGTAGCAAGAACATGAGACATTTACTGGAATTACTGACCAGTCTGTGGTTCTCTTGTGTACGTAGGTACACTTTATTTGTTACTCAGCTACAAATAATACTCGCCATAAAAATAATTTGTAAAACTTGCCATGTCTGCATTGTAGAAAACGTATTTTTACCACCAGCACGTTAGTAAGGGTGGTTATTGCATTGGGGTAAAAACTGACCCCTAACGTTTTTAACGGAAATACAGGTTTCGAGGCACCAGGAATCCGAATGAAACCAAGTCTCGATGATGTCGATCGGTCTGCCTGTCTGCACTGTAAACGGCTTGACCGGTTGAAACCAAATTTGTAACACACATTCTTAGACATAAAAGGGCAGAATCGCCGCAGCAAATTTTTTTATTCGGTAATTTGTGAAATGTAAATGGATGAAATTTACATTTTGGTTAAATTGACAAACGTCAATCAATTAAGATCCTAGAACTAACAAAAAACCAAACTTATTCTTATTTGTAGACGTATAGACGATAATGAACTCTTCATTTTCCCCCGAAATCGTTATGAAACCTTCATGTTCATGCCTACTCTTCGCTGTGATCTTGGTCGAAAGTTTTAGAGCAAACTGTACCCAAAATTATTCTTTAAACATGAATTTGGGTTGAAATAGCTTTCAAAAGAATTAGAATTAGTAAATCCATTTAGCTCGAAGGGCGATGATACAAATAATTGCAAAATACAGAGGATAACCAAAGCTTATATCAACGTAGCGAGGACACCAAAAATCCCGCAAATATAAAATGCAACTCCGTATCTAATCGTAAAGATACGAACGAAAGGATGAATATTCCAAAACAGAAAATTAAACCTCAAGCTGATAAACATGACGACAAGGTATAGCTTCTGCAGTTAATGATCTAAATAAGAAACAAGATACGAAGAATTCGCATACGATTTTCAGTAGGAGAATTTTTTGACACTCGGCTCGAAACAAGACTTTTAATCCGGCTCATATTCAATAGCACTGGCCCTTGAACTCGTAGAAATTGATTGGCAAAGGTATGATATCGCTGTTTCTGTTCGTTTTCGAGTCCTCGAGTTAGACGACGAACAGGCGAACAAACGGAAAAACCATCACATAAGGGGAATGTTTCTTCTTTCGAGAAATTCCCCTGAAAACCATTTTCTTTGTTTTTAGGGCATTTTTTAAGAATTAAAAAATGCAGTATTGTTTGCGTTTTGTCGTCAGTCCGTCCGTCCTTCCGTCCGCATCCACTTCTGCGACTTTGAACTACTTTTAGGAGAAATGTCCTAGAGGCGTGAAATAGGCAGCTTGTACCTTGAAGGTGTGCCAGACGGTTATCTTTCGTCATTCATTATTTCCCGAGATGCTGTTTTTGAAAGTAAAACGACAACAAATTGGTCTCAGGTTTTGCAGACGCACGCGTTTAGTGGTGCCATTCGGTTACATGTGTTCAATAAATATATTATTATTATTATTATATGTAAACTTGGAATTATCTGCGCGTGCGCGATTCCTTTTCGAGATCAGTGGGGTGGAGTGGGGGGGGGGGGGGAGTGAAAACCATCGGAAGGATAGGATATTATTAGATTATTATAAAAAAATGAATGTTTTTGGAGAAGATAAAGGACGACAGAAAAATATGCAGGATATTCCATTTAAAAAAGGTGTAACTTAATCTTACAACAAAAAAAAACTATAAATTTTGCTTTTAATTGTCTCATAGTATATGTAATATTTATTTGGTGGAATCATTCTGTAGTTTGGCTGTGAACAAATTGCAAAAGAATTGATTTAAGCGGTTTCTGAATTTAAAAAACCCGGAAATAAATGGTTTTTGGTTCATAAGTAAGTCAGAATTGCTTTTAGGAAAAAATTGTTCTATGCAAAATTAAAGAGCACAAGAATTTTTTATGTTTGAAGTCAAAAACCACCGTTTTCAGCACATTTTTTTTTAATTCAGAAACCGCTCATCGATCATATACATACAGGGTGTCCAGTGCCTATTCCTTGGTCAATTTTAAGTCGAAATTTGCTTACACACTTTGTCCAAAACTCAATAGTTACGAAGTTACAGGCAATATTAAATTTAACAATAAATCAATTTATTAATTAAATCGATTAAATTGAATGAACAATATCACCATATCACTATGACAAAACAATCACATGGCCTATTAGATTGATTTATTGTTAAATTTAATATTGCCCATAACTTCTTAACTATTGAGTTTTGGACAAAGTGAATAATCAAATTTCGACTTAAAATTGACCAATGAATATATAGTGTTAAGCTATGTCCATCGAGTCACGGAACTTTTGTAGGCGAATCCTTTATCAAATTTGTAGATCGGAGTTCGTGAATAAGTCAAAAAATAAGGAAGGTCTTCGTTAGTTATGAACCAAATTACATGAAATTTGGTATGTAGACACCTCGAATGAAAGTAAAACTAATACTGAATCAAAAAATTTGTTTTGCGCATGCGCAATCCGATTTTTTAATTGTTAAGATATTTAAATGAAATTTTGTGCGTAGACACATGGGTAAAACTAAAACTAATATTATCAATTTAAAAATTCGTTTCGCAAACTCTACTGTAAGAGATAGGTAGGTACTAGGTAGTTTAAATTTGGCAAAATTTTGCGAATCCTTTTTAATTTTTACTGAAGTTATTTAAAAATACATTTCGAAATAAATTGCACAATATTATGGGCATTTTTCCCCTATGCAATATGCTACTTTTACATTTTAAGTTTGACGTTTCGTCTCCAGTCAACCATTATCAGCTTTGTTTTTTCTTATGGAAGTCATTTTTACTTTTTGTGTCATTTGATAGAGAATTTTTTTCTGATTTCAAAAATGTAACCACACCCCGTACTTCCACTAACCAAGGCAAAGTTTTCTAGGCAAAAAAGAAGATATTTTAACAATATTAAACAAATTGTGGGGTTTACATTTTTGAAATCAGAAAAAAATTCCTTATCAAATGACACAAAACGTAAAAATGACTTCAATAAGAAAAAACAAAGTGGATGATGGTACCGGAGACGAAACGTCAGACTTTAAATTTAAAACTAGCATCTTGTAGAGGGAAAAAAGTGGCCATAATAATTTGTGAAAATATGTGAAATATCTTTTTAAAACTTCGATAAAAAATAAAAACGATTTTGGAGTGGAACTAGTTTTATCCTTCATGGTACTCTAACGAAAGGAATTAATTTCTACCAACCATAGCCCTCCTCCTCGACCTCTTATCGTGATCGGGTACTCACAAAGGGCGATTGGGACGTCTGCAAGAAATATATCCATTGGTGTTGTCAAAACAAAAGCTATTTCGGTTTAAAAAAATGCCCTTTATCTGCACAAGAGTTGTGCACAATTTATACTTGTTTTGTCTTGTTTCTTAATACGATGGTGCTTTGTTTGCTTATAAATAAAGATATGTGTGTATATGGGATGTGCGATAGATTAGAGTTACTCAGAAAATTGTGTATATACAGAGTGTCCCAGAAACGTATTTACAACAGTCAACCACGTGTTAAACCGAAATTAGTCGATTTAGGTAAACCTTCGTACAAAGTTGCTGAGTTTGGGCGATTTAAGACCCTGCGGGTTTTTTTGTATTAAATTTAAAACAGTCTATATACGACTTTACCAAAATTTGCGCGACAAAAAACATCCAAAAGTATGATTAATATCAAACCATGAGCGTAGATCGTGATTTTTTCAGCAACTGCATGTCTCCAATTTCTACGGCACTACAAAAAAAAAGGTTTGGGTTTAAATTTAGATGAATCAACTTATTTATTTAAAAAAGGTGCTCTTGGTAAGACTCGATTACGCTCAAGGTTTTTGAGAAATTTGCATCAAGATGTACCCTCATGGTTTGATATTAATCATAACTTTTTTGCCCCATAACGCTATTCCAATACACCAAACGTTAGCACAGCAGTATACTGTTTTAAATTTAATAAAAAAATAAGATTTTAAAGTTGTCACTTCAGGGCCCTATTTCGTCCAAACTAATCAACTATGAGTTTAATTTAACCCGCTAATTTCAGTCTAACGAACATGTAATGGGTTGTTGTAAAAATCTTTTAGGGACACCCTGTATAATATACACGTTATAATAGATACAAATATTAGTTACATATTTATAGTTTTTCCTTAGATATTATAGTAAATACCAGATTCAACAGCGAAATTTCTAAATTTATAACGTCCGCTCATACATTATACAGGGTGATTAAGTCATGGATAGTTAGATACGCCCCTGGTGTGGTGCTAGGTCTGTTACTTGGGTGCTATAGGAAGCGCTAGATATATGCTTGGCGGTGCTAAAATTTCAAGGTCCTACATACATACACCGGGAGGGGCAAGCGTAACAACAGCCCCTCTCTGGTTTACTTAGGTCATAGGTACAGGGTGAGTCAACGATTGCGCGGAGTAACTTAATGCCTTGAAGATAAGATTTTTCGATAAGAGTGCTTTTGTATTATCATATGGTTGAATATTCTCCACATTTTAAAAATATTTGGAATTATACAGGGTGCGCCCACAAAGTAGGGCGCCCAAATGGTATATTTTTTTAATAGAACCCCCTGTATTTGAATGAATTTTTGAATTTGTAATTGTACGTCTTTTTTATTATATGGTTAATGTCCGAAAAGCTAGTAGTTTTAAAGATAATTCGATTTTTAACAAAAATTGGGCATTAGCAAGCGTCAGTACATTGTCAAAATTATTACTTAAATTTTGATTCCAGTTTTATATCTTATCCTGGGTTAAGTAAAAGTCAAATAAATACATCTACTATGAAACATTAAAAATATAGCTTACAGGGTGTTTTTTTTGGTGGGTCCAAAGTTGCAAAACTTCATATTAAAAAATCTCACTTTATTTAAATGCAACACTCTGTATATTTTTCTGTCATCATTTAGCTCCTCCAAAAACCTTCAACTTTTGATAATAATGTCCTATACCTATCTCTGATATTTTTCGAAATATCTTGGTTTTCCTGGTTTTTATATTATAATCTTAAATAAGTTATATGTAATTTACATAATAGTGAGGTGGACATGCAAAAAAGGCAATTTATCTCGTCCAAAACGAAAATCATATCGATTAATTTATTTTTATTTTAAGTCCAAAAACTGGAGAATAAGTAAAAACATTACACTACAAAGCAAATTTAACTCCTAATGTCATCCAGTCATATTAGATTCATTTTTTTTTTCATATTCACCTCGTTATTATGTAAATCAGAACTTATTTGAGATTAAAATATAAAAAGTAGAAAAAGCAATATATTTGTTTATGTTTTTACTATTAAATTTATTCTCCAGTTTTTATAGGCTTAAATGAATTATTAGAAAAATAAATTAATAAATATGATTTTAGCTTTGAACGAGGGAGATAAAAATTGCCTTTTTTTTGCATGACCACCTCACTATTATGTAAATTACATATAACTTATTTAAGATTAGAATATAAAAACCAGGAAAACCAAGATGTTGCGAAAACTATCAGAGATAGGTATAGGACATTATTATCAAAAGTTGAAGGGTTTTGGAGGAGCTAAAAGAGGACAGAAAAATATACAGGGTGTTCCATTAAAAAAAAGTGAGACTTTTTAATATGAAGTTTTGTAACTTTGGATCTAGAAAAAAAACACCCTGTAAGCTATTTTTCTAATGTTTTATAGTAGATGTATTTATTTGACTTTTACATATTTATTTATTTTTTATTTATTTATGGATTCCACCAACCCAGGATAAAAGATATAAAACCTGGAAGCAAAATTTAAGTAATAATTTTGACAATATATACTAACGCTTGCAAATGCCCAATTTTTCTTAAAAATCGAATTATCTTTAAAACTAATAGCTTTTCGGATATTAACCATATAATAAAAAAGACGTACAATTATGTACACGTAAAATTCAAAAATGCATTCAAATACAGGGGGTTTTATTTAAAAAAAATGTACCATTTGGGCGCCCTACTTTGTGGGCGCATCCTGTATAATTCCAAATATTTTTAAAATGTGGAGAAAGTTCAACTATATAATAATACAAAAGCATCCTTTATAGTGGTAAAACCTTGGCGGGTTTGGCAAAACGGGGGGAGGGGAGCGGGGGGGGGGGGGGGGGGTTGCTTACGAACATGTTCGTTTTTATCCGGGGTCAATGCAAAATATGATGTGCCCTTTCGATCCCAATGAAACAACCCCTTGTTGGCCTCGTCTAACTGCACAATTTGGAAAATTAGATCTGTACCGTATCATTTCTCTCAAAAAAAACTGTTGTGTATTCCAAATTGTTTTAATTGCTTAGGTACCTACCATCTTCTTAGATGCTTGCTATTTGAAAACTGTGGTAGGTGGTACCAGCAGATAAATAACATTCATCAATTACGAAGCCCATGCGGTACGATTTCGTATTGGTAAATTAACACCGCTGGTAGGAACGAAAACAAAAGGCACGAAGGCGTGCAAGAGTCACCTTATCCGTCTTATTAAAATATTTAACATTGCGCAAACACGTCAGTTAAAAAAGTATTTTTCTTATAATTAGTATATGCAAATATAAGTTCGCGCTTAATTATTTTTATACATTTTAATGTCAAATAAAGTCTAAAGCCAATGAAAATGAAACATTCAGGTACGCTGGTCCCCCACTAAAGGTGTTAATGATAAGAAGTGACGTCATTGCTAGTACTTATGCTCAGCGGACGACGTGTCAGGTGTAAGTGCGACGCCCACACCGAATGTACTTCCGACTGTATACAAATTTCCAAAGGGCATCCGCATCTAGTAATTAGGGGTAAGTACCTCAGTGTTAATTATTGCTCGAGTGGTAACCGGTGTTTGAAAAAACGCGCGCGCGACGCCTTATTTTTAATGGATTGTAGGTAAACGTAATTGCGATATTTTTTGATAATTACTTCGAAAGTTTTTATTTTCGGCACGCATCGTTTCCCCGGTACCTTTTGCACATTTTTTTACGGTCAATGGAGATTAGGGCTTCGATGAAACAAATATAGGTCAAACTTTTATCAATTGTACTGCAAGTCTTCCATATAACCGTCATAAAAGTGGCTTCGGTATATGATTCAATTGAATTTAATTAATGTCGCTGATAAAACTCGTAATCTTTGTTATACGTTGCTATCAACTACTTTATTTACAGGTGACGATAACATTTATACTGCGTACTGTAACACCTATTGATTCCGTAACGTTTTATTTACAAAAAAAAACTGCAAGTATTTAATCAGATAAATTGGAAATGCTTGCGAGTATCACATCAGTTTTGCAAAATTACCCCCGCTTTGACTCATAGAGTCGGAAATCCAAGAGTCTCTGGTGCAAATTTGGATCATGAGATTACTCAATCCCAATTCCATGATTAGTACTTTAAGGGAATTATTATTGGACAATATTTCAGAAAATGAAAATTTCGTTGCATACATTTTTCATCATTTAGAATTTTCTGGTTTAATTATTTGCCACGAAGAAACTTTCCTTCCATTTTATTAGTGGAATATTAAAATTCTTCCACTGCATTTCCTTCAGGAACTAGCTGATATTTATTTCTCAATTTTCGCAATGACCATCATCTCCTGCGGTTAGATTGACCGCAGATGTCGTTCATTTCCGATTTTACTGCCAGATTTCTTTGTAAATCATTTCAAAATGTGCGTATCCTTCACTTTATTACGACCAAAGGCAGTTAAAATGCAACATTCCCACGTCCCATGATGATATGCTGTAATGCTGTCACAACTCTTGGGCAATAGCGAAATTTTGAGGCAACCGGTGAAAATTTTACGATGATGGAAACCTCTTTGCAAACGGATTGTTTTTCTCAAAGATAAGGAAATGAGACGGCACACTTTGCTATCAAAGAACAAACATGGACTTGTTTTTCCCAGAACCAAATTTCGAAAATGACGACTGATGTAGAATTCGTGATGAATTGGAAAATATCCACACCACCGCCTAATTACGACAATAAAGTATCAGTCACGTCAATAAACACTAAATATCACTACAAGGACGTAAAAATGCAAAAAAGTTTCATTGACTATACTCAATAGAGCACTAGAAAGCATTAAATAACCGCACTTACATAACTGTATAGGTAGGTATATGGAATATGTGACTAATATATTTACATACACAATTGTACACCTGCAAACAATTAGACATGAAGAAATTGTCATTATCTCGTTTACCATTTTAATCTAGTTTTTAAGACGATATTTTAAGCTCTAATTAGTTTATTACCTTGTTTGTCTCTTTAATATGCCCTAAATTATTATGAATAATTATATTTGATTAGGTAGGTAGATAAAGCCGGCGCTGTGTACATACGACCCACTTATGAAATTTTCCAATGGAAGTTTAGCATCGAGAAAAATTCAAAATTCTTGCGTCGGTGGACGTTGTTCGGTAAAGTTTAATTCATAGAGTAAATACGTTTAGAAACGAGAAAAAATTGTGATAATTATACCTACAGGTAAAACTGGTCCAAGTGTACATTACAAAATAAATACTGTTCATTTTTCACGTGTCTGTCTATTGAAGATGATCGTGTGATTTTCTTCTGTTTTAGGAACAATGAAGATGAATGGCGGAGACTTGGGGTGGCAGATACTTATAATTCGAAAATAAAGAGAGCTATCCGTCGACAGTATAGTTTTTACACACTGTCATGGAGTTGCTCTCTTTATGGACGAGTTAATTATCATCATTCATCAATTATCGACCTACTTCTGGAAATGGTCGCGTCTGTTAAAACTCAAAAAGATGTAAAAAATAAATCAAAATGACATAATTTAATGTAAGTGCTTCTGGAATGTCTATATGAAACATCCCTTATGGCTTAATGTCAAAGTCTGTTCACGAGATGTTCCAGTGGTATTTTATTATTTATGTAAATTATCTTCTAAATTAATTTCACATGAAGCTTTAATTAATAAGTTTTGCTGCATTTAGGCACAGGACTCAATTTTCCATGAAGCTACTGTAACTCCTGTTTGGCAGGTTTCTTCCGAGCACTGTTCCCCTTAGCCTTGGAAAAGCAAACCTCTGCATCTATGTATTAATTACTTAAAAAAATTTTAAATTTTGCCCCTTCTTAAATCCTAATTTACCAATTATAGGCTATCTAATTATAAACTGCTAAATAAATGTACGTATATTCAAGAAAAGTTGTGGTGTTAATAAGGCTCCT
The DNA here is from genome assembly GCF_008802855.1 of Photinus pyralis. Classification (NCBI taxonomy): domain Eukaryota; kingdom Metazoa; phylum Arthropoda; class Insecta; order Coleoptera; family Lampyridae; genus Photinus; species Photinus pyralis. Next base: position 5,676,066 of record NW_022170249.1, read on the forward strand.
CTGTAGGAAAGTATAAGAGATATAAAAAAAGTTTTATATAAAAGTGACTGTCTTTGATACGTTTAATTTAGAATTGATGTCAAAAAAAATTCAAGATGGCTACTTTTGAGGAACATTTACCAACTTCCTAAAGTTAAATAGGCGCCATATGGGATTTTTAGATTACTTGATAGATTTTTTAATTCTCTTTTCAACGAGCCATCATAACATAAGATTGAAAATAAGATACCAGTTATATCAACGGTTTTTATATTTTAATTAAGTAGGCTGTGATGAATTAAAAAAACAAAACAAAATCTATTCGAGGCAACAAAACAATGAAAATAATTACATCAGATGTTTAAAAAAAATCAGGGACGCATTCATGAGAGGGGGGGTTTGTGCATTACAACTCCCTCCAAAATTTTATATAAGCATTAGGTCTAGAAAAATTTGATTTTTATAACATCACTTATTAACTTATTATCCATACTTACATACTTACAAATGGTGGTATAACTACAAACTATCCCCTCGAAAAAAGTCATGCCATTATCCAGTTAAAGACATTTCAAGACACTTCGCTTTATTTTACACAATGTATTACCATTGATGCAATGCATTGTCCCAGGTCACATTTTGTAGGCGGTTTATCCGCAAGAATATCGAAACTAACAGTTTTACCAGTCCGAGTATATGGACAGATGAATCTTATTTTCCTAACTGCTAAGTGTTCATATCGACATTATGAACACTACTCGGCACAGGAGAACCTACATGTTGTAGTTTCACGCCGAAATCAAGTAATATTTTTGTTAAATTAATGTATTTTATGGCATAATGGGAAGTCATGTAATTGCACCGGTAATCTTCGATGGATCTTTAACTGCTCACCATTATTTACAAATTCTCCAATAAACTTCCTTAAAGGATTTTTCTCGACAACGTATGTTTCGAAGGAAGGGTTAGTTTATGCTACCTAACAAACTGGCTGCTCAGGTCACAATTCACGAATTATGTACAGTACTTACATTAAATTATAAAAGTAAGTATTTAATTAAAAAATAAAAGTAAAGTGGAAGTAGCTACCACTACAATAATAATAATAATCATCAATGGCAACACGTTGCCTAAACTAAACTGTCTTGAAGTGTGTTTCACTAATAATGGCCAGTATTTTAAACATCTGGTGTAATTATTTTCATTGTTTTGTTGCCTCGAATAGATTTTGTTTTGTTTTTTTTATTCGTCACAGACTACTTGATTAAAATACAAAAACCGTTAATATAACTGGTATCTTATTTTCAATCTTATGTTATAATAGCTCGTTGAAAAGAGAATTTAAAAATCTATCAAGTAATCTAAAAATCCAATATGGCGCCCATTTAACTTTAGGAAGTTGGTAAATGTTCCTCAAAAGTGGCCATCTTGAATTTTTTTTTGACATCAATTCTAAATTAAGCGTATCAAAGACAGTCACTTTTATATAAAACTTTTTTTTATATCTCTTATACTTTCGATGATATAAGACATTCAAGGAAATGACCAATTTTAGTTTTTTTGAATTTACGTCGAATCTATGCGACATTTTGAATTTCCATAAGGAAATTTTAAATAAGCATCCAAAACTGCAAAACATTGCCCATTTAACCAATTCTCTATCTTTAATAATAACAAAGTTACCCATGCAATCCCATCCGATTTGGGACACACTGTATGTATCGATCGCGATCTTCAGAAAAAAATCAAAACGCTAACGTAAGGATAGGCAACTCAAATTGCACTTATAACTCCTGAGGCGACAACTCATTACTTGAAGCGAAAACAAAAGAAACTACCTGGCATTATCCTGCACATTGTTATAGTCCATGGGCCAGTCAATATTGTCGGTATAATTTGGGGGTACCAATTTTCCTTTTTACAGTGGTTATACACGTTTATTAGGATGCCAAAAAAATCATGGATGCCATCTCAAAGCGGTAGCTAATACAAATGGCGATCAATCAAAGATGGTGGATGTTGAGTTTTATAAAATCAACTATACCTGTGGAACTATTACTCCGATTTTATTTTCCTTTTTTTTTAAATTAAATCTCTTGAACGATGCTACAAATTTTGTCATAAGCACTTCTTCGATCAAATCTACTGTTAGAAGTAATTAAAAAAAGTGTCTTTTTTAAATTTTTCCTCTGATTTTTTTCTACGACTTGTATTAATTGTGTTTTTCTGTAAATTAATAATGTCTATAAGTAACAAATGGTAAAGTTACAAAATACCTACTAATACACGGTGTCCATTTTTCGAGTGCCACTATGGGGATCTCGCTTATCTTAAGAGATAGAAACTTGGTTAAATTAGGGCAAAGTTGCGAATTTTCGTGCTGAATAATAATCTAAAAAGAAATTTATAATATCTTCAATAGTTTTGAAAATATGGCAAAAAATCGAAAATTTCTGATTTTCATTTTTAACTTTTTCATGGTAAACTAATTGTACTAGACATTTCTAATTAACACATTATTCAGACACTTTTTAATGGAGATTTCGAATATGGCATCCCGTTTTTAATAACTTTCAAGATAACGGAGGAACACGTGGCAACTTTAGTTTTTTTTTTGGGCGCCGTTTTGGATTTTGACATTTTGAGATTAGGTTTTTTTTTCTCTTTACAACGATATATCACACATGGTGGTTCAGTATCACATTTTTTCTAAAAATACAATTTTCATTTTCTGCGAAGAGTGCTATGCAAAAACAAAACGTTGTTTTGTTGTGAACAAAATGTTGACCTATTTCAAGCAGTGTCATTTGCGTTTGTGCTAGTTTTATTGCTAAAATATTATTTATTCTTATGTCTTCTGTTCTAATTTGAATTATAATTTTCTTTCAAAACGAAGGTTAAATTCTGTTCATATGAAAATCGTTCCTTGATGCCAATGCTGCAACCGGACATATGCATCGAACTGTCAAACTTTTGTTCACAACAAAAGAACGTTTTGTTTTTCAAAAGCACTCTTCCCAAAAAATAAAAAATTGTATTTTAGGAAAAATGTGATACTGAACCACCATATGTGATATATCGTCGTAAAGAGAAAAAAAAACGTAATCTTAAAATCACAAAATTAAAAATGGCGCCCATAAGAAAAACTAAAGTTGCCACGTGTTTCTCTGTCATCTTAAAAGTTATTTAAAACGAGATGTCACATTCGAAATCTCCATTGAAAAGTGTTCGAATAATGTGTTAATTAGAAATGTCTAGTACGACTAGTTTATCATGAAAAAATTAAAAACGAAAATCAGAAAGTTTCGTTTTTTTTGCGATATTTTCAGAACTATTGATGATATTTTAAATTTCTTTTCAGATGGTTATTCAGCAGGGAAATTCGCAACTTTGCCCCCATTTAACCAACTTTCTATCTCTTAAGGTAAGCGAGATCCCCATAGTGGCACTCGAAAAATGGACACCGTGTATAGATACAGTCGTGGTCACAAGTATTTTTAACGTTTGAAAACACCTTTTGATGGAGTCCCACAAATTTCACATCAACTTAGCGAATTTTTTTTTATTTCTAATACTATGTAGCGATAAAAAGCGGTACATTTTTTTATTTTATTTATTTTTTTTTTAATACTACTTCTATTTTCAATATGAACTGATAGCAATTTGGATCTGGCCTCTCAAAAAATAGAGGATCAACCTCGGAATCTGTTCAATCACAGATTAATCTGGGATTAATCTAAAATTAAACAATATTAATTAAGTAATTCATGTAATAAGTAGGTATTAAGACATCATTATTATGCATAGATATAAAGCAGGTCAATTGAGTAAGGCATTAAAATGCAAATAATAGAATAATAGTATCGCTGAGCTAGGTAAACAAATGCTAGAACTAGGACAATAATTTTGTATCTAAACGTGTAAATATTATGAATAAACCAATATTATAGTTTAGGCTGTTCTTACTCATTTGGGGTGTAAGGTTCCGAGTCTACAATTTGGCACAGTGACGGGTGCCGCTTTACAATCTACCCCAAACCTATCTTGATCTCATACCGAGATTAAACATGGTCCTTCGAGCCGGATTAAACAGAATCGATAAATTTTACAACTGAGTTTAGGACAAAAAAGCGAAGTCATCTTGCCGCATGAAAGATGTTCGGAAAAATTCTCCATGAGTTGTGCATAAATATAAATAAGTAATATGCTAAATGTACCATTATTATTTTTTGCAAAGTTAAGAATTTATTTGAAAATCGGTATATGTTATACTTTTAATCATTGTAACAGAATTTTAAATGTTAGCTACCATTTTTATTAAAAAAAATACATTTTTTTGTTGTAAAATAATCGATTATACTGATTTTTAGTAAACCAATGATCGAGTTAATAAGTAATCAATTAACATTAATCAAATACCTAATCGATTAATCAATTAAAAGAATAATCAAAACCGATTAGCGATTATCCTTTGATTATAATCGATTAATCGAGTTTTTTACCGAACGCTATTCCGGACACGAATTGTCCGGGAGCGAATTATTCGGACGCGAATTGTCAATTGTGCATGCGTTTTCAACCCTTAGGTACGCAATTCTCAAAAAATGATCAAAGTCCTCGTGTGAGATCGAAGGGACTTCAGCGCATTTTTGTGTGGCAGATCAGTGTTTTATTAGCCAATATTGACTCCACCATCAATAAGATCTTGCCGAAAGCTACCACGTTCACTTTGTCGGTACCATTTTCTCACTTACCGTGCACTTGCAATTCGCGTTTGAAGTTTTGACTCCACCATCAGTAAAATCCTTTGGGGGTTACCATATTCCCTTTGTCGACACCCACTTCTGATCACCCGCAACAATTCGGATTTGAAGTTTCGACTCCACCATCAGTAAGATCTCGTCGGGGGTTACCACTTTCCCTTTGTCGATACACAGTTCCGACGTCCCGTTCATTCGTAATTCACATTTTGGTAGATTTCGCTAAAATCCCGGCATAAAATCGTATTCAACTTTTGGGTACTTCACATAGCTCGACCTTCTATTAGTGACACGAGAAAGAGAGACCGCGATTCGCGCTGTAAGAAACTTTTGGGCGCCCAAAGTCGACTACCCCTCGAAGCGCGCCGCGCAAAAGGTGGTTTATTTCGCCCCTAGGAAAAAAAACAAAATTCCGCCACGCAGGAGTTGTGCGCGTTGACAAGATCTTCCCGACGACACCAATTTGAAAACAATCGGAGAAAAACTGTAGAAGAAGATAGATAAAAACTGAAAAATCTCCAGGTTAGTATAATACGCTCGGGGATGGCGTCCAGATGTCGTCGACTCCAAATCTTGTAGCCCCATCCCTAACGTTCTTAATTACACGGCCCCGATAGTTACATGTACACTCCTTGTCTTTTTACAAGCGTTTTTCTACGGGCGCGCATTTACTGCCAGCCAGCCAGCCAGCCGACCAGCCAGCCAGCCAGCCAAAGTGAGATTAAAAGCTACTTTTTACAAAAAAAATTTTTGCAAAAATGCGCTAAAAATGGCTCAACCAGTATTGCACTTTTACTGGCGTACGTTTTGTATTTTACCCGAAATTGTATTTTAATGTAAAATTTCAATTTTCATATAGAACTTTTGATTAATGTCCGAGTTAATGTCAATCTGTCAGTGATGACAGGAGTCAATATAGACATTTAGAAATGTCACAAACGCGGTCGGTAAAGTGACGGTGCGGCCGGTAAAATGACAAGCGGCAGTTAACGTAGTCTGCTCTGCCCAAACTCAATGGCTCTGCCTCTGTCATGGAAACTAAAATTTCCTAACAGAAAGTGGGCATGAAACTGAAGGTTTCAGGACGATTTTGGGTAAACTTACATCATTGAATTCAGAAAAACACTTTAGGTAGCCATTATTGCTAGGCCATTCTCATACTAAATAAAAAACCTTGATTAATTTGTTGTTTGTTTTAAAAATTAGCAAATTCTATTTACAATAACGAAATATGCGTTAACGTTCGTTAAAACCGAATATTTTAGTCGATACGTTTTCATCCCGTTTGTACTAAACTTGTCCAGTAGGTACCTATTATAATATACTGATCACGTGATCAGTTTGCCGTTGTCCCGGTTAAGCTAGGAACTTAACGTGTAAGCACTTATAATCCAGAAATTTAAGCAGGCCTTGGTGTACAACAATAAGATGTTTATAAATAGGTACACTTAGGTGCAAAATTTAAAAACCATTAAAGACATAAAAACATTTTTAAAAAATCCGTTGTTTTAAAAGGTTACAATAAACTCACCTGATCAAAGCAGTCCCTTGAAATCTGAAACAATAAAAAAAATATAGTATGTACCAATAAATAACCAAACATAAAAATATGGCAGATCAGCCTCCTAGCTCAAACCAAAAATCGCAGTTTTGGAAGAGTGTTCAAAAAATGGTAAGTGCAGGGAAAAACGTTTCATGCGAAAGTTAGCTCTGAGGTGCACCACAAAAACATTTTAAAGCACTCCTTTCTCGAAAATCAATTACCATACAGTTTTTTTTAAATTGCAGCTGATAATTAAAAGTAACAAAATATACAATCCACACGAGGTGCGTCGCCTATCATTGTATTTCAGCACTTTCATGCTACGACAAAAAATGATAAATTCATTGTAAAACACTTCAATTAAAACAGAATTTTTTAACAACCTAACATCAACCCCAATTAGAGAAACGTGTTAATAATTTATTAATAGTGCAAGAAACTAAATACAGCACATACTTATAAATTTCCAACGGGCCATTATGATCTATACAGGCCAGGTGGCAATCGCCACCCGCCCCTTCGGGCCAGTCCGCCCCTGGTACCTATTTTTTATGACTGTATAATATCGTTAAGCTGATATGGATCTTAGACTCAGTTGAAATGATCTATTGAGAGCTATTATTAACGGGACTCTGCCAAATAAAGACACGTGCACAAAATGGACCTTAGAAGTAGACCCTGTGTATACCTAAGGGGTGTGCGGAGGAGAAAGTCACTTCTGCATATTGTGTCATACTTGTGAGGAATATAATACTTCCAGACACAGGTTCCTGGGGGGAACATCAACCCAGGAATGCTTCAAAGTCTAACGAAGATTCTGAATTTTTTCAGAGAGGGAGTGAGGATAAAGTTAGAGGGTATAATAGGCCCCAAGACTGCAGTACAGGGGCTAAGCTAAGATAAGATACAGGGGGTAATCTGTTCATAATATAATTGTCAAATTATGAATAAAAATTAACCTGTTTTAGGTATTGTCCTAATTATTCCCTAATACTCCTAAAAATTAGTCAAATCACATTTACTAGCTACTGGTATTTATTAGATTTGTATAAATTGTTTGCTTTACATTGGCAATTGCTACTGTTTCGAATGGCATTAGGCTATATAAATATAGGACAAAATTAAAAACACTTGACCATGAATGAGAAAATTCAAAAAGAATTTTCTCATTCTTGGTCATCTGCAGGTGTTCCCTAGCTATGCCGAGCTCACTTGGCATTGGTTTCCACATGCACACTGAGTCACATGTTCCTGACTTACACACAAATAAGAATGTTAACATAAAAAAGTGTTTTAATAAAGCCTCAATATAAAATACTAGATTTAAGATTCAGCAGTGTAATTAAAGTGTATTCAAGCTATAATAAATAATTGATCTTAAGAAAAAATTAACAAAAGGCCATTAATTTTTCTTCAGGGGTCTCCTTATATGGTGATAGTTGGGCAACATCTTTGACAGTGTATCGATTTGTGCAGTCTGTGTCTACAAAAAACAGTTAAAGATCTGTCAATTTTCCGATACTACATACCACAGGGCGATCTAAACCTTCCCTTTGAAAACAGTTACTGCCGTATATTATCGTATTATCCTTTAAAGTCTGTTCCTCAGTTATTCTACAGCCTGCACCAATAATGCAACCGTTTGTCACATTAACTTTGTTACCAACAAATGATTTCGATTCAAATACATTATTGCAACCAATTTTGTTAGACGCTTCTACTGCACAATCCACCTCAAATACGTTGTGCGAACCGATGATTAATACTGGAGCGTTCTCTTGCTCGGCGTAATCGAACGGCAGCCTATGAATGATCTTGGCTTGTTCCTCGACCAAACAATAATCGCCTATCACAATCGGTCCCGCTTCGGCCACGATTGCGGCGCAGGGGTGTATAATTGAATGAGATCCAATCGTAATGTCACCTTTCAGTTTGGATTCCTCGCAAACAATCGCACCGGGCATTACTTTGATGCTACGAGCACAGGGGGTGAAGTATATTTCAATGCAAACGTTACCTACTTATTCTTCGAAGACATTCTTTCGGTTATAAATTTCTAATCAGAAAACACCAAGTAAAAAAAAAATATTCAGAATCTAAGGTTATGTCTTCAACTTGTCAAACTTGATTCTTATAATTCCTTATTCTCATTTTACCTAAAGCGCAGTTGACAAATAATGTAGTACAGGGTGCGTCACAGTGAATTACCTCAAAGAGAAATGCCATTACACTCGTGCGTATGTGCCTTAAAACATGCAATTAAAGGACCTTCAACGAGTGATTAATTTAATTATGTACGTTGTTTCACAGTCTATACCAACAAAAGTATGTCGGATTGACGCTATTGACTGACAAATAATTAACGCAAGCTTTGTGAAAAGCTTAATGGTATTTAAATACATGTCAAACGCGTCTTATTGTAAATTCACAATTATATTATAATTTTACTGGGTATGTAAGCTATCTTAACACGACGTCAATATAAGTTTTATTTTTGAAAGTTTTAATAGAACACTAAACTGATGATTTATAGCAAATTTTAATTGTAATACACGCATATAAAAAAATGCTTATAAAAACAATTCAAAATAAAGATCCATTGCCTATTGCCATTTAAAAAAATTTAAGATTTTCTCTGCGCTTTGTTTGAAAATAATTTTTGTAACTACTAGATCATGTGATCCCGTTTTTGGACATGGTTTGAGATAGTAGTGTTGTACATTAAATAAATGGCACCAAATAAAAATACATATGAATATAATAGAAATAATGAAATTTGCTATATTGCTGTATTTCCAAATACTGCCTTTATCAAGAAAGTAAATGAAAGAAATATTAGGGAATATTATTGACTTTTTTATTCTTCAAAGATGTAAAAACAAAGGAAAAAGTATGCCTCACATTTTCACTGAGAGGAGTTTCCACAGCTGATAAAAATGTCAATAACGTTTCAGGTGGCATTTAAGGTTCTCTATTACGATACGACATCAATAACCGATTGGTATCAAATTCGGTACACATATTTTTAGGCATAAAAGGAAGAGCGGAAAAGCTTCTAGGCAGAATGCGCATGCCCAGGTGTGCGGGTGGTATCTGTGCTAGCCACAGCAAATTTTTTCACAAGGATTGTAGTCTCATCAGTAATCAGTTTATGATGCACAAAAAAATTTGAACAAATTTTATTTTTCGGCGGGTCTGTATGGCGCAGTGGCGTAAAAACGCGACTGTGGTACATACTAAGGGTCCCTGGTTCGAATTCAGGTTCTGACATAGATATTTCTACATGTATGATGGGTACCATAACTTAAAAAAGTCCAAAAATAAAAAATACTTTTCAATTTAGTCAATATTTGACGAGATATTTGAAGAAATATATAGGAAAATTTTCGGAAACATCCGCATTATAATTTCACAAACAAGAAGAGAAACTAGTACATCAAAATGTCACACAAAGCGATTGCAAAATTAACGAAAACTTACAGCTCGGAAGAGATAGGTATTAACGTGTAGGTATATAAAAACACGTTACAATCATAAATTCCTACCAAATAATAGCGCAATTAGAAAACATAAAAAGCTGTGCTTTCTTAAGTAAACATCTCTAATTACCAGTTCTAGACAATGCAGGAAGATTTACATTTATCTATACTGCATGACATGTACCTGGAACGTTTACATACCAGGAATATTACAATTACAACATATCATTACTTGGGGAATAAAAAATGTAAATTGATTGAGTATGTGAACCTAAATTACAGTTTATATCCCTTATGTTTGCATGCAATTAATGTATCTACCCTTTGCATAACAAATTGCAGTGTGATTACTGCATTGAAGCGTATCCTGCTCACTTCAAACTTATATTTTCATAAATGTTGTAAGAGGACTATCTACAGAGTTGTATAAAATAAATTTTCATGAGAAATATCACGGTCGAGGGGTCGAGGAGGAAAACTATGGATGGTAGAAAGTAATTACTTTCGTTGAGACCTTTCATTAGAGTACCATGAAGGGTAGAACGTGTGTTAACACCCCCCCCCCCCCCCCACTATTCTTAAAAGTTTAACTTGGCACCAATTGGTTGTATGTAAATGTTATGCACGTTTAACTTTTAAAAACAGCATCTCAGTTGAAAACGGCAGAAGTGGGTCCGGACGGATGGATGGACAAAACGCAAACAATAGCACATTTTTTTCATTCTTAAAAAAATTTACTAAAAATGCCACAATGGCCATTCTAGAAACGGTAAGAGATACAAATTTGGTTACATGGGAGAAAAGTTGCGCAATTAAAGGACCAAAAAATATCGTTAAAAATCCCCAAAACATTGTTGATTTTTGGAATATTTTAGAGAAATCGGACTTCTTTGTTGACCGCCATACTTTAACTACTCTTGATAACGTGTAGGCTTGATAAAAAGAGAACCAATACCGACCGTAGCGGTCGTATTTAATTTAAGTGACTATTGAATCGACTGTGTAGCTCGGTGGTAGAGCGTTGGGCTACATAGCCGGAGGTCGGGTGTTCGAATCTGGGATGAGATAAAATTTTTCATCAATGGCAAAGATGGAAAGTTCCTTAGATCAGTAAATACAAGAGTAGTATAGAACAATTACTTATGTAATTGAGCATTTGAGGGCCCAGAACAAGAGAGGGACAGTAAATAAATAAAGAATTGATAAATATGGCTAAATATTGATGGCTAATTAAAAAATCGTTTCCATTTGGCACTCGCGATTCTGCTATAAAACAATGTTTAGCGTTATGATTTGATACAGCGTATAAAAGGGGATGCCATTTAGGTTACACATTTAAGTCGTAAGGGTGTATGCAGCCAGTTAATTGCGGGGACAATAGCTGTTGACGAGTACACAGAAAGTCGCTTAGTTTCAATACTTCAACTGCCCTGAATGTGCTTTGTGCATAAAGTCAAAAACCATAAACTTCGTTTACATAACAAATAATCTTAAAAACCACTTAATCGAGGCAATTAAATGCGACCGCGGCGGCGCTTGATAATTTCAAACTTCAGAATTTGTTTAGTGGTAATTTAGTATTTGAGAAACAAAATTAGCGACTAATGAACGAAGTAATTACAAGTTTTGGAATAATAAATAGTTTATGGTAGCGTGTCTTTCATAGTTTCGTTGAAATATTTATGACAATTCTACCCCATTTTTATCGAATTAGGGTTTAGTTGTGGTAGTTATCGGGTAATTATGGTGATAGCTATTTGATTTGGTTATTATACTTACAAATAAAATTAATAATCAATCAATTTAACCGTTTTAACGGCAAATTTACCTACCATGCTTATTGAACCTTTTAAATTACTAGGTATAGGACAAAAATGTCTGTATATAATAATTTTATAATTACATCCTCGTGCTTTACGTGCATCCTTTGTCTATCAATTGCTCGCTTTCCATATCCAACGCTCAATTAAAATTTTATTCTGAATTTTAAAACATCCCCTATTTTTAATCGAACTCGTTCTATTCGCAAAACATTATCTATACACCGGATGCGTCAATTTTTGGAATAGCATTCCAAAAACCGCTTTTTCTTGTACCTGTATTAGGCTTGTTAGATGGTAGATCTATTGAAATCGTATAGGGGTGAAATTAAGATTGATCAATTGCTAGGTAATATCCATATATATACAGGGTGGTGACTTGCGTAACGCAACATAGGGATTTCAATGTAACATTCATAACATGCGCTTATTGGCTCCCCAAATTATTTTAGAGCAAAAATGTATTAAGGTTTTTTGTAGAAAACAATTTTTTGCGTCAATCAACCGTGTTAGTTTTCAATTTTTTGCATAATAAAGACGGAAATTTGGAAAAATAAAAGCCCCATCTTTTTCAATAGTCTGTGATGCCATGGAATTTTATAATACAAAAACTACGCCAATATCCGTCATGCCATGGAATGTCTGCTATAAAACAAATGAAATTCTATCAAAAAGTATTATAATTTAGAACAGCGAATTCAACATAAAGAAAGAAAGACCAAATTACTAAAAACGGTTTCCTAATATAACAATTTACAATAAATGTTCGAATAAGTCACCATTAACTGCAAGACAGTAACCAAGTCGATCATGAAATCCATTTCGAACTGCTGCTAATTGATAACTGGATATCTTTTTGTTTTAGAAAATTCCATGGCATCGCAGATTATTGAAAAAGATGCGGGTTTTATTTTTCCAATTTTCCGTCGTTAATGAAAACAAGTTGTAAATCAGCATATGCATGATTAAAGCGCATTTTTGGTAATGCAGGTCAGTATTTTATTAGCGAAGTTTAAAATTATCGATCTCACGGGTAATTTTGGCTGCGTTAAATAATTAATTTTATTTAATTTCAATTGACGGTACGTCTTCATTTTGTAAAACAAATCACAAAGTAAATAATAAGTTTTTATACTGTTAGCGCTATCTAACGGTAAAATTATAGCACCTCCGAAACCCATATCGAAATTATTTTCTTCAATTATCGATCTCACAAGTAATCTAACTCAAAATAGACTAGTGCCTGCACATCTACACTATAGCAGAAAGCTTTTAGTGAAAATTTGAAGTCTCTAGCTATGTAGTTGTGGAGATCTAACGCGGACAGCCGGCCTGCCAGCAATGACGAATATAATAGCGTATTTTTTTCAAAAATGCGCTAAAAATTGAAAACTAATACGGTTGAATGGCGTAAAAAATTTTTTTCTACAAAAAACCTGAATACATTTTTGCTTTCAAATAATTTGGGGAGCCAATAATCGCATGTTATAAATTTTACATTGAGATCCCTATGATGCGTTATGCAAGTTACCACCCTGTATAACTATTCAAAAAATCACGTGTTGAAAATGCCTTTTTTTCATGAATTTGCTTGATTAACTCGCTGCAAATTCATGAAAAAAAAACATCACTTTCAAAACTAGTTGTACCGGATGGCCCAATAAGACTGTTCTTCGGTCATTTGTCGGGAACCGTTCGTCGTATGACTGAGGGGTAAAAAAATTATTGGTTGTTGTTGGTATGTTATTTGGCTACTTTTTCATAATGAAAAAGTCATATCATTCCATTTGATTTGTTTAGGATTTTGGGTCATGGTGTCTAAACTAGCCCCCTGACGAAGAAGGATTCAACTAAATTAACTATATTTTTCTTGATGAAAATTTAAGATGGCAGTTACGCCCCCTCTGCTGGTCATTTTTAGAACTTGAAAATATCTTCCAGCGATTCTTCATGACCAATTTACCCAATAATTTTGTTTACCCCTAAGTCATACGACGAACGGTTCCCGAGATATGGCAGAGAAACAGTCTTATTGGGTCACCCGGTACAAATAACTACTTCATTTCTTATACCTACTTGATTATTCGACTTGTTTGCCAAAACGAACGCATTTCAATGTCGTATATTGCAAAACTTGACATGTCGTTAGCGATGTCTCATTCAATTTCCGTTTAAATTAGAAAAAGAATAATTAAAAGTTGCAAACTGGAAAGAATTTCTTTCAATGCTTAATTAATTAATGACCAAATTCTGTTGGAATACAGCCAAACACCATTTCGCTTTGCTTAAACAATTTGTCACTAGACTGTTAACGAGGCAATCAATTTTCTTAACTTCAAAGAAATTTTAGTACCTAATTAGCAATTATCATCACATTCTATTGTTAGCACTTTTAATTGAAAAAGGCGTAGGTATACCTATGTTAATGAAATATAATGGTAACAGCTCATTGTCAGATATACAAGGTAGCGCCGTGAAAGGAAGAGCAATTTTCGAAAATCGCAGCAATTGTTGAGGCAAGTCTAACACCATTCAGGATACAGTTATATGAAAAGCGCCTTGTAATTTACTCGAAACTTGATTATAATTGAGTTGGAATCATCAGAAATAGTCTGGAAATCTGGAATAGATAGCAATCAGCAACCAAAATACCCCAAGCCACATCATTGAAGATGTAACATTTATAAGGGCGCTACTCCCCCGACAAGGACAATATAATTTATAATTCGACTATAAAAAAGAAATAGAATACTTATTTATTTATTTTTGCCTTTATTTTTGAGTGGGCCAACATTTACAAAAAATATCCATGCCCGAACCCGGATTCGAACCAAGGACCCTTAGTACCACAGTCCAGCTTCAACTGAACTGCGCCACACGGACCGGAAACCTACTCGATTTATCTGATGGTCAGTGAGAAATGGCATTTTAATCATAAAACACGCAATCCCGTCATTTAGGAGAACATTATTGGAGATGGGGTGAAGGGGGGCGCTAGTTTCACGACACATAGCATCTGATCCATATTTTTGACACCAACTACTTTGCTTGCGTTTATGTACCAGAAGTGTGGTTTTACTTTAACAAAACCCCTTAAAGTCCGAGCACTATTATAGAAAGAATGGCGCACCATTGACCCTCCCCCCCCTTGTTTGTGGTGCAAGGTCGTCCCCTGTGATTTCCCCGGCCAGAAAACGGTAGTCACGTACTCAACCGTTGCGTCATTCCGGATCCTTTAAAAAAGTCGCGTTTGTTTGTTAAGTATTATTGTGTTCCACTGCTTGTATCCAGTGGCGGTCCCAGGGGGGGGGGGCATTGTCCAATTTTTCATCAATTTTGTGTCGATCTCATTTCCATTATGCAAGATTTCTTTTATTTTTTTCCGTGTTGGGACAAAGTTTGGGTTTGGGCCCCTTCCTTTACCAAATCCTGGGACCGCCACTGCTTGTATCGTCTATATTCCCGTGTTGCAATGTAAATCTCAGTTTGAGTCTTATTTTAATTAGTCCAGTTGATATAATGAAAAATTGATGGTAGCTGGAAAGTGTATTTCAAAGCTAATGGAATGTTTACAGATTATTTGGGGGTAGACCAGGATGTATACTCTACCTCGGGGACAGTGTGCTAACTCGGGGGATGGCTAAAAACCCCAATATTTTTGGACCTTTTTCATCAGCTGTATTTTGGTCAATATTGGGTCTAGAAATTCATTTCACTGTGATACAAAAAATATTTTTAGGATACGAGTGAAAAACTGAAAAAAACGTCCAAATTTTGGAGCTTTGTGTGTTTTCATTTCGTTTAATTGTTTGTCTTACCGCCAATAACGCACTAACTTAAGTAGTGAATTTATTAGTTTTGCAACGGTTCCGCTAGGGATATTTAAACTGACTGTTAAAAGCTCTTTTGCCAGAGAAGAAGAGGACAAATTAATATTTTAGAATTGCAGACATGATAAGCCATTATTAGCTGGTTTTATTTTCTATGGGGCATTTAAATCGAGCATTGGAGCCGATTCTGGAAATTTGGATAGGGCAAATTAAGTGAATGGAAATAACAGTAGCTAAATAAATGTGTTGCAGTAAACATCATTCGATTCTTATTGACAAATTAAACGCGATTAATTAAGAAGAATTATGAGCTCAGTCTCATATTTTTCCGTTGATGCTCGGGCGCGTAATTAATTAAAGAAGTTTTAATTTTCGCAACGACTCGCCGACCGATTTGTACTTTCCTACGTTCTCTCCACGTAAAAGCCGAATTTATAAAAGGTAAAGCCGTTTTTAGGGGGGATCTTTTCTCTTTTGCATCGTCGCAAGCTACGTTTTGCCTAATCTGGGATTCGAATCCAGGACCTGCTTGCTTGCTAACGTAAACTCATTTGAACTACCGTTTTGTAAGAAAATCATCAGCTGCCAAAGGACATTTTGATATGAGTAAAATTAAGAAAAATGTTCTAAACTACATTTAATTTATGGTAACAATTCTAAAGAAAATTTGAGATTTGTTTTTCTTAAAAATACCACCCTCTGGGTCAATTGAAGCCGTTTGTATTACATAGATTTGGTCATTTATGTACTCATTGAAATTAGATTTTCTAATAAAATAGTTGTTCGTTTGATTAAGTAAAAAATACCCATATGTAAATGGGTTCGATTTGATTACCCATAAGGTGTATTTCTATTCTGTTCTATTTTGGTTGCAATTTGGCGCCCTTTAGATGAGATTTTGTCATTTAAAAGTAGACATAGGGAAGAACAATGCACGTGAAATCCCTATGTCTACTTCTTAATAAATATAACTGTTCTATTAAAATAGAGAAATGTCATATGTTAAAGCAAATGAGTCCCTCATTAACTTTTTTCCTTAAAATTTAATTTAAGAAACAAGTCTTGAACGCACGAAGAAAAAATTGTAATGGTTTAACACTCTTTATTTTTATGGGGACATAAAAATTTGTCAGTTTTTCGCGTGAGTTGACAGAGGCAGCCGCTCAAAGCGAATATTTCCTCATCCGTGACAATACCAACGCTCTTCTCACATGTGCTACAATCTTGTCTCATATCCGATGCTAACCATTCTGATTTATAAGTCTACATTCTTTACAACCTCGCTACAAATGATATAATTTATGAATAGCGCTTCCAAAAATATCATCCGCGCTCCCTTCGATCGTAAAAAAATCACGCATTCGGCGAGGGTAAATTTAAAAGTCGCCTAATGACTTGAGAAAGGGCACAATTGGAAATGCGGAAGGTTTGTATTTTTGCATGTAATATGCTAATCGCAGATTAGTATATGGCTGTTCGTTTTTTGGCCGGCTTTTGTAGCCGCATAATCGGTCTCTAGAGAGCGTACACTATTATGATTGACAGCGTAACAATGGCCTGACAGAATGACAGTTCAACAATGCACGTGCTAATGTCGCCAACAGACCGGCAGTTATTACATTATAGAAGGCATCTTTGATCCTGACGCGGATACATCAGTAGCGCCATAATCGTTATTATTGTTATTCAATTTGAGCACCCCTTTTTACAGTAATAGATAGAGGAGCGTGTGCGCGCCACTCTTTTTTTGGGCAAATAAAATCGAACGTTTTGCATAATTAGAAAACGGAAGCTTAGCGCACGTAATTATGTCTATATCAATCACTCGATGGGAGTGAATGAGACAAAAAACTAATTATAATTAGCAACGACATGATGAAAACTTGGCAACGCCTTTAGTTATAAATAATTCTAATGTATACTAATGGCTACTTAAAGCTAAAGCGTGTCATTATAATGTACAATTTGCTAAATTAATGTTCAAGAGACAAAATTTCTTGTTTTAATGTTTATTAAATGACCCGTAAGTAGAAAATATAAGCTGGTTCAAAATGAAATGGATATTTTCCATCAGACAGACAGTAAGTTGGCCTCTGCAACTAGGCAGTGTCCCTCGCACTCAGTCATTAGATTTAGCTGAAACCCTAGAAGATATACGACGATGGTTAAATTAAGGAAAACTTGCGCAATTAAGTAGTTATTATCATGCTTTAAAGAAAACCGGAAAATTCCAAATACTTTCGAAGATATACCAGAAAAACCGAAATTTGCCGATTTCGTTTTTTTTCCCAATGTTATTTGAACAGATGCAACAAAATAAAAAAACACTTTCTCATTGCCGCTTTTTGAACTGTACAAACACCATTGAGAGGTTTTCAATACAACGTTTCGTGTCGAAAAAATCATCAGCAACTTTATATTTTATATATGGCCCGCAAAAAAAGTACAAATTGTATATATATACACAAAAAATATGGCAAAAAAGCATGAAGATGTGCATGAAAAATTAAATAATGCACAAAAAATCATTGGAAATTTCTTTAATTCAACATTTTCTCCAGCCAATATTCCTCATCTCATTTGTTGAACTTGAAAATGTGCTTGCATTATAAATTAATGCTGATTGAACACCGCCGACGTTTTATAATTTAACAAACTTGGGCGCCATATTTTTGTTTGTATTACATTTATTTTTTTTATTCTTTTCTTTTTCTTTTTGTTTTTTTTTCTTTTTATTTTTTTCTAATTTCTTCTTTTGTTCTGTTTCTATTTTATAATTTTTATTTTATTTGATTTATTATTGGTTTATCTTAATAATTTATAAATAAAGATATAATTGTTGCAATTATTACCACTGGAAACTTGTTTTGTAATAAAAATGGTTTAAAAAGTTAATAAAATGCTAATCTTTCTTAAATATGCACAAAAACCCCAAAAATGCAAAATATGCACTATTTTCTTTGCGCCAATGTGATTCATTTTTGTTAGTTCGTATAAATTATTGATTTATTTGAGCTGCATACAATATTGAGGTAATACATAAAAGCATGAAATCCGGTCTCTATTTATTACGAATACGATGTGCGGCGCACACAAGGAAAAAAAGTTGGTTTCAACAGGATGGTGCACCCTCGCACAATCCCCCAATCATGCAAAAATGTCTATCCGAATAATTTTCTGCAAATGAACAATCCGTCCGATAGGTATTCTAGCAGAGGACTGTGCGAAGGTGCACCATCCTGTTGAAACCAACAGTTTCCAACTTTTGTTTTTTTGTGTGCGCCATATATGGTTGTATTCGTGATAAAAAAATACTACTCAATACAGTATCTACTTTTTTTACGGGTCATATAAAAAATAAAGTCGCTGATGATTTCTCTGAAACGAAACAAAACATGGCACTTTTTATTTTTTTGTATCTCTTAGTTTTAGCGATATATATTGTCGAGACATGTATCAAACAACACGTAAATGATAAGCTAAAGTGTAGGTAGCTGGGATGCGACGATGGATGCTAAAGGCACAGATTACCTAGTATAGGGTAATCTGTGCTAAAAGTAAGGTAAACCTTCCATTAAACTTCCCCATATGTATCTAAACGACGTGTTTTTACAATTTTTGATATTTTTATCAAACTTACAAATTATAATCGGTGATTCGTTTTGAAATATGTATGTATCGTAATATTATCAAGTACACAAGCGAACGGAGTTACCATGTACGCAGACAGACGGACAGAAAGTGCAAATGACCAAAATTTAATCAGTTCGTAACCCTTGACCATTGTCAACCTTATACACAGGCAGACGAACGGATAGAAAGTTCAAAATGATGAACTTTTTTTATCACTCTTTAATAAGAGAAATAAAATAAAATATAATTGAGTGGGCTGTTTCTTCGTAATTCCATGATTGCCATGGAAATGTCACTTGACGTTTGCTTATAAAAATGACCGTCTTTGTAAATATAAAATGACTCCGGTTGAAAAAGATAATAAATACACCGTCCATTCAATGGCTTGTTGCAAAAGCAGAAGAAAAGTTGGTAGGTGCAAAATCCAAATCCAGTAGATCCTATTATAAAGAGTATGAAAAGTTGTTGGTGATAAATAAATAAGAAGAATCTTAGGAACAAAGTCTTAAATGTGTCGATAATGCTGCTATATTTGAAGGGAATATCAAAGATGCCTACTTAAATCTTCTATCCTTTGGTGCATTCATTCAAAACTTTAAAACAATGCTGCGAGTAACAAATGGAACAGATTTGGCATCATACCCTCTAAATTACACGCGTCTGTGAAATCTTCTGCATTTACAGAAAGCGACCTAAGGTGATTTTTTTATACGTACATCAAGTGTTCCATTTTTCTAATCATATTCGCAGGCCTTTCTAGTGAAGATGTTGGGAAGCTCGTGGGAACCATACGTATATAAATCAATGTGATATTTGCAAATCTTTTATGATGCAAAAGAGTAGTGCAATTGACAGCCTGAAAATAAAAATTGTAGCCAAACGTGAAAAAATCCTACACTTAGGTAGGTAATTGACAATATAAAAAATAAATTAATGTAAGAGCTTTATTTGAGGAAGACCAAGTTTGTGCTTGCAGAAAAGAACACAAACAAAACAACGTAATGAACCTTGTACGCCTGCTTACTTTTGTGAATGAATTAATTTGTTAGCTCCCCATCCCATCACACCCTAATTAATATTAGTAACAGGAACGATTTAAGTTCAGATTGTTAGTGTACGATTGGAAGGTCTAGAACCAACTATGAACGAGGGGCGTTTATTTTCCCTCCAAAATCACGCCTCCATTTTCTCTTTCCCTTCTATATCAGTTACATCGAATTCAGCGGTGTATCACTTTAAAGGACTCCGAACTTCGACGGATTTCGAATACTTATACCGATTAGTGTGCATATATCCTTGTCGATCTGTTAAGTTAACGTGTCGTGCGGGTGATCGGTTTGGAGCGATGTAAGCAAACGAGCGGAAAAATAGTTAATAAAGTACGAGTGCTTGTTATATGTGCGACGGAAAGTATACGTTATTTATTGTTGACTGTGACGTTTAATGGTAATTAACGGTTATTTCAATCTTTGCCTAATGGTGAGTTTATTTTTTTTTTGTTACAAATATTGGCAATTTCGCTTTAAGAACCTACTAACTTTTACTTTAATACTTTTGTATTGAACGTAAGGTTCTTTCCTATTCCTCGTATTCAATGCTAGAATTTGTACAAGTACTGTTTTATATAGCGAGTTGGGTAGCCGGTACAGTACAACCTCGATAATCCGAATACACGCTAATCCGAAATCGCGATAGTCCGAAATAATTTCGTTCCTCGTAACAACGATGATACCCCTGAAGACGTTGAAAAGAATAAAGTTTATTTCTTAATGCTTGTGTCCAAATTTATTATTTTCACTAGTTTCGCGATAATCCGAAAATTTGATAATCCGAAATCTATTCGGATTAACGAGGTTGTACTGTAGTTTTATAAATAATATATATAAATAAGAGATTAGGAATATTTACGTCCATTTCCACAATCAACTTTAATTGTCTCTACCTAAATAGTACAAAATGCGAAAAGCATGCGATATACACGTTAAAAGTGTGTTGTCTGTAATTCGAGAGTTTCGAGGAGAGTTTATAATAAGGGTACAGTTTTTAACGACTAAAAGGATTAAGGCTACCGACCAAGGGACAGATGCCTATTTGAGCAGACTTTGGTTTATGTTCTTGTTAAGGTGGACTCGTTCTACACAATATAAATTATAGGTAACTTATTACTTTTCTCGAAGGAAAATGGAGCCAATTAATAACCAATTTTATAATTATTTTATTTTTTTGTATGATAATTAAGAAGTTTTTGATCTTTTTACATACCTACTGATATATTTCAGAAAGAAGAAATATAGATACCTACTTGGAGCTTTCCAGTCCATTTTTTTTAAATAAATGCATGTGGCTGAGGGAAAATGCTGAAAGTATTATTCCTATACTTAGGTAGGTACCTTAATTGTTGGGTGACGAAACATGCACCCCGTAACAGGGAATTTTGTCTAGAAAGTTATATGGAATGGACCAAAAAATGTATCATAGTATAGAAATTATGAAATTTCGAAATGAAATGTCTCTATATGTATTTTTCAATACAAACATAGGTAGACGGATCGTGTTAAAAATACAGGGTGTCCATTATGTATGGAATATAGTATATATCTCTCGGTAAGTATCCAATGTATACAAAAAATTTTTCTTCCCTACAATAAGGCAGCATTCAGTTGTTTTTATTTCAGAGAAAACAAATGAATAACGAAAAACAATTGAATTTTTTTTAATGGCAGTGCGCCTTTTCATTAGGCTCATTTTATAGAGATTTTTTGTCTCTTTTCGATTATGTAACATCTTAGTACCCTAATACAAGAAGAATTTTCTAAAAAATTTATAATATAATTACATCAATATAACATTAATCCAGATATCCTACATCAAAATAAAACCAATGAACGTGTACGTTTCTTATTAAACCTTGAAGGCAAAATGAAATTTACATCATCGAAAAGAAAAAAAAATCTCTATCAGATGAGCCTATTAATGAAAAGGCGCACTGCCATTAAAAAAAATTCAATTGTTTTTCGTTACTCATTTGTTTTCTTTGAAATAAAAACATCTGAATGATGTCTTATTATGGGAAATCAAATGTTAAACAACTTTTATATATAAAAATGTTGTAAGTATACATTCGATATTTTCCGAGATATATCTATATTCCATACATAATGGGTACCCTGTATATTAATAAAATATTGTTTTTTATACCGGGTGGTGCCTAGCGCGACGCAGCATAGGGATTTCAATGGTAATTTCTTTATAGTAAATTACCTAGCTCCCCTAATTATTTTAGAGCAAAAGTCTAAATACGTTTTTTTTAGAGAAAAAAGTACTGCATCTGTTCATACTATTACTTATAATTTTCCGTTTTTCAAAACCGTAGAAATCGCCAAAATAAAAAGGATCATTTTACAATAAATCAAATATGCCTTGGAATTACCTAAAAAACCAGCGATCACGTTTCATTATTTACCTTTGACGTATATTAAATGTATACTTGTTTATAAATTAGTTAAAGAACTGTAAGTGCAATAACGTTCAAAATGTCCGTCAAAACCATCAGGAAAACGACAATACATTCAACGTTTTGGCTGCAGTAGCGGAAAATCCGAATATAAGTTTAGGAACAAATCTTCTTCAAATCAGTTTTTTTTCTTCGATTATGTAGGTACCTACTCTGATTCCGGAAAATGATAAACAAATAGTATCTGATGCAGATGCAGCATTACATTCTCTAAAAAAACATTTAATTACCCTAAGATGCCTTTTATTGCGTCGGTTAGTTGAAACAGAATTAAATATGAAAATCGTTCGACGTCATACAAAGATAACTGCGATGCGCTTGTAGTTTATTAAAATATTCCAAAGCATCACTGATTTATAAAAATGTAATTTTTTATTTTATCGATTTCTACGGTTTTGAAAAATGGAAAATTATAACTAAAAGTATGAACTTCTCCTTCATTATTTAAAAATCAAGAGCCAATTAGTTGACATTAATGGAAAGACTTCAACAATTTGCGATGTGGTGTTCCCCAGGGTTCTATTTTAGGGCCTCTGCTTTTTTCAATATATACTGCTAATATTATAAACAAATTACAATATTGCAATTACCACCTGTATGTTGATGATATGCAGTTATATTATGCATGTTCTAAAACTGAAGTTGAGAAGGCAAACGGTGAAATAAACGAAGATTTAAATACCTTCCTAAATTACGCTGAACAACATTAATTACATATTGACCCCAGTAAATGTAAGTTTCTATTATTTGGTGCATCAGCTACTCGTGCCGAAGTTTCCTCACTCTTAGATATAAGAATCGGAAATAAAAAATTAGAGTTGGTTCAGGAAGCCAAAAATCTCGGGCTAAGCTTAAACGCGAATTTCAATTATCAAACGCATATCAAAAATTGTTCACAACGGGCGTTTGCTGGCCTTAGATATATACATCGAATTAAAGGTTTACTTTCTCGCAATTCAAAAATTATGCTCTGTCGATCCCTCGTGCTATCCCATTTTTCATTTTGTAGCGCAGGGTATGGCCCCTGTCTTTCTAAATTTCTTGAAAGAAGAATACAGATTATTCAAAATTCATGTGTTCGTTTAATTTATGGAATTAGGAGGTTTGAAAGGGTTTCTCACAAGTTAAATTGTATACCATGGCTAAACATGGAAAAAAGTCGACTTCTCTACTCTGCTACTGCATTTCACAAAATTATCTTGTTTAAATCACCACCTTATTTATATAATAAAATTACATTTCGAACAGATGTTCATAATATTAATGTTCGTCGGAAAGATTTGATTACCATTCCTAACCATAACTTAGAACTATTTAAAAAGTCATTTTCATATATAATATAGCCAAGATCTATAACTCACTTTCGTCGAACGTTAAACAATTAACACCATCTAAATTTAAACAAAAAGTTTACCACGATCTTTTAATATCTTATAGTTACTAATCTACTTTCAAGATACTCTGTTTCTAAAGTTTATTTGTGTATTTTTTTTTCTTGTTAATTTACACCATCAAAATTGTTTATTAATTTTAGTTTGCTATTAAACGGGTTAAGTGGAAGAGCACAAAGGGCTGCATGCCTCTTAGTGAACTTCGCCTTTTGGACGCCAAGTTGAATGTATAATATTGGTATTGTTTATATATTTGTCATATAGTGTGTCCAAATAAAGTCATTATTATTATTATTATTATGAACAGATGCAATTTTTTTCTCTCTAAAAAAACGTATTTAGACTTTTGCTCTAAAATAATTAGGGGAGCTAGTGATTGACTATAAAGAAATTACCATTGAAATCCCTATGCTGCGTGCACCACCCTGTATATGGTTCGAGGATTTTCAAAAACTTCCAATGATATATACACTATACAGATTTCAATAACATAGATACTGTTGTATACTTGTATAGGTAGGTATTAGTTAAATTATGACGCGAGTAAAATAATCGTTAGTATATTGTCAATGTCAATCAACCAAACTGACAGATTTTATTTTATTTTGTTTAATTATTTTCCAATATGGCTTTTCATGGCTTACTATTCAGATTGCTTTATTTAAGCTCATCGATGGGTTCAAATGCATAGTTGACTATTTTATCTTTTTAAAGCTCGTTTTAAAATGAAGGTTTTGTTTTGTTTGAGGTAAATAAATTTGTTGCAATAAAAAAAACTTGGTAGTTCTATTTAAAAAAAATCAAGTTACCTTTGCTTGAAATTTTGAAAATTGACTGAGCGATTTCTTTTGGCACAAAAAAAGTTTAACTTTGACGGTTCGGCGTATTTTAGTACATTTCATGATTTGTAACATTGCCGAGTCACGGCCTTCTAAGTTTTATGCTAACTGCGATATCAGATTTTTACTGGACATTTATTTTTTTTTTAAATGACGAATTTCGGCTAAACACCTCGTTTTATTTATTTATTTATTTATTTAACCAGAAACCATACAGAATAAAAATTCCAATTACATGGCACTGGGGCTCTGAACAAATATTAGGACTAGGATCTAATTTTATTTATTATTGAATTTAGGGGATCGTGAAAAAAGTCGATATCATTTAACTGAGGATAACTTATTTAAAGCGATCAAGATCTTAATAAGTGGGGAAGTTGTGTTGTTAACTACAAAAATAGTATTATTTTGCCTTAGCTTAACAAATGGTACCTTAAACTTAATTTCTTGAAGTAATTCGGAAGAGTATAACAAATTGTGTAAAATTTTGAAGACAAAAATTGTGGAGGCAATGTACCGTCGGGTTTCTAACCTCGTTATATCTAAGCCGAAAGTACTATTTAAGTAATTAAGCTGGGTACCGTAAGAGATCAAATGTGGATAATTTTGGGTTGACCTAAAAAACATTACTCGGATGAACTTTTTCTGCACTTTTTCGATCATGTCTGAGTATTTGAGAGTTTGAGGAGACCAGATACATGCAGCATACTCAAGCTTGGATCTAATAAACGCATAAGGTTAGCATTGTCTGTATATTCGTGAAATTGAGTGTATTTCTGATAACGAAACCAAGAAGTTTGTAACACTCATTTGTTAGGTATTCAATGTGTAAGTTAAAGTTAAGGTTGGTATTGAAAAACACGCCCAGGTCCTTAACGGAGGTGACTCGTAGTAAGACCTTTCCATTCATCTTATAGTCAAAAAGTAAGGGATTTTTCGATCTAGTAAAAGTAAGGACTTTACACTTATTGATATTTAGTTTTAGTTTATTTTTGATACACCACTTAATTACTGAGTTAATGTCCTCTTGAATATTTAAACAGTCACTTGGGGATTGGACTTTATTAAAAAGTTTTAGATCGTCCGCAAATAGTAGTGCTTTCGAGTTTTTTATCACTCGCGGTAAATCATTTATGTATAAGAGAAACAGAAAAGGACCAAGAAGTGTTCCCTGGGGAACGCCTGATGGTGATGAGGGATAAAATTCGGCTGAATTCACACCATTGAATTTCACTCTTGTTTTACGGAGAGATAAATATGATTTTAAGAATTTGACGGTCGGATTACTTACGCAATTTAAAACAAGTTTACGGAGCAAGACTTGATGGGATACTGTATCAAATGCCTTCGCAAAATCTGTATAAACACAGTCCACCTGGGCTCTCTCATCCAAGGCTCCTGCTGAGAAATGCGTAAACTGCATTAAATTTGTAATCGTTGATCTGTTCCGCGTGAAACCGTGCTGTTGATCTGCAATTATACTGCTGAGATGGGAATAAAGTCTAGTATAGATCACTCTTTCGAAAATTTTCGCTATTGCTGGTATAATTGCAATTGGGCGATAATTCTCAACTAATTTTCGACTTCCACTTTTGTGAATTGGTGTTATTCTGGTGCATTTCCAAGCTTCAGGGAATGTACATGTTTTCAAAGCTAAATTAAATAGATGTTGTAAGGGGGTTACCAATAAAGATGCACATCCTTTCACGATGTAGGGTGGGATTCCATCTTCGCCTATAGCCGGCCTCGGTTTCAATTTTTTAATTGCTTCCAGTATCTCGGATTCATGTAACTGAGTCAAGTGCAATTTGGATAGCACCAGGTCCGATTCCACGTCATCTTCCGGGTCATCGTTCCTCTCCATAGTGTAGGCTGACTCGAAGAAGGATGCAAAGGCGTCCGCAATGCTTCTGGCGTCCGTTAACGAGGTGTCTTTGTATAGGTATAGGTATATTATGTAATACATAAAGTCCAACTAAAATTGACCAAGGAATCGAAATATGCAATAATGTACAGGCTGTTTCACGCAAATCGGTACCTAAAAGTATTCAGACTCCTATTAATAGATAATTTAAATCTGAAAATTTGATACCAACACAGTTTTTTATGATCTATCGAAAGAAAATATTATGATCGTTTAACTACCGGTTTTACAAGATGTGGATAGCAACTTTCTTATTTTAAAAAGAAACACCTTATATTTTATTGCATTATTGCAAGTCTACATGAAAATATACGTCGTTTGATGCCACATTTCCCTATACCCAGCATCGAAGGTTTTAAGTTACTCAAGATTTTGCAAAATTGTTGACTTGAATTTAAAAGTCTTTTAAAATCAGCAATACCTACTGACTTATAATGCTACATGAGAATGATTGAAATTTTGATCACCCTTCTACAGGGTGTTTTAAAACTAATGGTCAATTTTAATAAATCAAACCTTACAAAGTTAACAACATGTTTAATTCATCAACCCTGTGCAGCAATTGCAATTTCGTTGAAAATATTTGTAGGTTGTAGATTTAAAGTCCTGCCGTCCGAGGGTTTAAGAACCGAGATCTCACGACTTGGGACCTCGTTGAACACTGTTGTTTTTTTTTATTTAATAGGTTTAAACAATTAGGCATTATCTAGTAGTAGGTATTTCTTAATTATTGTTTTTAATTGTTTTTTGCTATACATTTGAAAATTTACAGGCAGTAAATTAAATATTTTTTGGGATAAGTACTCATGGTTACATGGCTATAAATAGGTATTTCTCATAAAAGTGAATTTAGAACTAATTTTTTAGGGAAAAGTTAACAATAAAATTTGTTTTTATTTAAAAATGAAGGGTTCAACCATTGAATAAAAACCTTTTTATTCGCCTTCTGATGATATCCCCCAAACGGATGATCTCACAAATCGCAAACGAAGTGGGTATCAGAAATGTTATAGATTTATATATACAGGGTGGTGACTTGCGTAACGCATCATAGGGATTTCAATGTAAAATTCATAACATGCGATTATTGGCTCCCCAAATTATTTTAGAGCAAAAATGTATTAAGGTTTTTTGTAGAAAAAAATTTTTTACGTCAATCAACCGTATTAGTTTTCAATTTTTTGCATAATAAAGACGGAAAATTGGAAAAATAAAACCCCCATCTTTTTCAATAATCTGTGATGCCATGGAATTTTATAATACAAAAACTACGCCAACATCCGTCATGCCATGGAATGTCTGCTATAAAACAAATCAAATTCTATCAAAAAGTATTATATTTAGAACAGCGAAATCATCATAAAGAAAGACCAAATTACTAAAAACGGTTTCGTAATATAACAATTTACAATAAATGTGCGAATAAGTTACCATTAACTGCAATTCCAATTTTCCGTCTTTATATGAAAAAAATTGAAAACTAATACGGTTGATTGGCGTAAAAAATTTTTTTCTACTTAAAACCTTAATACATTTTCGCTCTAAAATAATTTGGGGAGCCAATAATCGCATGTTATGAATTTTACATTGAAATCCCTATGATGCGTTACGCAAGTCACCACCCTGTATATAGAATGATAGTGAAGCACAACCAAAAATATACATGTTTATATTAATATATTATTCTCTTATTGTTTCAGACCGAAGAAAATGCACAAAATGAACATGCACGTAAGATATTATTGTCGCCACCCTAAAATGCAAAAGGATCGCAGAATATCATAATGTGCTAGTACAAAATTAAATTGACAAAGTGTGCCATGGATATGTCCGCAAATAGAACAATGTTAAGGCAGGTTTCCAGTACCGATTCATTAATAAAACCGGTACCAAAACCATTTTCAATAGAAGCTTTAATTAGTGATACGGTACCACGAAGACCACCCCCACTACCCTGGGCTACAACGCAAACTTACATCCATCCCCATGTTCAAATTACAAGAGATACGGATTCAGAAGGAAGCCTCGAGTTGGATCTGAGTCACGGACAGAAAGACAGTGAGTATTTACGCAACTCTTAACCAAATTATTACTGTGGGTTAATTATTTGTTTATCAATGTTTCGGAACATTGCATCTTTTACCTGCGTTTTTACGCATACTTTGGTGTCCACATTTAAATATTAGTTTTGGATCGTGTTCAACGCAGCTTCAAACCCGAAATACCAACTCAAATGTTAATCGTTCATAACTGACACGGATCATTTATTTAAATAAGTGTTCGCGGTAATTTGTTTATACGTTTCCATGCAAATTAAAGCGATCGAGTATACACTTAACGCTCATAAACGAGGAGCGGAAATGGGAAAATTACAGTACGCATAACACGCTATAAATTATAATTCAAAACCTACCCACGAACGATATATTGTTATTATATCTTTGTGTACTGCAAACCCCATACGGAGACAACCCCTCGCAAATTGAGGGTGAATATGTATATCGTTCGGACGCGAGTAAATTTCGGGTCTTTATATTTAATAAGAGTGCACATGTTTGAGAAACAATTTGTTTGATGTTATAGTTTGGAAGTGGATCAATGCAGGCCCCATAATTTCTTGCGCACTCGACGTCTCGATTATCTTATTTTCTAATCAAACAATATTAGCTTTCAAGGTCCTTGGTTTTCGATCGAGTAATTTCTGATGAAATAAAATGAAAAAAAAGAAAGAAATTTCCCGGAGTTTTCAATGAAAACCTTTCATAGCACCTCTCCAACGCAAAGGAGGGATCAAATATTCTTATTGGATTAATGATTCTTTAGACTCCTTGGCAACCCTAAATTCATGGATATGTTACCGCTAATGTTAGAAATTCGTTAATGTGCACATTGACGGATTAATCTGCAGATTATCGGTAGGTACTGATCCGCTAAAGTGGGAATGGGAAATTTCCTCTGCACATTTACACATTCTAAATTGTTAAAGTGCGAAAAAATATTGAAAAGAGCAATACAAAAACGTGATTCACATATACAATAATTGATTTCATTGCAGTAGGTAAGGTTCTAGTATGTTTTAACTACATACCTAATTTAATAAGTTGTAATAAGTCAAAAATGTTGTAACTTTTTATCTTTTCACAATTTAAACAAGACTTGCTACTACCATTGATTAATATTTAAACAATGCTACTACTGAGTTGATTTTACTAAGCCAACCAAATGAAACCAAATTGAAGTTTTATCAAACAACTCTAATAAAATAGTAAAATTCTATTTCATGTTTCTTCTCGTAAAGGGCACTGAAAATCAACGAAAACGAAAGGGGTAGAAATAAATTTGGAAAATTGAAATGAATTTTCCAATTTTTTGTTCATGTAGAGATTACCATACTCTGAAAGAACATGTAAGAAGAGAGAAAAAGTGAGAGATGTATACAGCACTTTGCCAAAATTGTTGATATCTCGTGCCCTTTTAGAGATAAAAATTGGATGTTAATTTTCGCAAGGAGCTTGTGATGCATTTCATTACTTTCATCCCGTTGATAAGATACCCTTCTCAATTTTTTTGTCCCTTCACAAATTCCAAATTGTATTTTATCAATTTTTACAAAAACCAGGTGTCAAATTCTTGACAGAATAGCTTCCTAGCTGAAACCAAAAATTGCCAACATATGTGCGCACTGCTTTTATTAGAGGGACCTACCATCCAAATTTCGTTAAAATTGCTCCTTAAATAAGAAAGTTGGATGTTGCACATGCGCAACACTATTTTTTGCGCATGCATTTTGTTAGCTTTTATTAAAAGGACCTACCATCTAAATTTCGTTAAAATTGTTCCATAAATAAGAAAGTTGCATTTCTGCGCATGCGCAACACGATTTTTGCGCATGCATTTTGTTTGCTTTTATTAGAGGGACCTACCATCCAATTTTCGTTAAAATTGCTCCATAAATAAGAAAGTTGGATGTTGCACATGCGCAACTCGATTTTTTGCGCATGCATTTTGTTTTCTTTTATTAGGAGGACCTACCATCCAAATTTCGTTTTAATTGTTCCATAAATAAGAAAATTGCATTTCTGCGCATGCGCAACACGATTTTTGCGCATGAATTTTGTTTGCTTTTATTAAAGGGACTTACCATAGAAATTTCGTTTAAATTGCTTCAGAAACAAGATCGTTGCGTTTTGCACATATGCAACACAGCAACAAAACAGGCTTTATGGCTCAGTGGTAAGAGCGTTGGGTTATAAATCCGGAGGTCGGGTGTTCGAACCTGGGTTGAGGCGAATTTTTCATCTGTGGCGGAGATGTAAATTATCTTAGACCAGTTCCGAGCATTCTACCGGCTACTCCGAATTAGGTTTTCCTGCAGTTTTCCTAATTCGTAAGGTAAATACCGGAGTAGTATAGACCAACTTAAGACCTTCTGCAGAGGCACCTCTAAATAGCATTATGCGGGTCACTCTGTAATTGGGCGCATGCCTGTTGAGGGCCCAAAACTAAGAGAGGGATAATAAATAAATAAATAAATAAATAAACACAATTTTTTGACTTTGACAATTTTTTTCTCCGTTTTTTGATAATATAACCCGGCCCAATTTTTTGTAGGTTGTACACAGGAAAATAAGGTCTTCCAAATAATAGAATAAAAATTTTAGGTTGCTATTTGAAAAAAAAAGTTCGATGCCGTTACGGCGCTCCAAAATTTTTTTTCAAAAATCCGGCCCGTTTTTTTTTCTGTTCGGTATGCCTAAAACATATATACAAAATTTCAACAAAATCCGTCGAGCCGTTTTCTCAGAAAATTGCCAACAAACGTACGTACGTACGTACGTACGTACGTACGTACATACAGACGGAAAAAAATTTTATTCTTTAAAAGTTGCTTAAAATGGTCTAAAACGTCGACATTTGATGAAATTTTGAAATGTTCAAAAAACGGCTATCGCAATAGCTACCTAGCACATGCTAGGAAGCTAAAAAGCCGTTTTCAAAGGGTGTTTGGTTCATTCACTTCGAAAAATACGAAAGATGGTGTACAGGGTGTTTTTTTGGGAGCTTTAGTTAAAAGTTTCTGGGAAAGTAAAATAGGTAGGTTTTTGAAAATTTGTACTTAGGAGTTACTCTGAAGGCCGAATCTATGTAAAATATTTTCAAAATGTCCACACTTCCGGAAACACCGGAAGTAGATAGTAATTCCGTTATTTTAAATGGCAACCCCTATTTTTGGATTTGGATTTGGATTCTACGTGAAATTTCAGTTCTTTTGATACCCATATGTCGATATCTGCCATTTATGGTTTTTAAGTTATTTTGACTTTAAGAAAAAAATGGCGGATGCAGACGGTACCTTGATAATTGATTACTTGAAAACGGTTGTAGTCATGGCAACCCATTTTTATCAGTGCATAGAGAATGAATAGGGCTTTCTTTTACTGTACTTAAAACAAAGTTAAGTTGCGTACAACCGCACCTATGGAGATCCAAATTTAAGAAACTTCAAAGTCTATAAACTCAGTTTTTTTAAATGGAATGATCATGTTCTTAATATTGCATGAGATAGAGGATCGAAATTGGCATATTTTGATATTACATGTTCCTATAGCTATCTTTAACAGTTTCTGATTTATTCCCATTTCATTGAATTGATCTCGGAATTGATGCCATTTTTTTTCGCATTTTCTTTTTCGTAGTTGGCCATGATTTTATAACAATCGAATTTTAAACAAATCAAGGAATGGATTCTTTAATACCATTGATTCTAGTTCTAGTCTAAATAATTCATTAATAAATACCTCATTTATTAAGGATATAGGACGGAAAATTTTTGAAAAATCTAAACAGAGTCGTTCAACTGAATTTCTTAAACAACTTATAAGTCTGGAAATTCAGAAAGGTAATGCGATATCTGTTCTAGCAACAATTCCATACCAAAAATGTTTCAACGAAGTTTTTTATATTTTGCATTGAATTTATTTTGTTAATCTTGCATTTGCAATTCAATTCATTTTCTTAAATATTCTCTTGTAGAGCTTTGTATCACTTGTGCTTCAACGGTTTGTAGTGCATTAGGGGTACAAAATTTCCAAAATGCATACAATTTCGTTCCAGTTTTCGAATGAATGTACGGAAAGCACGCGCCGCGATTCTGCCCATTTCACCATAAATAACAATTAAATTCCAAAATAGGTGAAACCAGTGCGAGTCATTTCTCGATTTTTGAAAAACTTATGTTAACCTATAACAGTGGGTGGTGGATTAGTGTCACTAGATTTGTTTAAAATTCAATTGTTATAGAATCATGGCCGACTACTAAAAAGAAAATCCGAAAAAAATAGTGTCAAATCAATAAAATGGGAATAAGTCAGAAACTGTTAAAGATAGCTATAGGAACATGTATTGTCAAAATATGCCCATTTCGATTCTCTATCTCATGGAATAGTAAGAACATGGTCATTCCTTTTAAAAAAACTAAGTTTTTAGTCTTTAGTCTTTGAAGTTTCATAAATTTGGATATCCATAGGGGCGGTCGTACGCAACTTAACTTTTTTTTAAGTGCACTAAAAGAAAGCCCTATTCATTCTCTATGCACTGATAAAAATAGGTTGCCATGACTACAACCGTTTTCAAGTAATCAATTATCAAGGTACCATCTGCATCCGCCATTTTTTTTCTTAAAATCAAAATAACTTAAAAACCATAAATGGTAGATATCGACATATGGGTATCAAAAGAAGTGAAATTTCACGTAGAATCCAAAAATGCAATAAAAAATAGGGGTTGCCATTTAAAATAACGAAGTTACTATCTACTTCCGGTGTTTCCGGAAGTGCGGCCATTTTGAAAATATTTTACATCGATTCGGCCTTCAGAGTCACTCCTAAGTACAAATTTTCAAAAACCTACCTACTTTACTTTCCCAGAAACTTTTAACTAAAGCTCCCAAAAAACACCCTGTATATAATTTGGATGATTTGATAAAATTGTGTATCGGGTGACCCAACAAGACTGTTCCTCGGCCATATTTCGGGAACCGTTCGTGGTATGACTTAGGGGTAAAAAAATTATTGGGTAAATCGGTTATGAAGAATCGCTGGAAAATATCTTCAAGTTCTAAAAATAACCACCAGAGGGCTAAACATTCTTTTTTCACATTTTTAAAGAGAACCAGTTTATCTATAATTTTCGTAAAAACAAAAACTCAGTTATTTCAAAAACAAAGAGGGCGTTCAATTGTTTTTGCAATAACCTGCTTTAACTTCTTAACCGTTTGACCGATTGTAACAAATTTGGTATCGTTGAAAAGAGCATTCCTTAGGCAACAAGAAGAAAAATATAGTTAATTTAGATCCCATGATCCAAAATTCTAAAAAAATCAAATGAAATGATACCTATGACTTTTTCTTTAATAATAATAATAATACTTTATTGTGTCAACATGCATAAATTGCACTTACACTCGTCCAGATAATAATTAGGTAATAAAATAACACGCACAACAACACATTCTAAGACAAACGTAAACAAATATATTAGGAAATTAAATTAATTTTAACGTGACTGGAAAATTCAGTGACTGAATAGAAACTATTATCCATCAGGTATGCTTTAACAGAAGTCCTGAAGGCTGTCAGGGGTAAACAAGTAATATGTTTAGGAAGATGGATTTATAATGTCTGCTTAAATTGTATCTTATTTGACGTATTTCCGGTATTTGTCGATGGCGCGAAAGATTGTTTGGAAAAGGACCCTACACTTTTATGTAGGCCTTGGAAAATTAAACAAATGAAACACGATGCATTTTGAAATAATAACAGCCGTAATTTGTAAATTATTTTGCTGTGTTTACATTCAGAAAGTGCAGTTTTTTGAATTTGTAATCTTTTCTAAAATGCTGATTTCTAACCAAGAAGAATTTAATATGTTGGCGACGATGGTTCGTGGTCGATTCGGATAACGCAAATAGAAGATGTGGGCAGCGATGGTCGCCTTTTGAAAATACTCAAAATATATCGCCAGCATATGAAATACTTCTTGTTTAGAAATCGGCATTTTAGAAAAGGTTACAAATTAAAAAAACTGCACTTTCTGAATGTAAACACAGCAGAATAATTTCCAAATTACGGCTGTTATTATTTCAAAATGCATCGTGTTTCATTTGTTTAATTTTCCAAGGCCTACCTAAAAGTGTAGGGTGCTTTTCTTTCGCGCCATCGACAAATACCGGAAATACGTCAAATAAGATACAATTTACGCATTATTATTAATTAATTAATCTAATTTTCCCAATATTTGAGGTTAGGAACGAGATTTTGAAAAACGGTTTTCACTGGCGTCTTTGGGTGTTATTTGGCTACTTTTTCATAAAGAAAAAGTCGTATCATTCCATTTGATTTTTTAGGATTTTGGATCATAGTGTCAAAACTAGCCCCCTGGCGGAGAAGGATTCCACTAAATTAACTATATTTGTTGATTCTTGTTGCCCAAGGATTGCTCTTTTCAACCATACCAAATTTTTTACAATCGGTCAAACGGTTAAGAAGTTAAAGCAGGGTATTGCAAAAACAATTGAACGCCCCACACCATCTTTGTTTTTGAAATAAGTGAGTTTTTGGTTTACGAAAATGATAGATAAACTGGTTCTCTTTAAAAATATGAAAAAAAATTGTTTAGTTTATTATGCGAAATTTAAAGAAAATGCAATTTTAAAATTTAAGATGGCAGTTACGCCCTCTGTTGGTCATTTTTAGAATTTGAAAATATTTTCCAGCGATTCTTCCTGACCGATTTACCCAATAATTTTTTTTATCCCTAAGTCATATGACGAACGGTTCTCGAAATATGGCCGAGGAACAGTCTTATGATAAGTAATAGTATGAACAGATGCAGTATTTTTGGGGAGCTAGTAATTGACTATAAAGAAATTACCTATGCTGCGTCGCGTTAGACATCACCCGGTATATTTCTGCTTAACTTAATAAATCTGTCTATTATATCTGCATATCAACCACGAACACAAGCAGATATGTAAATAAATTTGTCATTTTATCGATCTCACGAGTAATCTAACTCAAAATAGACTAGATCCTGCACATCTATACTATATCAGAAACCTTTAAGCGAAAATTTGAAGTCTCTAGCTATTGTAATTGCTGAGATCTCAGTCGGACAGCCAGCCAGCCAGTCATAACGAATATAATAGCGTATTTTGTTTTCTAGAAATGCCGTAAAAAAACGACAACAAAACGATGAGGAACGGCTTCTACTCCTAACTCAAAGATAAATACGATTTTGATTGCGGCGACTAACACGTAACCTTCCTTTCAGATTCCGACATCGAGGAAGAACTTGATGACAGCCACCCCACGGACGCGACGAGCGAAGGAGGTGCCGGCTCAACGAAAACCCGCCGCCGACGGACAGCGTTTACGAGCGAACAACTTCTAGAGCTCGAAAGAGAATTCCACGCGAAAAAGTACCTATCCTTAACAGAGCGTAGCCAAATCGCCTCGGCGTTACGTTTGAGCGAGGTGCAGGTGAAAATATGGTTTCAAAATCGACGGGCGAAATGGAAAAGGGTGAAGGCCGGCCTCGCAGCCGGTCCGCATCAGTCGAAAACGGGTCAACCGAACAAGAGTAAATTAGTGGTTCCGATACCGGTGCATGTAAATAGATTCGCGGTTAGGAGCCAACATCAGCAGTTGGAAAGGGCTCTTGGTGATTTGGCCGGACGGGTGTTCGCCAGTCAGGCCGTTCTTCGTGCGGGTTTGGATGTTGCCTCGTACCAATCGCATGCGCCGCATTGACGCGGGTCTGTGTGTTCACAATTTTGACTGATTTCGACGGAGATGTCAGCAAACGAAGCAATAAAGTATAAGAACCTCAAAGTGGCTGTATGAAGTGATAAGAGTTACTTCCGTATAAATGACGTGGTTGTAGACTATACGAACATAGTTCACGTGTAACATATTTTATTTTTGAATGTTGTGCAATTTTATTACCTATTACCTATAAGAGACAGGATTAACGAACAGTACGTAGCTGTTAAACGTCGTATTTCAATAAATAGCAATAAATCCTCGAATGTTCACATTATTATTCCTTACTGTAAATACCTTCAAGTGTCTGAAATCGTAAGTACACAAGCTGAATTTTTCTTCAAAAGTGCCTGAAGTAAGTGGGGTACAAGTTGCCAAAGCTTGGTAGCAGTTTCAACGTTGAAAATTGGGCACATTACACCATTTTTGACTAAGGGGGAGTGATCAATCTCGGTATGAGATCTAGTGGATTTTTGTGCAACTGCTTACTGAGGATTTTGATACTGGATACTTTGGCGTATGCCTGGCGTAGCCGCCTCTCCCAGAATTTAGTCAACTGTCGTGGGGATGTGTCCCTGGTAGCAACTAACAGGGGTGCATCTCCACCACTTTGTTGCCATTGAGCGGGGTCGCGACATATGCCAAACAATGTGGCGGATTTTGTGGATTGGGGAGGTTGCGGAGAGGGGCGGCTAACTCGGTTCGTTCGTTACGAAAAATAATGCTTTTCCCAACTGGTTGCACAAAAAACTATTTTGATTGACCTTCGCCAACTGTCATATTGTTTTAAAATTTCAAATGGCAACCCCCTAAACAAATTATACTTTTGTTTTTCACAAAACCAGACATTCCATAAGAAAATTTCAGAGAAAAACCAAGTCGAAACGCCAATTTGTAAAAAAAAAAACGTTTTTTTCCGAACCCAAGTATGCCATGATGAAACAAAAGATGTTCAATTCTCGCAATTAACAGTACAGTGTCTGGAAAACAAATTACGCCAGCAAACTTTCGGGAACGGTTTCTAAGAATAAACACTATATCAAAAATTCCTGCTTGAGTTTGGGACATTTTGGCAACGTTGATTAAAAAACATCATACACTGCCGACACTTTACTGATGTTAATTGTGACAATTGAACATCTTTTGTTTCATCATGGCACACTTGGGTTCGGAAAATAACGTTTTCTTTTACAAATTGGCGTTTGGCCTTGGTTTTTCTCTAAAATTTTCTTATGGAATGAGTGGTTTTCTTTATATCAGTGGAAAATTTGTAGCTTTGGCTACCCAGAGGTATAATTTGTTAGCGGGGTGCCATTTGAAATTTAAAAAAATATGACATTTGGCGACGATCTATCAAACATTCAATTTTTTTTATGAAGTATACCTAAAAAATGTTCCAAAACCCACTCGTGGGTATTGCCGCGTAACACAAAGTATTGAAACGATGCATCGTCATCGAAAGCACACAAAATGTCGAATCTGCATATTGAAGTACGTCCACGTCCAGAGAAAGAGAGGGGTTAAATAAGTAAAATAAAGTTTCAAAGAACTTACCACACATAAGAAAGTTGGCTATGAGCAGTCTGTGCAGTCACTGCGCATGTCCACATAATTTTCACTATGTGCGAAATGTTTGCCTTTACTAGAAGCATCTGTTGTTAAAATTTCAAAGAAATATCTCCATAAATAAGAATGTTGGCATTGCGCAGTCTGCGCTGCGCAAAATATGGAGTTAAATGAAACTGATCGAAATGGACAAATATAGACCATAACAGCTATCAATTAGCGAAAACCCGAAGTCTCTAGGTGGCCCAGGGGCCGAGATCTCGATGGAACGGACGGACGGAAGGAAACACGAGCACATAAGCTTTACCTCAACTTCGTTGTGTTACGCTAAAAATTTATGTGACTGTGGACTCAGTTCAAAACAGTTCAAAATGCCGCCTGTGCGATTTAGTTTCTCTCAAAAAACATCTTGACGAACAGCGAAACCGTTAAAGTTAGGGGTATAACATGTACTTTTCAAGCACATTCCAAATTAGTAATAAAGTTCCATTAAAAAAAAACGCAAGTTTGATACGCCACTGGAATACAGTACACCTCTGATGATCAAAAATATTTTAGAAATAGGGCAGCGGTAATTGTATACAATTTTGCACGAAGACTTTTTTTGGTATCTTTTATGATAAAGGAATTATTATCAGAGTGGTCTTAGGTATAGGTGCTACACCCTGATTTGTGGAAAGAGATTGTAAATTAAATTGAATTGTAATCGTGGAATAATAAAAACCGATTTTGAACCAGCAAAACAAACCCCATTTGCTTATGACTCAATTAATTCTGAATGTGCAGCAACGATAGCAACTTTCAGCTTTCTTTGTTACACCGTCAATAAGCAAAACTATAGCTATTGACGTTATAAAAATAAGGACACGTAAGAAACATGCGGAGAGAAAACTATAAGGAACCCGTACTGACACTTTTAGTTCTGGAATAACACCGCAAAATAAGTTACCATTGAAAGGCATTTTTAAATAACTTTCCAATAAGGCATCACACATCAAGAATTACCATTTGAAAACTGTAAGGATGATTTATAGGGAGCAGGAGAATCAAAGTTTGCTCGCTCGATTTATACCTATACACTTCTTGATATTCTTTTTTGTTTTCGATATAGATAGATAGATAGATACTTTTAGCTCCAGCTTTAGCTTCAAGCTAAAAAAGTCAATTCACAACGAGTTCAACGCTTTTACTTTTAATTCTGGAATTCAAATTCGCATCCAGAAGCTAAGAATTTTTTCTAAAATTTCTACTAAATTTCATCCTAATAATATTCATATAAATTATTGACCCGCTAAATTAGAAAAATATTCCAATTCCAAATACCTTTGATATCGTTGATGCACGGTCCACTGTCCAGCCTCCAGCAACCGAAGTACACTTGCATTTTTCCACGAATTTGCAATAACGCGCGTATGATCACTAATACCACTGTTCTGCAAATAGGTATCGACTCGGTTTTTCGTAAACGAAAACGGCCCTTTTCCACTGTGTTTCAATAGTTTGAGCACGAAAAGACACATTCTCGCGTTAGTTACCAAGTACCACTACCACAAAATGCTCAATCATGTTAGGTGGTGTGTTTAGTAGATAACAAGTTTGGCCAATGACAGGTTTCTTAATAACCGTTCGGAATTGGCGTTATCGCTTCGTTATCGCGCAGCAGTTGCTCACCTGTTCACCTTTTTCGATCTTATTTACACAACAGCAATTGTCTTTGAAAATAACTAAATACGAGCACAATGAAATCAATGTTTTACAACGTTTTTCGAAAACTAACATGTCTTCTCGTAGTTGCGAAAACTTCCTATTAAAAAAAGTCGCAATGTTAAAATTTAACGCAATTAGTTGAGTTATGTGAAATAATCAACACCTATTTTCTCATTTCAAAACTCTGTACTCAAAATTAACATTTCATAGTTTTTTTTTTCGTTTCTACTACAAACAAAAAGCATTTGTTTAAAAAAAAACTTACGCAAGGAATACGCAAGTCCTCACTTTTCCCATTTTTTTACAATGCACATCCGTTTTTCCTCGTCAGGGGTTCCAACAATTCATCTAACAAAATAATTAAAACGTCAAAAAGTGCGAAATAAATACTTTTAAATTTCCATATTGCTTAAAACGTTAAGATTCATCTTCAGTACTAACAAAATAATTTGCATTCGTTTTTATTTTATTTAATTTTATTTTATTTTTTTTATTTTATTATCCCTCTCTTGTTTTGGGCCCTCAACAGGCATGCGCCCAATTACAGAGTGACCCGCATAATGCTATTTAGAGGGGCCTCTGCAGAAGGTCTTAAGATGGATTCGTTTAGCAACTGTCCGAGGGGTGAAATCTGCCTTTAATGTACAAAAGTAGTACCACAATTATTTTATTATGCCCACGAAAAAATAGTTTCTAATTCTCGTTTCTTTAAATATGAAATTTCATCTTTGAATCGTATACCTATTTTATAATCCAAGGGGTACTCCTCCAGTGGTTGAGCATATCTTTTGGGTCTCCAAAGACTTGGAAATTTTCAGATTTTCTTCAGTTTTTGGCTAATAACTCCTATAAACAACGCATGCTAGCATTTAGTCTTACCAAGAAACAAATTAAAATCCTTAACTTTAAAACTGGGCCAATTAGGTAGTAATCGACGGAGTAACTCAATGCCTTGAAGATAAGATTTTTCGATAGAGTGCTTTTGTATTATGATATGGTTGAA
Organism: Photinus pyralis; assembly: GCF_008802855.1. Taxonomy (NCBI): domain Eukaryota; kingdom Metazoa; phylum Arthropoda; class Insecta; order Coleoptera; family Lampyridae; genus Photinus; species Photinus pyralis. The sequence goes on from NW_022170249.1 coordinate 5,716,875, forward strand.
TATTCTCGACATTTTAAAAATATTTGGAATTATACAGGGTGCGCTCACAAAGTAGGGCGCCAAAATGGTAAATTTTTTTAATAAAACCCCTGTATTTGAATGCATTTTTGAATTCTACGTGTAATTGTACGTCTTTTTTATTATATGGTTAATACCCGATAAGCTAGTAGTTTTAAGGATAATTCGATTTTTAAGAAAAATTTGGCATTTGCAAGCGTCGGTATATTGTCAAAATTATTACTTCAATTTTGATTCCAGGTTTTATCCTGGGTTAAATAAAAGTCAAATAAATACATCTACTGTGAAACATTAAAGAAATAGCTTACAGGGTGTTTTTTTGGTAGGTCCAAAGTTGCAAAGCTTCATATTAAAAATCTCACTTTTTTTTAAATGGAACACCCTGTATATTTTTCTGTCATCTTTTAGCTCCACTAAAAACCTTCAACTTTTGATAATAATGTCCTATACCTATCTCTGATATTTTTCAAAATATCTTGGTTTTTATATTCTAATCATAAATAAGTTATATGTAATTTACATAATAACGAGGTGGCCATGCAAAAAAAGGCAATTTTTATTTGCCTCGTCCAAAGCTAAAATAATATTTATTAATTCATTTTTCGAATAATTCATTTAAGTCTAAACACTGGAGAAAACATAAACAAATATCTTGGTTTTCCTAGTTTTTATATTTTAATCTGAATTAAGTTCTAATTTACATAACAACCAGATGAATATGAAAAAAAATGAAACTAATCACTGACTGGATAACATTAGGAGTTAAATTAAATTTGCTTTGTAGTCAAATGTTTTTACTTATTCTCCAGTTTTTGGACTTAAAATAAATTGTTTGAAAAATAAATTAATCGATATGATTTTCGTTTTGGACGAGATAGATAAAAATTGCCTTTTTTTACATGGCCACCTCACTATTATGTAAATTACATATAACTTATTTAAGATTAGAAAATATCACTTAAATGTCATATTTTGAAAAATATCAGAGATAGGTATAGAACATTATTATCAAAAGTTGTAGGTTTTTGGAGGAGCTAAAAAATGACAGAAAAATATACGGGGTGTTCCATTTAAAAAAAGTGAGATTTTTAATATGAAGTTTTGCAACTTTGGACCTACCAAAAAACACCATGAAAGCTATTAATTTATTAATTTCTCAACGAAAAGAACCGTTTTCTACCAATTACCGCCGCGTTTCTGTCTGACCCCTTATCGAAAGAGTGGTGGTGGTGCGTGGGGGGGAGGGGGGGCTGTTTCTATCCTTCATGGTACTCTAATGAAAGGTCTCAACGAAAGGAATTAATTTCTACCAACTATAGTCCATATCTATTGGTGATGTCAAAGTTTTCAGTGCGAATATCTACAAAATGAAGTGTCGGAGGATTTTGAATGTATGCTAGGCGGCCTTTAAATGTTTATGTGTGAGCCTCCTCCCCATTAATCGTCTACCAAGAAAGTAAACATCCATAGCATGCTATTACCTTATAACCGAACCATATACTAACCTATTTCAGTTTAAAAAAATGGCGCTTTATCTGCACAAGAGTTGTGCACAATTTGTACGTGTTATTTATGGACCGATTCCACTGAAATTATTACAAAATCAGCTGTTAATAGAAGCAAATCGATCGATTATATTAAACATGTCAAAAGCTGGTTTTGCGCAAGTGCAAAAGTAAATTTCTTATTTGTGGACCAATTTCTGTGAAATTTTAACCGTATGCACTTCATATAAAAGCATTGAACATCCATGTCAAAACTTACGACATCAATTAGGAACATCGCGGAGCGATGCATGAGAAGTAAATACAATAAAAGGAAAATACTGGGTCTGAACAAATGCTGGGATGCGGAAAAGTTAAGTTTTGAAAAAACTATTTTTTGATTGCAAAAACTATTTTTTGATTGCAAGATTGTTTTGAAAGAACCAGTACTTTGGATGCCACAGACGACAGAAAGTTTGAAGTGATTCCTTTTTTGTTTAATATGGGAAGAATTCTCATCCATCAGCCGTCGATTACTACCTGAGAAATGGGTCCAGTTTTAAAGTCGAAGGGGTCAATCGACACAGAATTTAATCCTCTTTAATTTGTCCCTTGGAGGGGTTTTCGCTAAAATGCCTTGTTTAGGAGTTATAAGCGCAAGTCGAAGTTTTTGGGGTACCCAAAGTTATGCTCAACCTCTGGAGAGGTACAAACTAAGATTACACGTTTTCAAGGTTCTAGAACGATTTCCAACTTTCTTTTACTGGACTAAAAATAATTGGCATTCATTTAAAAACCGTCCAGAGGGTGAGATCTGCACGTAATGTGCAAAAAGCTGCGTTTAACACCCACGAAAAATGGGTTTAGAAAAAGAATTACATCTTACAAATGAATGCTTGGTTGGGTAACGAAAATAGTCAAAAATTTACACTCTTAATGAAACTCTCAAAACATGTACTCAGGCTAGTGACTGAAGTGCATTTTTCACAAGTGGAATTTGCAAAACCCATGTACAGGGTGGCCAAATAAGAATCCGAGGTACTGTATCTGGGAACCTGTCCATCGTAGAGGCTTGCGGTAAAAAAGTTTATTACTAAAACGGCCACGAGAAAAACCTGGAAAATATTTTTAAGTTTCTGCAATGGCCGCTAGGGGGCGTAACTGCAATCTGGAATCTAAAAAAGTGATTTTTCTGTGAATTCCGCTATATTAACCTAACCTTTGAAGTTGACGATAATCTGAACCTTTTTTATTTGACAATTTTTCCTGTATCTCTAAAAATGAAGTGGTGGGGGGTATTCAAAGGTTTCCGTAAAGTTACACCCTGTATCTTCGAAACGATTGAGCCGATTTTAACAAACTCGGGTTAATTGAAAAGAGTTATTCTTCGGCTATAAATATTATGATATTTGAATTTTTGTTAGTTTCACATATCGCCGCTTGAGGGCTTTTTTACACATTCCGATAGAAATGGTTAATTTTCTCAAAAAAATTAAATGCGTTGGTTTGATTTTTTTTTATAAAAAAGTAGATCAAGATATCGAGATGCTGTTTTCGCGAACTTGTTTCGGCTTCATTTAGCCACTTTTTCATGAAAAAAAAATCGGACCAATGCATTTAATTTTTTTGAGAAAATTAACCATTTCTGTCGGAATGTCGAAAAAAGCCCTCAAGCGGCGATATGTGAAACTAACAAATCTTCAAATAGTATAATATTTGTAGCTGAAGAGTGGCTCTTTTGAACTAACCCGACTGTGTTTAAATCGGCTCAGCCGTTTCGAAGATACAGGGTGTTCTTTACGCAAACCTTTGAATACCCCCCACCACTTCATTTTTAGAGATACAGAAAAAATTGTCAAACAAAAATTGTTCAGATTATCGTCAACTTCAAAGACCGGACATTTTTTTGTTAGGTTAATATAGCGGAATTCACAGAAACATCACTTTTTCAGATTCTAAATTGCAGTTACGCCCCCTAGCGGCCATTTCAGAAACTTTAAAATCTTTTCCAGGTTTTGCTCTTGGCCGTTTTAGTAATACATTTTTTTACCGCAAGCCTCTACGATGGATAGATTCTCAGATACAGTACCTCGCATTCTTAGTTGGCCACCCTGTACAGTGCAATTTATTAAAAAGTGGGCATAGGGATTCTATGGACTGTTTCCCCAATGTCTACTTTTAATTGACAAAATCCTTCTGAAGGGCGTCTAATTTTATGCTCTTCATAAGAGATTTTGTCAATTAAAGGTAAAAAGTAGACATTGCGAAAACATTCCATAGAATCCCTATGTCTACTCCTTAATAAATATCACTGTATAAGTTTTTAATATGAAATTTGAACAGAGTGTGTTTGTGTAAATTTTAGTTTATTTAATCAATTTCAGTTTATTATTCAAATTATGGCTATAAGAGTATCGCGCATCCTGCGCAATATGTGGTATTCCAGGGAACCGGGATGGAAATATTGGTATATTGCTTTAACCCCAAAGAAACCGGCAACCGATCCATAAGATGGTGTATTGTTTTTCTTCAAGAATGTACGAGGGGGTCGAGTGCAAGTTCGCGCTATAGACAAGATTTACTTAGGACTGTATTCGCTACAACCGTCGTCCGTGTTGCAAACATTCCAGAAATCTCGATAGAGAATGAGGCGCCATGAAAAATAAGTCATCGGGGGTAAAGAACGAAGCCGGATATGACGCAATCCTTCCGGGAAAAATGACATATTTATTCTACAACACTCCGAGGCGTTCTAAAACAATTGTCGTTTGCTACATAAGCAGGTTGAGTTACGTTTCAGGCAGTTCCAACGTCAATGGCTTGTGTTATATTGTAAATTGTAAGTGATAAATAACATTTTAGCTGTTATAAATTAATTTTTAAAGATTGTTATAAATTTATTGTTAATTAGTCGTAATAAATAAACCCACATAATTAAATTTATGTTAAAATACATTTTATACCATTTTGAATGTTTTTTCTTGGCACTCTCAAGGACTTCTTTGGCGACCATGAAAGAACTTGGACTTCAGATTCAGAGAAGTTACTTGAACTGTGACTTAGATGATGTTTTTGACGTAAAAGTATCAAGAAATTATGGATCCTTTAGAGAAAACTTGGAATCTTTAGATTTAATGGAGGTCGAAATCTTCAATTTATTTGATGGAAGGGACTATTAGAATTAAATACCATAGCGAATGAAGATGTAATGCGTATGTGTAAGAAAGACCTCAACACCCCAGATGGTTGTAATGTTATTTTGTAATGTTTGGTTGTTAACTTACCTAAATCCGTCAGATTGGAGAATGCTGAAGTTCCAATTCGTATTAAACAAATAATAAAATAGTACGAAGTAAATAAACAAAGGAAGTCTAGAATTTCTAAACTAGAAGCTAAACCAAGAATTTTCTCAGAACAATCGTTTAGAATAATTTTCCCAAAACAAATTGCCATTACACCTTCACTCCCATACTTAATGTACCTTCGTTACGGGGCAAGTAAATGAACTCTATCAAAATCATTTCATTGTAACCGGCGGATATTTCGCCGCGTAATAGCCTGTAATATAACTGAAGGTTTAGTGTCCCTTTCACTATCACGACGTCCTTTCCGCTCACAACGTTTTTGAACGTCTAAGCGACTTTTTCTAAACGGGGACCACAATGACACCATTAGTCCGTCTATAATGTTGGCAAATTGTTCAGTGGGAGGTCCCGCTCGTATATCACCCTTATTGTGCACGAATCGAGCTTATGCTGTTATTCTACTACTTCTTTGTGTTCCCGTACTTACTCATAAAATGAGAAATTATTCATTACCCTCTAAATTACATTCGGAATCCTAATCGCCTAAAGTTTGACGATCCTGGCGAAAAAAACGCGAGGCAAGTTTAATAATGGTCGGGCGAACAAGTTGACATTTTGTGTAACAAACAAAGTCCCTGTCAAAACGCGGCTTTGAGCTCTAAACCGAAAGAGGATTATAGCGGGACAACCTGGAATATCGGCGATTACCACTGAGGGTATCTTTAACTGTGTTAGTTCTTAGTTCAAGGGGAATTAACCTAAACGGTCGTTATTATTTGCACACATCGCACTAAATCCGACACGACTTGAAAAGTCACGGCGTGAAGAATCAAGTGGGCGTGGAGCTTAGATTTGTCACCCCTGTTACAACCAGGTGGTATATTTTTGTTATACCATAACAGCTGCTACCTACCCTTAATTGTTTGTTATTATATAATATACGATGCTCCTTTCGCGTTTTTTTGCTCCTTAATTGCACAATCTCACACTTCGTGCTATGGGATTAGCAATTAACCCCCGAAAAACGACGAATTACATCTTTTGTTCGATGAACTTCAACGTTTAGGAATTATGGTCCATTTAGCAATTTCCCTGTTAGTTTTAGTAATGACCACCTGCTTTTCGCAGTGTTTTCCGGGAAGTACACATTTTAATGTTGAGAAATAGCTTTCCGTCTGTAGGACTCTACTTAACAACCCTTATAAATATTTTTGATATGCCTGGGGCAGTATCGTAGCAGCGAAGTTAAAACCTCTGATGGCCGTCATAATATAATAATTATATTATTAATTATCAAGATCAGAATTTCTTTTCGTTACACCGTTCAGAGGTGCTCTACTTGCGTAACGCATCATAGGATGTCTGTGAAGTTGGCCTGGATAAAATAGCCCGGCAGCATCGCACCATGCTAGATCGTTAGTGCTTTGTTAGTGCTCGTTAGTGCCTCATAAGTTAACATAAGGGCTCAAACCGTTTTCTCAAAATAAAATTTTTTTTTGTTCGGGTCAACTTCACGTTTGCCCGGACAATGACTCCAATTTGCATCAAATTTTGTAAATCGTTAGTGCTTCGTCAGTGGTTGTTGGTGCTTCATAATTTAACGTTAGGACCCGAACAGTTTTCTCAGAATAAATTTTTTTTTTTTTCTCCCACACCTGAATAAGACGCTATTTTGTGACGGTGTTCGGTACGTAAAATTGACGTTTTGCGGATTAATCGCTTTCACCATGGCAACTGTACAAAAAGTGGATACTTTTGGTCCTAGTACCAAAAAGAAATTGACCTTGAAAGTTGGCCAATTAAAAAATTACAATCACGGAGATATGTCACATTGACATCGTTTTACATTGCAGGTTATAAGATATTTCTATACATACAAATCAAATCTTTTTGCATATTCAATGCAAATAATGATGTCACCTATACGTATGTACATGTATTGAAAATGATTTACGCTCGCTATTTTTATTTAAACCATGTGTAACGTAATTTACATATTCGATGAACGTAATTTTAATACGTATACAACCCGCCGTCGCGCGTAACGCCATCTACTTCAGACCCCTTGCACTATTATCTGTCATTTTGAATTCAAAATTTGAAAAAGTTAATTGCAATTAATTTTAATTAAAAAACTGTATGGTAAGTTTTTTATTTCAATACAAAATATAACAATATTAATTGTGTATACCATAAATTGACTGAAACTGATAGCGACATGGATTACACTCCGCCAGAGATTATAGAAACGGCAGAACATGCTACCTCAAGATTTGCTCCCTACAAAGTCGCGAGAGGTGAGAAGTAAGAAGTCAAAACGAAATGGTTATAAGTTAACCTAAAAACTAGAGTGGCATGACACGTGAGGACAAGAAAGCAGAAGTTCTTATACTAGTAGTGAAACTGTGACTGAATCTAAATTCGAATATAATTTGAAGTAAAGGGGGTTGGAGAAAAAATTTTATGTTTTATTCGTACAAAAAATGCGTTTTCGGGACTCGGAAGGTTGCTGGACTCCGCTAACGCGTCGTCCAGCAACTATCTTCCTCGTCCCGAAAACTGACATTTTTTGTACTAATGAAACAAATAACTATTATTTTCTACAGATAACCTGCACGTTAATTTTAACGTTAGTGATACATCACAGGGCTGATTATTCCTTTTAATGAGGAGGTTTATACTACAAAGGGTTATATTTCCAAGGTAGTATACCCAATATATCTTTGGATTAACTATCTGCGTAAGAGTTGAGCACAATTTATGCTTGTTTTGACTGAGGGCATGCAGCCAGAATGAAGTAGCAGGGGTGGCCGGTATTTTTCTAGGTGGGGCTTAAGAAGTTTTTGATAAAGATTTCCCCTGTAATGTTTGTAAAGAAACCATCAACCGTAATTTCCAGACCACGTTCTATAGGTGGGGCTAAGCCCACCTGGCCACTCTCTGGCTACGGGCCTGTGTGCGTTGTTCGTATTACAAATCTAATTATTTGCGCAGACCGACATCTATTTGATTCCTTGTTAGCACTTACAATTTTGTTATTTACAGACCAATCATCATAGCTTCCAATGCTTCTAATTGGGTATAGGGTATCCTTCCAATTTGATTCTTCCAGCTAATTATTACACAGAAGTATTACGCAACAAAAGTATGTTTTCGACTTGTAACTGCTGTCATATAGGTGATTACTCGTATATCTCAAAAATCAATTCCTATTATAGGTAGGCACCCAACTCCAAAAATCATTAATACTTAATGCCTAGCCAATTACCCTGCAAATGAACGATTTAAAAATACAACCTAATTGGTCGTTACCTCTAATATAAATCGATGAGCTTGGGAAGGATTTAGAAAGGTGTTATTAAATCCTTATTTCCTAAATTAAAGTCGACTGCGCACTGTTATAATTAGAAGTGTATTAAAAAGAAATCGAGTCGCCACTAATTAATCTACCTCCTAATGTAGGATAGGTAACTAATAGCCATTTATGTAACGAAAGCATGATAGTTTTATGGCGTAAGGCAAGCAAACAAAAAGTTGAGACAACAAACATTCATACTTTATTTTAGTGGCCAGCGGACAAGACATCCATTTTCAATTAGATATTTTAACGTAAGTTTAAATCAATTAAATCTATAAACCAAGACATTATGTAGACAGTATAACCAAATAATGAACCACAATACTAAACACGCTACAGAAGAGTTATTCGCAAAGAACTGTTTTACCGTTATGCATAAAAGAGTTCTAATTTATATCAACACAACACGATCATGGTGCATTTGAAAAATTGGGGGTTTTAATTTTTGAGAGCAAGTTGGAATGTGCCGTTTTGAAATAAAAGGTTATATGGTTACGAGACCAACCGATAATAATGCACTGAAATCAATATCGCTATTCATTATGGCTATAAAGAAGCTTTATGTAAAACACTTGAATGTTAAATCTTAGAGCAAGATCCTCATGATTGGACAGCCTTGACAAGGATAATATATTCCTCACTAATCGTTATAATATATTCCACCCTGTATAGAAATTTTTTACCAAGTATGTTTACGTTGCAATGTCGATTATTGTCCTTATAATTCTACCTTTATGATTAATGAAACCATGACTCGTAATAGACGCAGTGTAAAACGTATTAGCTAAGATAACAGCAGGTGTTGTCTATTTAATTATAGAAGAATTTTAAATTAAAATTCGCCACCTATACTAAATTTTCCGGACAATTAAAAAAGAATGGGGGTGGTCATGACCACACTCTTAACAAATTTGAAAGTCATGGTGGCCGTACTGATATAAAGCGAGAATATTTTCCTTGAAACCTTTCCAATTTTGTGGTGCATGGTTTTTAGAATCAAATAATTGTGCTATTTAGTAAAAATTAATAAATAGCAGGGACATCTAGATCAAAAAAGTGGGTTTGCTCTACAAAAGTTGCGTTAATAAAATTTGTGTATAAATGACTTCGGGCCAAAAGGGATCTAAACGCTTTATTTACATTACACATAAGAAGTAGCTTCAGATATTAAAGAAGTTAATAGGTTTATAAGCTCAAAATATGCGGTGTAAGTCTTTAATTTGGTTGGTGCTGTTCCCTTTTGAACGGTTGCGTAATATCATTGAATAATAAATCTATTCAATGGTAATATTAAAAACATATTTGTATATAGTGAGAATTTCTTTACATTTAGAACTCCTTGATGAAATAGGCTTTCTTATTTTATTTAAGGGTTCTCGCTGTGACTTCATATGGGTTCATTATAAAAAATGGAAATGTCTTATAAATTACGATGCTCTCTTTCGAAATCACTTTCCTATTTTTTTTAATTTTGCTTATATTTTAGCAGATATAAATACCAGAAAATTCTTGAATCGTTTAGATGATTATACACGTCTTCTTACAATTCTTTGACGGAAATGTTTCGAAAGAAAATTCTTCGAAAATAGTTATTCAATAACATGGCAACAGTACAATACTCACCTAAATAGAGTTTCAACGACAATTAATGGGTGGAGAGCACCACTGTCACTTCCTAGAAAGGACATGACCGTTCTACATCGGTTAAGTAGACATACCCACAGCAATAACATACAAACATTTATTAACAAAAGACCCACCCCCCCAGTGTGCCCATTCTACAGTACGTACCACTGTTGAACATATTGTATGTATATGTCCACTATATGCACCTTTACGTCAAATGTACTCGATCTTACCTGATAATATAAGAAACAAAGAAAACAGAAGTAATTTTCTAGAGTACCTAAAGGCTGCGAATCTCCTTGAGGAGCTGTAATAATGAACTAGGTGGCGCCAAAGACCTCGGTAGTTAACGCGCCATAATTCATATTAAAAAAAGTTCTTTTAAAATACAATTCTTCGACACAAATTCTTCGAAAGCAGTTCTCTGAAGAATACAATAAAATGTATGGAGGACGATTGGAAAGTGTTATTCCTAATTATAAAACCTTACAGTTGTGAGCAAAGGATCATTTAGGGTGATTAGCACGCCTAATCATTTAAATTTAATTACATACATATGTTTTAAATTACTTTTAAATTTATCATTAATAGTATGTTTGTCCCTTCAAATTTTATGATCCATAAATCCAAATTTATATCTTTGCTAATCGACGTGTGTGTTTTTTAGTGTTCATGTACTGCAACGCCTTTACCTACGTTTACAGAAGCTTTTTTGATAATACCACCTTTAATATTTGCATGAGCTGTGTCGCACTGTTGGAAAACGACACCCATTTTGAATTTTTTAAATGGCCAGCGTTTTCATATATAATAATAATACCTTTATAGAAACGTTCATACCAAATTTCATAGTAATATCGTCATTTGAAAGATACTTACCACCAATAATAGTTAATATGTCCCGTCAGCTTGGGAAACGGCGGCCATTTTGAATTTTTTATACGGTCAATGTTTTTATATAAAACAAAATACATGATCCATGATGATGATTTTTTACAGGAGAAATTTACTTCACACAAATATTTTGGATAATATTTTCTATTGAATGTTGAACTACTTAACTTCCAAAAGACAAATCCATTTTTCTTTTTAAACTTACCCAAATTTCATGGGTTCAGAATAGTAAAACGGTGTGCGGTATATTCGCCCCGGAAGACTCGCCCCGGTAAATTCGCCCCCAAAAATTCGCCCCCGGAATATTCCCCCCCTAGTAAATTCGCCGCCGGAATATTCGCCCCCAAGTAAATTCGCCCCCGGAATATTCGCCCCAAGTAAATTCTCCCCCGGAGTATTCGCCCCCGGAATATTCGCCCCGACAAATTCGCCCCATAACATTTATTAACACTCGGAAGCCTGCTCGGAAGTAATAGGTTGGTTTAAATTAATTAAATAAATATTTGCAAAAATTACGATATTTGGAACTCAATACGGCGAGACTGACAACTCGAAATTGTTCATATCCAATCTAGTCCGGGAAATAGAGACTGAAAATGACCAATTTTCCTGCAAAACGAGAAGTAGTTTCCAATTTTTTTGCATCATGGAGAGTATCTTGGGGGTTAAGAATCCAAGTTTATCGACCTCCCACCCCTTGTGCTTCCCCCGTACCACCCTTAAAACTAAAGAAATTTGGTTGGTTTTTTAGTTTTTCAATCATATCTTTTTATAACTTCACTTTACAAGAAAATATTGTTATCAGAAATTGTAAACTATAAAATTCTACACAACTTTGATATACACTACTTCTTTGTGAAATGTTTATTAAACACGATATAGAGCTTCAGAGTTGCTTATATTTTTAAGAATTCTAAAATTTGTATGTAGATGTTTTAACCAAATTTTATACTTTATCTCTATAATTAAGAGTTTTATGAGAAGATATCTTGAACTTATCGTGGTATAAAT